>NW_026688128.1:145353-445353 GCF_030445035.2 Dasypus novemcinctus | reverse complement strand
TGGCCTGCTGCTGGGCCTTAGTAGAGACTGAATGCTTAACTATGGGCCATCAAGTTACCATGAGACCTGAGTTGCCTATCACGACCCACCAAACCATTAAGTCAAGAGGGCATAGTAGCACTCCATAATAAAGTGGAAGTGGTATATATGAGAAGGGCTTGAGTGGGTCGTGAATGCATGAGAAAGTTACATGGGGAAGTAGCCCAAATGCCCATGATCACCACCACTGCCATGTCACTTTCTCCTTCCCAGCCCACAGCTTTGGCCTCTTGGTGAGTCCCTTACAATTATTTGACTGAGAAAGAGAAAACTCAGGCCTGGCTTACAGATGGTTCTACATGATATGCAGGTACCACCCAAAAGTGGACAGCTGAGCATTGCAGCCCCTTTCTGGGACATTGCTGAAGGACAGTGGTGAGGCAAATCCTCCCAGTGGGCAGAACTTTGAGCAGTGCACCTGGTTGTTCATTTTGCTTGGAAGGAGAAACGGCCAGAAGTGCATTTGTACACTGATTCATGAACTGTTGCCAATGGCTTGGCTGGATGGTCAGGGACTTAAAAGAAGCATGATTGGAAAATTGGTGAGAAGGAGGTCTGGGGAAGAGTTATGTGAATTGACCTTTTTCAGTGTGCAAAACACATGAAAATTTTTTGTCCCATATGAATGCTACCAGAGGGTAACTTCGGCAGAGAAAGATTATAATAATCAAGTGGAAAAGATGGCCCAGTCTGTGACTAATGCTCAGCCTCTTTCTCCAGCCACTCCTGTCATTGCCCAGTGGGCTCATGAACAAAGTGGCCATGGAGGTAGGGATGGAGGTTATGCACGGGCTCAGCAACACGCACTTCCTCTTACCAAGGCTGACTTGACTACATCCACTGCTGAGTGCCCAGTCTGCCAGCAGCAGAGACCCACACTCAGCCCCCAATAGGGCAACATTCCTTGAGGTGACCAGCCTGACACCTGGTGGCAGGTTGACTCTATTGGACTACTTCCACCATGCAAGGGGCAGTGATTTGTTTTAACTGGAATAGACACATACTCTGTATATGAGTTTGCATTTCCTACATGCAATGGCTCTTCCCAAACTAGCATCCGTTGACTTACTAAATGTCTTATCTACCGCCATGGCATTCCACACAGCATTGCATCTGCTCAAGGAACTAATTTCCCAGCAAATGATGTGCAGGAATGGGCACATGCCTATGGAATTCCGTAGTCTTACCATGTTCCCCAGCAGCTGAAGCAGCTGGATTGATAGAATGGTGGAATGGCCTGTCAAAGACTCATTAACAGTGCCAACTAGCTGGCAATACCTTGCACGGCTGGGGCAATGTTCTCCAGGAGGCTGTGTATGCTTTAAATCAGCATCCACTTAATTGTGCTGTTTCTCCCACAGCCAGAATCCATGGGTCCAGGAGTCAAGGGGTGAAAATGGGAGGGCACTGCTTGCTCTTACTCCTAGTGACCCATGAGGACAATTTTTGCTTATAATCTTTTTGCTTCCATAGTCTTAGTAGTGATGTTCCCATCCTTTCTCCTGGTTTTGGTAATTTAGTCCTCTTTTACTTCAGTTGAGCTCAAGATTTGACTATTTTATTGATCTTTTCAACATAATATTGCTTTTTATTGGTTTTCTCATATTTCATTGGTTTCCTTTCTGTTGTTTATTATTTCCTTTCTTCTCTTTGCTTTGGACTTAGTTTGCTTTTCTCTACTATCTTAAGATGAAGTTTAACTTACTGATTTGAGGAGCTTATTTTCTGATTTGAGCATTCAAGCAATAATGTTCACTCTGAGCATTACTATAATGTGTTACACGTGTTACTCTCAACCCTGTTCATTTCCACTCTATTACAATTAACCAAATTATATCACTACATACATGTCATCAGCTCTCATTCTGAACCCTCATTCCATTTCTTAGTAACCCATACTCCAGAGTTTATTTCTATGAGTTTACTCATCCCCAGGAGTCATAAAGCATGCTGGGGTGAAGTTATTGCATTTATATGCTGAGTTTGGCTTAGAGACAGGCCACCTTTGAGCACAGGGTGGTTCCCACTAGCTAACTCTTAGGCATTGTACAAGAGTAGGCTAAGTTTCAATTTCAAGAGTGAAGGCTCACAAGCATACTCATCAATATCAAGGGCCCATCAATGGACCATCCTCCTTCACTAGTCATTGCCTCTGTGACTAGTTGGGGGATTCTTGCTGTTCCATTAGAGAAAGTGGCAGAGCTCCCCACAATGGGAATTTGATATTCTTGAGTTATTGTGTGAATCTCCACTCACTGTAAAAATGCCCCATGAACACTAAAATACATTTTATGCCTTATATGTATGCCTGGGTGAGCTTCCTCCCATATATCCCCCACACTGACACCCCACACCAATGCTCCTTCCCTACCATATTTGAAACCCTTCTGTGACCCAAAACTTCCTTAAAAATGAAGCCAAGGATAGCACCAAGTATAATTAACAGGAAAATGAAATAATGATAGGTTTCAATGTAAGAAATAAAATACATGATAATTTAGAGAAATTAAAATTTTAAAATTGGGATATTAAAAATATAATGAAAACTATTTTTTAAAAACTTTTGTATGTTTTTCCTTTCATCACTGTAATATATCATCCTGCATGTACAGTGATCTTATTTTCTGTAAGATCATTCCTGGACATTCCTCCAGTGTCTTTCTTTTTTTATTTTGTCTTCAAAGAAGTTTTAGGTCACAGTAAAGTCACATACAGAATACAGGTGTATTAGTCAGCGAAAGGGGTGCTGATGCAAAATACCGGAAATCTGCTGGGAATTATAGCGGGTATTTATTTGGGGTAGGCACTTACAGACCATAAAGCATAAATTACTTCCCTCACTAAAGTCTATTGGAGCAAGATGTCTCACAATGTCTGTGAGGGTTTTGGCTTCCGGGTTTCCTGTGTTCCTGGGGTGTGCTTTTCTCTGGGTTCAAGGTTCCCTCCTGGTGCTGGCTTCCCTTTCCTCTGGGTGCTGACTTCCCAGGTCTTCAGCATCGAACTCTAACATCAGAAATCCTGAACTCTATTCTTCACCATGCCTTTTATCTGTGAGTCTCCACCCACCAAGGGGTGGGGACTCAATGCCCTAATCATAATTCAATCATGCCCATGTACACATTAGATTCCAAGCATAATCCAATATTTCTTTTTGGAATCCATCAATTATATCAAACTACTACAACAGGGGACTCCCATATAACCATCATCTTTCCCCCTTTACCCCTTCCCATATTAATAACTTTTTTATATGTGGATGGTGCATTTTTTACACCTAATGTACCAATATTGAAATGTAGCTACTAAGGGTGGTCCACGGTTTACATTATGGTTTACATTTTGGACCATACATTTTATAAATATTTGATGAAATTAAACATGGCCTGTATCCATCATTGCAATATCATGTAGAATGCTTCCATTGCTCCCCAAATGCCCCCTGTTTCTTCTCTTCTTCCCTCCCCCTCCCCTTGGGGCCAATGGTGAACACCAGGCTTTACTTCTTGAAAGACAAGATTCTGTTACTTGGCAATAACACTGAGGGCTTGACACACTGGTCTGTCCTTCCCTATAAGGCACCACCCATACTCTCAAGGGACTCCCACCCATCTGTTTGAAAACATAGCAGGCCTTCCTGTGATGGGAATCCAACAACATCCTGTGGATCTTTACCCATTGATAGAACACACTATGGCAAAATGATCTCTTGAACACTCCCAAAAAGCCTGTCCCAGGTATGCCTTGCCCCAAATGCCCTTCCATCCAACACACTAAATTAGCAATCTTCCTTGTAAAATTGACAAAAGAGCTTTCCCAACATTGTACTTTTAATCACATCCCTGCCAGTCCCCAGTATTTACCTGCTCCCTTCTTCAGCCATGCCCCAGTTCCAAGGATTGTCTACCTCTCCCTCCCCATCCTACCCCCTGTCAGATCTGCACCAAACCCAATAGTATCACTACACCCCTGCCATGTCATTTCACTGCACAGCTACACATTTCCACCTCGTCAGAGATTTCACCCATATAGGTTTTGGCTGACCATCTTCTTATCCATTTCTATTTCCTGTACACCTATCTTCCAGACGCTTGCTCTGTGAGTCAGCTCAGATTGCATAATTTTTATCAGTAAAGTCATGAAATATTTGTCCTTCAAAGCCCGACTTGCTTCACTCAACATAAGATCCTCAAGATTCACCCATGTTGTATTATCCGTTGTGTTAGTGCTATATTCTTTCTTCCAGCTGAGCAATATTCCAATGTATGTATGTACCACATTGTTTTTATCCATTTATCTCTTGATGGGCATTTCAGTTGATTTCAACTTTTGGCAATAGTAAATAATGCCACAATGAACATTGGTGTTTATGTATCTGATGTGTCCTTGCTTTCAATTCTTCTGGGTATGTATTCAGCAGTGGATTTGCTGTATCATGTGGCAGACCTCTAGTTAGTTTTTTGAGAATCTATTGAACTATCATCGAAATGACTGCACCTTTCTACATTCCCACCAGTAGTGGATGAGGGTTCCCATTCCCCCACATCCTCCCCAATACTTGTAGTCTTCTGTTTTTTTTTTTTATGTTTGCAAGTCTAATGGATGTAAGATGACATCTTGTAGTTCTGATATTCATTTCCCTAATAACTAGTGATGTTGAGCATCTTTTCATGTGCTTTCCAGTCATTTGTATTTGATTTTGGAGAAGTATCTATCCAAAGCACTTGCCCATTTTTGGAATGGGTTTTTGCCTTTTCATTTTCAAAGTGTAGGATTTCTTGATCTATGCTGGATATTAGGCTCCTATCAGATATATGGTTTCTGAATTTTATTCTCCAAAAGGTAGGTTGCCTTTTCACTTTCTTGACAAACTCCTTTGAGGTGCAAAATTTTAATTTTGAAGAGGTCCCATTTATCTATTTTTTCTTCCTTGCTTGTGCTTTGGGTGTGAAGTTCATAAAACCATTTCCTAATACAAGCTCCTTTAGAGGCTTCCCTACATTATGTCCCAAGGTCTTTATGGTGCTGGCTCTAATATTTGGATATTTGATCAATCTTATCTTGATTTTTGTATAATATGTGAGATGGCGTTCCAATCTCCTTCTTTTGAATATGGAAACCCAGTTCTCCAGGTAGCATTTGTGGAAGAGGCCATTCTCTCCCAGTTGAGTGGGCTTGGTGACCTTGTTGAATATCAGATGAGTGTATATGGAAGGATCTATATTTGAACTCTCAATATGGTTACATTGATCAGTTTGTCTTTGTGCCGATACCAGGCAGTTTTGGCCACTGTAGATTCATAGTATGTTTTAAAGCCAGGTAGGGTGAGAATTCGGATTTCTGTTCTCTTTTCCATATGTCACTGGTTATTCAGGGCCTCTTGCACTTTGAAATAAATTTTTTTAATTTTTCCAATTCAGAAAAAAAAAAAAATGCTGTGATGATGTTTATTGGGATTGTGGTAATTCTGTGGATCAGTGTGGGTAGGATAGACATCTTAATGATGTTTACTCTTCCTATCCATGAACAGGGAATATTCTGCCATTAATTTAAGCATTCTTTGATTTCCTTTACAGTGTTGTGTAGTTTTCTGCATAAAAGTCATTTACATCTTTAGTTAAATTTATTCCTGGGTGTTTGATTCTTTTAGTTGCTATTTTATTTTATTTTTTTTTAATTTTTTTATTTTTTATTGACTTTGTAATAATATTACATTAAAAATATATATGTGAGGTCCCATTCAACCCCACCCCCCCATCCCCCCTCTCCCCCCCCCCCCAACAACACTCGTTCCCATCATCATGACACATCCATTGGATTTGGTAAGTACATCTTTGGGCACCTCTGCACCTCATATACATTGGTTCACATCATGGCCCATACTCTCCTCTATTCCATCAAGTGGGCCCTGTGAGGATTTACAATGTCCGGTGATTACCTCTGAAGCACCATCCAGGGCAGCTCCATGTCCCGAAGATGCCTCCACCTCTCATCTCTTCCTGCCTTTCCCCATACCCTTTGTCCATTATGTCCACTTTTCCCAATCCAATGCCACCTCTTCTATGTGGACATTGGATTGGTTGTGTCCATTGCACCTCTATGTCAAGAGGAGGCTCAGATTCCACCTGGATGCTGGATGCAATCCTCCCATTTTCAGTTGTAATCACTCTAGGCTCCATGGTGTGGTGGTTGTCCTTCTTCAACTCCATCTTAGCTGAGTGTGGTAAGTCCAATAAATCAGATTGTAGGTGCTGGAGTCTGTTGAGGCTCAGGATCTGGCTATCACATTGTCAGTCCAGAGATTCAAATCCCCTAAATATATCTTAAACCCCAAAATTAACTGCACCTCCAGCACATTAGCATGAAAGTTTTATGAAGGGAGATCCCATCTGAGTCCAGATTCATCACACATAAACACCATTTCCAAAGAGGGTCCATCTGCCCTGGTAGTTAACCCCATCGGCCATGACCATAACTCCCATGGGTCTCTTTAGCCCTCAAAGGAACCAATATCTGGGGGTTGTATCTGCTTTATCTGTCTCTCTGACTCTGCTCAGTTGTGCATGAGGGCAAACCTTCTGCCAGCCTCCAGACTCTTTTTTAGAAACTCGTAGCCATATAAACTCATTTCTCCTTTCCATTTCCCCCTTACTTTAGGTCAAACAGCATTTTAAAGTCATGGTATTTTATGTAGACATGGATATTCTGCTGATCCGCATTGAACCTTCCGTATAAGGTCATTTTCCAGTTGCATCATCAGTTGGTAGTTGATAGTGGTCCCTCGTTGCCAGGGAGGCTCATCCCCGGGTGTCATGTCCCACGCTGGGGGGAAGGCATTGCATTTACATGCTGAGTTTGGCTTCGAGACTGGCCACATTTGAGTAACATGAAGGCTGACAGAAGGAAATTCCCAGGCACAAAGTTGCTCTAGGCCTTGTTCTTATTTTGGGTTTATCAGCTCACAAGCATAGTCATTAGCATCTGGGGCTCACTGTTGAACCCTCACTCCCTCCCGGTCCCCACCACTGTACCTGGGAGACTGTCGCTGCTCCCCTAGGGACCACGACAGAGCACCACTGGCCAGGAACCCAGTACCCCCCCTACTGTGGTTTTTAATTGTTGCCACTATGAGTACATCCAAACATTACCATGCACCCTGGACATATGTTCTGTACAGCTCCCTGTCAGTCATATATCACCTGTCATTGGTATCCCATACCAGTATCCCTCCATTGCCATTGTTGAAACACTCTGTGATCCAGAACTCCCCAAAATTTGAAGCCCAATATAATGTCATGGTCCCTTACTAGGGAATGGCATATAGCGATGAGTTTAAAGGATAGATAAAGAACTTGGATAAAGTTAGATAAAGAACTTAGATAAAGAATGTTGACTTGAAAAAATTCCACATCCTATTTTTTTCTTTTTTTTTTTTTTTTCCCCCACCCCTAATTATTCAGCTTTTCTTCACAGGAGTCCTAGACCACAGCAATGTATATATATAATATACAGCACTCCCACACATCCACCAGAAAACCTTCTCCCTTCCACAGTGATACTCTTACGCCCTATTCATATCATATTTACTTAAAGTGATGTACAGAGTCTGAGACATTAGCTTTCTAACAAGGTGACATCTGTGCTTACATTATGGTGCATACTTTAGGATACACAGTTCTTTACATTTTTAGTTATCCTATGTTTTACATTATGGTTTACATTATCAGTCTGTCATCTCCTATATGTTATGGTGTAATATTACATGTTTTATATCCATCCTTGTGTACTCTCAAGAAACTCCTCTCTTACCCCCCATTTACTTTGGTTCCACACATTTAACGTCCATTTTCCCTTCCACCTTGGTGCCCTCAGTGATAGCCAACCTCCGTTTCCTGAGGAGCCACTTCCAGAGATAGATGGAATAGTGTTCAGGGCCTAACTTGCTCAACTGCCCCAATGCCCTGGGAGCCACCCTTTCTCTCGAGGGATACAGTTCCCTCTATTGGATGGCATTAGTCCTCCCCAGGATGTGGGTCCACCCCCACTCTCACTACTTGGGTTTCTACCCCATGGTGTCACCCACTCTGGCAGAATGAGCATTTAGACATTCCCCAGGAGCCCGTCCTGCATCAGACCCTCCCCTCCGAGCATTCTAAACAGGTAACCCTCTTTATTATATTTTGATATGATTTTCTCGGCATTTTACTCTCCACCAACACCTGACCCTCTCCTGGTTCGTATGCTACCCCTCCCTCCCCCCACTTTTGGGCAACGTTACCCATCCGTCCCTCCCCAGCCACCCTCAAACCCGCAAAGCCCCAAGCAAAGGCAACCCCTTGACCCCTTTTATCTCTTCTTTGTGTTCATACTTACCACCATCTCGTCTTAAATTCCACCCCTGCAGACATCGGCTCATATCCTTCCTCCACCCTCCGATTTCCTGCAAGCCTATCGTTCAGTCTCTTGCTATCTAGGGCAGCTTGTTTATTTCATATCATTGAGGTCATGTAGTATTTGTCCTTCAATGTCTGGGTTGCTTCACTCAACATAAGGTTCTCAAGATTCATCCATGTTATCACATGTGTTTGTAGTGTGTTTGTTCTTACAGCCGAGTAGTATTCCATTGTGTGTATATACCACATTTTATTGATCCACTTGTCTGTTGATGGGCATTTGGGTTGATTCCAACTTTTGGCAATAGTGAACAATGCTGCTATGAACATTGGTGTACATATATTGGTTTGTGTTCTTGTTTTCAGTTCTGCTGGGTATATTCCCAGCAGTGGTATTGCTGGGTCATATGGCAAATCTATGGCTAGTTTTTTGAGAAACCGCCATACTGTTCTCCAGAATGGTTGGATCCTTCTGCATTCCCACCAGCAGTGGATGAGTGTTCCCCTTTCTTCACATCCTCTCCAGCACTTGTATTCTTCTGTTTTTTTCATAGCTGCCAATCTTATGGGTGTAAGATGGTATCTCATTGTGGTTTTGATTTGCATTTCCCTGATAGCTAGAGATTTGGGACATTTTTTCATGTGCTTTCTTGCCATTTGTATTTCTTCTTCAGAGAAGTGTCTGTTTAAGTCTTTTTCCCATTTTTTAAATGGGTTGTTTATCTTTTTATTTTCAAGATATAGGAGTTCTTTATATATGCAAGTTATAAGTTTCTTATCAGATATATGATTGCCAAATATTTTCTCCCACTGTGTGGGCTCCCTTTTTACTTTCTTGACAAACTCCTTTGAGGTGCAGAAGGCTTTAATTTTGAGGAAGTTCCATTTATCTATTAGTTCTTTTGCTGCTCGTGCTTTTGGTGAGATATTCATAAATCCATTACCTATTACAAGGTCCTGTAGATGTTTCCCTACACTGCTTTCTAAGGTTTTTATGGTCTTGGTTCTTATATTTAGGTCTTTGATCCATCTTGAGTTGATCTTTGTATAAGGTGTGAGATGGTAATCCTCTTTCATTCTTCTACATATGGCTATCCAGTTCTCCAGACACCATTTGTTGAATAGGCCACTCTCTCCCAGTTGAGAGGGTTTGGTGGCTTTATCGAATATTATGTGGTTGTATATGTGAGGTTCTATATCAGAGCTTTCAATTCGATTCCATTGGTCTATATGTCTCTCCTTATGCCAATACCATGCTGTTTTCACCACCGTAGCTTTATAGTATGTTTTGAAGTCAGGTAGTGTGATTCCTCCAATTTCGTTTTTCTTTTTCAGTATGTCTTTGGCTATTCGGGGTCTCTTTCCTTTCCAAATAAATTTCATAGTTAGTTTTTCTAGTTCCTTAAAGAAGGCTGCATTGATTTTTATTGGGATTGCATTGAATGTGTAGATCAATTTTGGTAGGATAGACATCTTAATAATGTTCAGTCTTCCTATCCATGAACAAGGAATAGTCTTCCATTTATTTAGGTCTTCTTTGATTTCCTTGAACAATCTTGTATAGTTCTCAGTGTATAAGTTCTTTACCTCTTTAGTTAAATTTATTCCTAAGTATTTGATTTTTTTATTTACTATTGTGAATGGTATTTGTTTCTTGATTTCCTCCTGATCTTGCTCATTATTGGTGTACAGAAATGCTACTGATTTTTGCGCATTGATCTTATAACCTGCGACTTTACTAAACTCATTTATGAGTTCTAGAATCTTCGTTGTAGATCTCTCAGGGTTTTCTATGTATAGGATCATGTCATCTGCAAATAATGAAATTTTGACTTCTTCCTTTCCAATTTGAATGCCTTTTATTTCTGGTTCTTGCCTCAGTGCTCGAGCAAGTACTTCTAAGACAATGTTAAATAGGAGCGGCGACAGTGGGCATCCTTGTCTTGTTCCTGAGTTTAGAGGGAAGGAGTCTAGGATTTCTCCATTATAAACAATATTGGCTTTAGGTTTTTCATATATACTCTTTATCATGTTCAAAAAATTTCCTTGTATTCCAATCATTTGGAGTGTTTTTATCAAGAAAGGGTGCTGTATTTTGTCAAATGCTTTTTCTGCATCAATAGATATAATCATGTGATTTTTTTCCTTCAATCTGTTTATATGGTGTATTACGTTGATTGATTTTCTTATGTTGAACCATCCTTGCATACCTGGGATGAATCCCACTTGGTTGTGGTGTATAATTCATTTAATGTGTTGTTGAATACGATTAGCAAGTATTTTGTTAAGTATTTTTGCGTCTAGGTTCATTAGAGAAATTGGTCTGTAATTTTCCTTTCTTGTGATGTCTTTGTTTGGCTTTGGTACTAGGGTAATGTTGGCATCATAGAAGGAGTTGGGTAATGTTCTTTCTGTTTCGATGGTTTGGAATAGTTTCAGCAGGATTGGTGTCAGTTCTTTCCGGAATGTTTTGTAGAATTCACCTGTGAAGCCATCTGGCCCTGGGCTCTTCTTAGTTGGGAGATTTTTAATAACTGATTCTATCTCTCTGCTTGTGATTGGTTTGTTAAGATCATCAATTTCTTCTTTTGTCAATATGGGCTGTTTATGTGTTTCTAGGAATTTGTCCATTTCCTCTAGATTGTCATTTTTGTTGGAATATAGTTTTTCAAAATATCCTCTTATGATAGTCTTTATTTCTGTGGGGTCAGTGGTGATATCGCCTTTCTCATTTCTTATTTTGTGTATTTGCATCTTCTCTCTTTTTTTCTTTGTTAGTGTTGCTAAAGGTTTGTCAATTTTGTTAATCTTCTCAAAAAACCAGCTCTTGGTCTTGTTTATCTGTTCAAGTGCTTTCTTATTTTCTATTTCGTTTAGTTCTGCTCTTATCTTTGTTATTTCCTTCCTTCTTCTTCCTGTTGGGTTACTTTGTTGTTGTTTTTCTAATTCCTTCAAATGTGCAGTTAGTTCTTCAATTTTTGCTCTTCTTTTTTGATATATGAATTTATGGCTATAAACTTCCCTCTCAGTACTGCTTTTGCTGCATCCCATAAATTTTGGTATGTTGTGTTATCATTATCATTTGTTTCAAGGTAGTCATTGATTTCTTTTGAGATTTCCTCTTTGACCCACTGTTTTTCTAAGAGTGTGTTGTTTAATTTCCAAATCGTGGTGTGAAATCTGGGCTTCTTTCCTTTGCAAATCTCCAGCTTGACTCCACTGTGGTCAGAGATAATGTTTTGTATGATTTCAATCTTTCTGAATTCGTTCAGCCTTTCTTTGTGGCCTAGCATATGATCTATCTTGGAGAATGATCCATGTGCGCTTGAGAAAAATGTATATCCTGCTGTGTTTGGGTGTAGCGATCTATATATGTCTATTAGATCGAGCTCCTCTAATATACTATTCAGATGTTTTGTTTCTTTGGTGATTCTCTTTTGAGATGTTCTTTCCAGAGTTGATAGTGGTGTATTAAAATCCCCCACTATAATTGTAGATGTATCTATTCTTTCACTTAGTTTTTCCAGCGTTTGCCTGACGTATTTAGAGGCACCCTTGTTAGGGGCATAGATATTTATGATTGTTCGATCTTCTTGACAGATTTTCCCTTGGACTAAAATGTAGTATCCTTCTTTGTCTCTCACAATTGTTTCACATTTAAAGTCTATTTTGTCTGATATTAATATAGCTACTCCTGCCTTTTTTTGGTTATTGTTAGCTTGTATGATTGTTTTCCAGCCTTTCACTTTCAATCTCCATGCGTCTCTGGGTCTAAGATGTGTCTCTTGTAGACAGCATATGGATGGGTCATATTTCCTTATCCAATGTCCCAGTCTGAATCTTTTGATAGGTGAGTTTAATCCGTTGACATTCAGTATTATTACTATCAAGGAATTATTTGTGTTAGCCATACTTTGATTGGATTTGTGTTTGTCATATTTTGTTTGTATATTTTTTTTTGTCTTTTTTGTTGTTGTTGTTGGTCTTATACTCTCCTCCAACTTTGCCTTTCCTGTTTTTTCCTTTCTTCCTGCAGCACTCCCTTTAGAATTTCTTGAAGGGGAGGTTTCTTGTTGGTATACTCTTTCAGTTTCTGTTTGTCTGCAAATATTTTGAACTCTCCATCATATTTGAATGCTAGTTTAGCTGGATAAAGTATTCTTGGTTGGAAATTTCTTTCCCTTAGTACCTTGACTATATCATACCACTGTTTTCTTGCCTCCATGGTTTCAGAAGAGAAATCAGCACTTAATCTAATTGAGCTTCCCTTGTATGTGATGGTTTTCTTTTCTCTTGCTGCTTTTAGGATTTTCTCTTTGTCTTGAGCATTGGATAATTTGACAAGTATATGTCTTGGGGTGGGCCTGTTGGGGTTTATGACTTGTGGAGTGCGCTGTGCTTCTTGGATATGTACATCTGTCTCTTTCAGTAGATTTGGGAAGTTTTCAGCCATTATTTCCTGCAACACTCTTTCTGACCCCTTTCCCTTCTCTTCACCTTCTGGAATGCCTATAATACGTATGTTTGAGCGTTTTGCATTGTCATTCAGGTCCCTAAATCCTAATTGGATTTTTTCTATCTTCTTATTGACCCCTTCTACTATCTGTTTGATTTCTGATGTACTGTCTTCCACATCACTAATTCTCTGCTCTGTCTCTTCTAGTCTGCTGATATTTGCTGCAAGCGTATTTTTGATTTCTTGAACTGTGGTGTTCATTCCCATCATATCTGTTATGTTTTTGCGTATGTCTGCAATTTCCCCTCCAAGTGATGTCTTCATGTTGTTAACCTCTTTCATTACTGCATCAAATTTGTCGGTGATAAATGTTCTGAGATCTTTCATTGCTTGTGCCAAGTTTTGCTCCCCTTCGTGATTATTGGTTTGTTGATTGGATTCAGCCATGTTTTCCTGATTATTGGTTTGGTTCGTAGATTTTTGTTGCTTTCTGGTCATCTCTTTATTTTGACGAATTTAATCAGTTCCTTAGCTTCTTTGTCTGCTCTTGGAGGTTAATTAGTTGTTATTTTTGCACAGGTGTTATATCTTCTCTTTGTCACTTTTTTCTTCTTATTCTAGTTACTTGTTGTTGGTTAAGTTCACTTTAGAGGAAAGTATTAGTGTTGGGGAAAGGCAATTGTGTAAGCAAGGGAAAAGTGTAAAGTTGTATTGGTGATGTATGTTAATAAAGCAAGAATATGAGATCTGGAAGGATGGAGGTTAGATTCATGTAGATTGTATAGAGTTATAGCTGTAGGTAGAGTACCTTTTATGAAGTAGATGACTGAATTTGGGAGGAATATGGTATGAACTACACAGCTATTGTTTTCATGAGAGAGGGAAAAAGAAAAGAAAGGTAATAGTTTCAAGAGTGGATAATAGACAGAAAACAGAACAAAGGTATTAGAAATTAAGAGTCAGACACTTTGTGGATCAAAGAACGGGAGGTGGGGGGTGGAATATAGGAGAGACAGTAGATGATAGTGGATATCAAGATGCAGGGGAAGGGGGATAGTGTAGGTAGCCTAAATCAGTTCACACAGAAATGAGGCAGTGGAGGATGGGAAAACCCAGCAAATGTGAGGTGTTCCCTGTAGCACCTTTTGTATACTTGAATTAAAGTAAAAATAAGTGGAAGATGAGGGACAAGAGGGAAAGAGAAAACCGAAAAAAAAAAAACTAATTATAATAAAGAAAAAAGAAAGGCAAGAAGAAAGGAAGAAAGAAAAAGAGGATGGGCAAATGGTGGGGAACGGATAGGGAGAAGAGAGATACAGGTACACACGTGTCACAATTGCAACACTATCTAAAACAACAACTTCCCCCCGCTTTGCCCTAAAAACCCTGTCTGTCTGCCCAAATGGGTCTGCAAGCACCTCCCTTCCCACAAACCCCCAATAGGCCGCCCAGGGCCCACGAACTCCCCAGTACTGCAGATGCTCAAAAAAAAAAAAAAAAAAAATTAAGTAAAATAAATTAAAAACAAAAAACAAAAAACAAAAAAAAAAAAAACAAACAAAAAAAACAGAAACCCCTCCGCAGGCCCGGCTCCGCCCGCCGCGGAGGCTTGGACCGGCTCTGCCAGGCTCCTCACGCCGCCTTGGCCTGGCCTGGCTCCGCCCAGCTCCGCTCGCTACAGCGGCCCAGCCGGCTCCGGCGTCCACCTCCCGCCACCGCGGCCTGGACCGGCCCTGCCCGGCTCCGTACCCGCCGCGGCCTGACCCGGCCCCGCCCGGCTCCAAACGCTACCGCGGCCCGGCTCGGCCTGGCTCGGCCCCGCCCGGCCCCGCTCGCTGCCGGCGCAGCCCGGCCCGGCTCCGGCGTCCGCCGCTGCGGCCCGGCCTGGCTCAGCCCCACCAAGCGGGGCTAGATGCCTCGTCTCCGCCTACCCAAGGAGGGAATCCTCTACAGGTAGCTGGGATCTCCGTGTATATTTCACAGACGAATCCTCTCTGTTACCTTCCCTCCAAATCGATGTCCAGACACCTCCGGACCAGCAAAAATCCCGAAACAATCCGGTCCCAAAGAGTCTCCAACGCCGCCCAGCCGATTCCCTGCAGAAGACCCTAACAGGGATGTTCACTCAGCCGCCATCTTGCCCCCTCCAGTTGCTATTTTAAATGGTATTTTTTTCTTGATTTTCTCCTCAGATTGCTCATTTTGGTGTGCAGAAATATTGAGTTTTGCACATTGATCTTCTAACCTGTGGCATTACTAAACTCATTTATAAGCTCTAGAGGCTTTGTTGTCAATTTCTCAGGGCCTTCTCTATATAGGATCATATCATCTGCAAATAGTGAAATTTTTACTTCTTCTTTTCTAATTTGAATGAATTTTATAGGTTTTTCTTGCCCAAGTGCTTGAACAGGTACTTGTGAAACAGTGTTAAATAGGAACAGTGATAGTGGGCATCCTAGTCTTGTTCCTGATCTTAGAGGAAAAACTTTTAGAATTTCAGCATTTTATATTAGGATAGTTGTGGGTTTTCATATATACCCTTTATCATGTTGAGATAGTTTCTTTCTATTTCTATCCTTTATAGAGTTTTGATCAGGAAAGAGTGCTGTATCTTGTCAAATGCTTTTTCTGCATCTGTAGAGATGATGATGTGATTTTTTCCCTTTTGATCTGTTTATATGCTGTAAAACATTGGTTGATTTTCTTACATTGAACCATCCTTGCATTCCAGGGATGAAGCTCACCTGGTTATGGGGTCTAATTCATTTGATGTGTTCTTGAATATGATTAGCATGTATTTTGTTAAGGAATTTAGCATGTGGGTTCATTACAGAGATTGGTGTGTAGTTTTCCTTTCTTGTGGCATCTTTGGCTTTGGTATTCAGGTGATGTTGGCATCACTGAATAAGTTAGGTTGTATTCCTTTTGCTTCTATTTTTTGGAAGCAGGATTAGTGTTCTTTCCAGCATATTTGGTAGAATCCACCTATGAAGCCATCTATTCCTGGGCTTTTCTTAATTGGTAAGTTTTTGATGACTGATGCTATCTCATTGCTTGTGATTTGTCTGTTGAGTTCATCAATTTATTTATCAATGTAGGCTGCTTGTGTGTTTCTAAGAATTTGTGTATTTCCTCAAATTATCCATCTTGTTGGCATATAATTTTTCAAATTTTCCTCTTATAGTACTCTTAGTCTGTGGGATCAGTGTTGATATTCCCTTCCTTATTTCTTGTTTTGCATATTTGCATCTTCCCTTTTATTTTTCCTGGTCTATTTAAGGGCTTGGTCTTCTTGAAGAACCAGATTTTGTTTCATTTTGCTTTTTTCTACTGCTTTTTAAATTTTGATTTTATTTAGAGCTGTTCTAATCTTTGTTATTTCCTTTATATTTCCTTTGGAGTTAGTTTGTTGTTCTTTTCCTAATTCCTTCTGGTGTGCAATTAGGTCTTTAATTTTAGCTCTTCTTTTTTGAAATATGCATTTATGTCTCCGAATTTCCCTCTCAGCACAGCTATTGCTGCATTCCATAGGTTTTGATATGTAGTGTTGTCATTTTCATTCATTCCAAGGTAGTTACTGATTTCTTTTGAGATTCCATGCCTAATCCACTGTATGTCTAAGAGTGCATTGTTTAACTTCCATATCTTTGTGCCTAATCTGGTTCTCTGGTCCCTACTGATTTCCAGCTTCATTTCATTGTAGTCAGAGAGATTACTTTGTGAAGCACTGTCCTGGTCTGCTGTACCCCAATGCAGGTCAGCAAGACAACCTTGACTCCCTCTTGGTTGTACCAGTGAGAGCTAAGTTTTATCTGCCTAATTGGCCATGTTCATATCACCCTCTTGTTCTTCTTTTTAAATATTATTTTTTTGGTCTATTCATGCCCTCTTACCCTTCCAAATTAGCTAGATGTTCTAGCACAATATTAAATAACAGTGGTGACAAGGAGCATTCTTGTCTTGCTCCCGATCTCAGCAGGTAATGTCTCAGTATTTCACTGTTCAGTACAGTGCTGGTTTTGAGGTTCTCATGTTGGAACTTTACCATATTGAGAAAGATTCCTTCTATTCCTATGTTTTGAAGATTATTTTTTAATCAAGAAAGGGTGCTGTTCTATGTCAAATGCTTTTATACAGCAATCAGGAGGATCATATGACTTTTCTTCCTCAAATTGTTTTGTGGTATATAAAGGGAATTGATTTTCTTGTGTTAAAACACCCTTCAAGCCCTGGGATAAAACCCACTTGATTGTGGTGTATAATTCTTTTTTTTTTTTTTTTACTTTTGTATTGAAGTTCATCATTCATACATGAACATCCAGAAACAAAAAGTGTATAGTATAAGTTGTGAACTACAAAAAATATGCATACCATCATAGAGGGCTCCCATACATTACCAACGCCTTGCATTTTTGTAAAAGAATCATTACAAACTATGTAGAGCATCATCAAAATATTGCAGTAACTATAGCCTATATCTTACATTTGGTGTATTTTCCTCCAACCTATCTGGTAAATTGCAACCTGTATTATAGCATTATATACTTGTCATAGATCATGAGAAAATGTTCTTCTATGTGTTCTGTTACCCACAGTCCACCTTCCACCATAGGATTCATTGTGATTTATAGTCTCATGCATTGTACAATGTTTTTTTGTTTGTTTTCATTATCTTTTTTTAAAGAAACATAGATTACAGAAAATGTTACATTAATAAATATAAGAGGTTCCCATTTACCCAGTCACCACACCCCCCCTCCCACTCCTCCTACATCAAAAACCTCTTTCATTAGTGTGGCACATTCATTGCATTTGATGAATACATTTTGTAGCACTGCTACACAGCATGAATTATAGTTTACATTGTAGAGTACACTCTCTCCCAGTCCGTTCAGTGCATTTTGGCAGGATATTTAATGTCCTGCATGTCCTTGCTATATCATTCAGGACAACTTCAAGTTCGAAATATACCCCCATATCACTCCTTTTCTGTCCTCTCCCTTCCCTCAGAACTCCCGTGGTCACTGTCTCTACAAAAGTGATACAGTTTCTTCCATTGCTAGGGTCACAACAATTGTATACTAGAACAATTGTATACCGGTAAGTCCACTGTAATTCATAATTTATTCCTCCATCCTGAAGTTCCTGGGATGATGATGTCCACTCCACCTCAAAATTGAGAAGTGTTTCAATCCCACATGACTAGTAGATGGGATTCTCCCACTTGCCATTGTAGACTCTCTCGTTTCCATGGTGTGGTGGTTGACCATCCTCACCTCCCTGCCAGCTGACCGGCATAAGTCCAACAAACTGGAGAGTAGGTGTTGAAACTCTGCTGAAGCTCAGGTCCCAGCTGTCACATGTGCAGTCCTGAGATTCAAGTCTCCTGAGAATACACCAACCCCAGCACGAACCTCAGCTTCAGGAAAAGTGACATAAGAGGCATGCACAGAGAAGTCACATCTGAGTCCAACTCCATCACACTCAGGATTGTAAGTTCCACAGTGGGGTCCACTGACAAGGCACTGAAGTCCCAAGTCATCTGTCATGACCACAGGTCCTGGGTGTCCTCCTAGTTGGGCCCTTTTTAAAATTGGGTTGCTTTTCCTTACATTGTTGAATTGTGTGATCTCTTTATATGACATGGATATCAAACCCTTGTTGGATATGGGATTTTCAATATTTTTCAATATTTTCTCCCATTGAGTAGGCTGCCTGTGTATAACTTTTTTTTTTGTGTGTATAATTTTTAATGTGCTTTTGGATTCTGTTTGGAAGTATTTTTGGAATGTTGCTACATATATATTCATTATAAGTATTGGTCTGTAATTTTATTTTTTGTAGCATCTTTATCTGGTTCTGATATTAGAGTGATGTTGGCTTCATAGAATGTGTTTGTGTTCTCTCCTGTTTGATTTTTTGAATCACCTTGAGGAAGATTGGTATTAGATCATCTTTGAATGACTGCTTGTTCTATCACAATGCCCCTTTGAGTTTTGGTTCACCTCATTCTGAGGCTTTTAAATTGCCAACATTATGTAACCAAAACCAGACCAGGGATCCACTAATGGGGTACAGATTTTTTTTTTCCCCAGGGTTTTGGGAAAAAAAGTGTCCTAAAAGCAGTTTTTCTCATTGCTGTTATCCAACTCGCTAGCAGATGGCACTCACTGGCAAACACTTCCAAGGAAGTGCCACAATCCCCAGCCTACCCTTGCTTCCGGTCTGGCTCTGCTGGTCAAATTCACAGAAGAGAAACCACTCTGTTCTGCCACATCCTCCCTCTTCCCTCTCAGTCAGCTGCACTTAGCCATGGGCTTTATCAGGCTTCATGCCTTGAGAATGGGTGCTGGGAGCCCTTTCCTCCTGCCAGGGGTGTTTAGAACCTGACATTTTGGGCTCTTTGGCTCTCTGTCCCTTGCCCTCCTGGGCCTTGGGCAGTACTGTCCGGGTTAGCTAACCCCCAACGCAAGTCCCTCTGACATCTCCTTGCACTTCTCCATTGCTTTTGTGAGAGTTGAGCCCTGCTTGTGTACTCTGATGCCATCTTCCCCATAGTCTGTAAGCTTTGCTCTTTGATGCAGCCCATAAGTTGTGATATGGTGTGTTATTTTTTAGATCAGATTAAGGTATTTAGCAATTTCCCTGTAATGTCTTCAGTGACCCATGGGTTATTCCAATGGTCATTAACTAACTTCCAAATATCGGGAGGTTTTCCGGACTCCTTTCAATTGTTGATTCTAATTTCATTTCATTGCAGTTGGAGAAAATACTTTGCATAATTTTAAAGTTATACAGTCTTTAGGTTTTTGCTTTGTTGTTTTTTCCATTTGAACAGCAGAGTTTCTATTCTGGAGAACATTTCCTGTGACCTTGAAAAGAGTGTGATACTGCTGCCAATGGATGGAATATTTTGTTCATGTCAGTTAGGCAGAGTTGGTTGATAATGTTGTACAAATCTTCTATACCTTGCTGAATTTATGTCTAGTAGTTCTATCAATTATTGGAAGTGGGTATGGAAAACAGACTCTGACAGTTCAATGATCTCTTTCTCCTTTCAAATCTCTCAGATTATTTCTTCAGGCATTTGAAGTGTCCATTGTTAGGCATGAACATATTTTACAATTGTCATGTCTTTAAGATGTAATAACATTTTAATCATTATGAAATATTTCTCTTTGTCTTTATAACATTTATCGGCTTAAAGCATACTGCCTTAGTTTGCTAAATCTGCCAATGCAAAGTTACCAGGAATGGGTTAGTTTTTACAAAGGGACTTGAAATGTCCAAATCAAGGTACCAGCAGAGATGTTTTATCAACAAATGTCATCTGCTGGCAGATCCTGGAGTCTTGCCATGTGACAAGGCAAGATGGAAGCTAATCACTGCCATTCCTGAAGTCTTCTCTCTCAGATGGCATGGTCAAAGTGGTGGCTCTCTTTCTGAGTATCTCTTCTTTCAGTTCTCAGTTTAAATAAGACCCAACAAATGGGTTGAGACCCAACCTGGGTCACGCTGCACTGATGTAGCCCAATCAAATGGCCCCACACTCCTGGCAATGGATGAGTTCAAGAACATAACCTTTCCTAGCCTTCACAATATTTAAACTTGTGCACTTAGTATATCGGAAAGCAAGAGACACCTCTTTTATGATTGCTGTCACATGATAATCCTTTTTCATCCTTTTACTTCCCATCTATATCTTCCTTTGAATCTAAGGCATGCCTTTGCAGATTACACTTTTAAGGATCTGGCCGCTTTATTGAATGTATCAATCAGACCAATGCCTATTCAAATAGACACAGCTCTCCATTTATTCTGAATATGAATTTTTCTTCCCTGAAAACATCAACCTGACAAAACTACCATCTGTGGACTTACAGAACATCTTATCATTCATCTCGATATTCCACACAGCTTTGCTTCTGATCATGGAACCCGCTTCATGGTTAATGAAATGCAGTACTGGGCATACGCTAATGGAATTCCCTCATCTCTCATTTTCATACTGGAGCAGCTGAATTGACACATCAGTGGAATGACCTTTGGAAGATTCAATTATGGAGTTAGCTGGGTGGCTATACCTTGCAGATCTAGATAAATGTCCTCCAGGAAGCTGTATATACACTCAATTACACTCTAATATATGGTTCTGCTTCTCCCAAAGCTGTGATTTGTGAGTCCAGAAATCAAGGGCTGGCAATAGAGATAACTCACTAGTGATCCTCTGCCAAGTGTTTTGCTTCTTATCACCAAAACTTATGCTTTTCCTCCAGAAAAGAGAAAAATTGATTTCATTGACCTGGAAGTCAAAATTGCTGTGGACACTTTGGTTTCCTCATGCCTCTGAATCAACAAGCAAAGACAGAATTGAATGTACTAGCTGAGGTTATTGATCCCGATTACCTAGGGGAAATTAGACTGCTACTTCAAAATGGAAGTAAGGAAGAGAATTCCAGAATACAGAATATTCCTTAGGGTATCTATTTGTATTTCCATTCCCTGTGATTAAAGTCAAAGGAGAACTCTAACAATCAATTTGCACAGGGCTACCAATAGCCCATACCATTCATTAAAAAGGTATGTGTTACTGCACTAGGGAAAGAACAATAACCAGCTATTTCATTTGTTGAGGGGAAATGAATTATGCATACATAATAGAAGTAGGTGGTTGTAATTACCAGTTATGATCATGTGACTATTTGCCACAACAAGGACTATAATTGCTATTAATATTTATTTTGTTAGAAGCATTTTTGCATATGAATATGTTTGTGTATAAAGCAAACATCTTTCTTTTCATCCCTCTCCTATCCCCGTATAAGATAAGTTGTATTAACTTTGCATCATAGTATTTATGTTACAGGATAGTAAGGGTAAGAGTGAATATCGGTCACCCAAGTGCCTGCATCCTATTTTGAGGGAACATTAGTGAAATTTCAGTAGTACATAGGATAGTTATATCATGTCAGATGGAAATGTGGTTTTGTTATTGTCTTTATTTGGAGATAAAGTATAGTTTATCTGAGATGTCAGTGGGTGTCCAATTGGCAATTGATAGACCGTTATGATTAGTTTTATGTGTCAACGTGTCTAATTTGTATGTTCAGTTGTTTGTCAAAACTGCCCTAGTTGTCCCTGCAAAGTTACTTCATAGATGGGATTAGTGCCTAAAATGATTTGACTCTAAGCAAAGAAAGTTAAGATGAACAACGTGATTTGGACTAATGCAAACAGTGAGAGGTCTCAGAAGGGAGAAGTGGGTATTCCAGGTATCATAAGGAATACTTCCACAAGACTACACCTTCCACTGCCTCGCCTAGTTCCAGCATAAGGAATACAGACAGAAGATTTCAGCTACCCTCATACTGGAATTTCCAGGCTCTGCACCTTCCTTCAATCAAAGGAATCAATTCCCTAAAAGGAATCTCTTCCTGTATATATAGTTCTGTCACTGTGACCCCAGATTGATCCTGATTCTCTATAGAGCTTCCAAAGAAGAGGATGGGAGTGTGGAACTCTCTTATTTTTCCATTTTTAAAACAATTTATTGAAGTATATCATTCGTACATGAACATACATAAACAATAAGTGTATAGTAAATTTGTGGACTTAAAAAACAAATATGGGGAAACGGACTTTGGCCCAGTGGTTAGGGCGTCCGTCTACCACATGGGAGGTCCGCGGTTCAAACCCCGGGCCTCCTCGACCCGTGTGGAGCTGGCCACGCGCAGTGCTGATGCGCGCAAGGAGTGCCGTGCCACGCAAGGGTGTCCCCCGCGTGCCCCACGCGCAAGGAGTGCGCCCGTGAGGAAAGCCGCCCAGCGTGAAAAGAAAGTGCAGCCTGCCCAGGAATGGTGCCGCCCACACTTCCCGTGCGGCTGAGGACAACAGAAGCCGACAAAGAAACAAAAGCAGACAAAGAAACAAGACGCAACAAATAGACACCAAGAACAGACAACCAGGGGAGGGGGGGAAATTAAATAAATAAATAAATCTTTAAAAAAAAAACAAAAACAAATATGCATAACATGACACAGGACTCCCATAGGTCATGTATCGCAAACACATTGCATTGTTGTGAAATGTAATAAATTATGTAAGAGTATGGTCTAAGTAAAATTATACTAAGGATAATTTAAGTATAATTATAGTAAGTATAATTTGGAAGATTTTCAGTGGTATAATAACTGAAGGAAGAGAAGATATTTGAAGAGGGTTGAACTAGTTTTGGGAAAAGTTCCAAGTTGTGGTCACATATTTGAAAAATACTGCAATTTTAGTTTCCCAGCTACTAAAAAAAATATCATTCAATGGAATGGCTTCAACAATGGAAACTTACTGGATCATGGATCTCAGGCTAGAAGTCAAAAATTAAGGTGTTAGCAAGGTGATGCTCTCCCATAAAGACTTTTGCCTTCTGAGGCAGGCTGCCAGGGACCCTTGGTCATTGGCTTATCTGTCACATGACAATGCAAAGCACATCACATTCCCTTTTTTTGTTGTTGTTGTTGTTTTTTTAAAAAAGATTTATTTTTATTTATTTAATTCCCCTCCCCTCCCCTGGTTGTCTGTTTTCTGTGTCTTTTTGCTGCGTCTTGTTTCTTTGTCTGCTTCTGTTGTCGTCAGCGGCACAGGAAGTGTGGGCAGTGCCATTTCTCGGCAGGCCGCTCCCTCCTTTGCGCTGGGCGGCTCTCCTTACGGGGCGCACTCCTTGCGTGTGGGGCTCCCCTACACAGGGGACACCCCTGTGTAGCACGGCACTCCTTGTGCGCCTCAGCACTGCGCATGGGCCAGCTCCACACGGGTCAAGGAGGCCCAGGCCTTGAACCATGGACCTCCCATGTGGTAGACGGATGCCGTAACCACTGGGCCAAAGTCCATTTCCCCCCTTTTGTTTTTTGAGTTCAATGGACTTGCAGCTTCTGGCTGTTGGCCATGGCTACTTCTTCTGTGTCCATTTCCCTTTGCTTGTAAGGACTTCAGCTATTTTGGAATAAGTCCCACTCACATTCACTTTGTATTCCATTTGGGCATACCTTTACTCATACCATCTTCAAATATCTTAATTCCAAATGGGTCCACACCCATGGGACCAGGGTTTGTGGTCCCATTTGTGGGGCACATGATTCAGTCCCCAATACCTGCCTTGAGAAGGAAGTGTCCACCCCATATGGACAAGAATTCTATGGGAACCTGTGATAAGCAAAATTTTAAGATATCCCCAGGACTTCCCACCCTCTCATGTCTAGTGTGTGTATAAGTCCAAGCTCTGTGGATGAGATGAACTTCACTCCCTTGATTATGTATTACATCAGGACAAGAACCAGGGACTCAAGGCTCCTGGAGGAATTGCTACACCTCTATGTGGTCAGCTTGTAGCTTCATATCTGCTCCATAATGACATGCATCATGCAAGTGCTCTTTGGTAGAATGCCACCTGCTATAAAATCTGCCCATTCTGAACTTGTGGTAGTTTGGTCAGTAGGACAGAGAATCTTGTGGAGGTATTTTCCTGGGATCCTGTAACCATCAATACCTACCTGTGTTCTGAGATGGTTCAGCTAATCATGGAGAAATGAAGAGATGCAATGAAGGATGCATTGACACAAGTGTCAATGACTTTGCTTATCCTTTTGTAATTGCCAGTGGCTTTGCAGCTTTTGTCAGCCTTCATGGTGAAGAGGCTGTAAAAGGGATATTGTAACATCGATTGCAAGATGACTCCACCACAAAAGAGTTATACTCAAAAAGCCAGTAGCAGGGACCTTGAATGTTTCCTTTAACAGGTTTATTCTCTTACCAGAGCTGTCCCAGGCCCACCAATCCCCAATGCACAGCAGGTCGTCAGAGTGACCAACACCATGGCTTTCCTTGAAAACTGATGGGGCATTCTGACTTCAAGATCCACCTTCAGAGTCCTGAATACTAACAAATAAAAAAATGTAAATCTTTTATTTTCAATTTACTGGGTGCATTATACATGTCAGCCTTCCTTCCTAAGTATGTGATAAAGTAAATAAATAGCATGAAGTATATTATATATATAATATATAATATAATAATATAATATAATATAATATATATTCCCTAAAAAGTATGCTGAATATTTTGAAACAATTCTTGCTTTGTATTATTTAACCATTTGGATGGGCCACATTGGTGTTATGTGGTTAGTTTGTATTTCCTGTTGACTTAAAATATAGCTCTCCTGTTTAATGTAGAGCATTGGTGGTTGGCTGTGTTTTCCTTGCTCTTTTCCCAAAACACACATGTCAATCCCATCTATACCACTGATTGATAGTTGTAGTGATTCATTTAGAAATTGAGGACACCATCCCACAGAAGGAAATGCACAATTGCTGGGTATTTGACTCATCCTCTTTGGAGAATTTGCTCTCTATGTCTTCCCACCTCCTGAGAATTATTGATGTGATATACTAAAACATAGCTGAGGAAACAGTGTTTTAGTCTGCTAAGCTACAACAATGCAACATACCAGAAATGGACTAGATCTTACAATGAAAATTTATTATCTTACAAGCTTAGAGATTTGGGACTGAGAAAAATGTCCAAATCAATGTGCCATCAGCTGAGAGAATGTCCCTAAAGACCGGCTGCCAATGACCTTCGCTTCTTTTGTCATATAGCAAGGCAATGGTGGTATGTGCTGGGCTTTCCTTCTTCTCTGGTTTTCATTGCTTCAGCTTCTTGCTTCTGGCTTTCTCTCTTAGCTTCTTGGTCTTTCTCTTTATTTCTCTCAGTGTATTCACCCCATTTATAAAGGACTCCATTAAGAGGATTAGGAACCAGCCTGGGTCACAACTTAACTGAAGTAACCTAATCAAAAGGGCCCACCCTCTCTAAGTTCACACCCACAGGAATGGACAGCTTTAAGAACATGATTTTCTGGGGTACATGCAGTCTCAGACAACCACAAACCGTTTGTTAGCTTTAGACTTTTTTCTGATGCTGTGAATGCATTCTCTGTTGGCAGTAGATGACTTGGATGTAAAAGAAAAAAAAAATTAAGATTTATTTATTTCTCTCCCCTTGCTCCCCACCCCAGATGTCTGTTCTCTGTTTTCTGTGTCAATTTGCTGCATATTCTTCTTTATCTCCCCTTTTGTTGTTGTCAGCAGCACAGGAATCTGTGTTTATTATTTGTTGTTGTTGTGTCGTCTTGCTGCATCAGCTCTCCGTGTCTGTGGCACTATTCCTGGGCAGGCTGAACTTTCTTTTGCACTTGGTGGCTCTACTAATGGGACACACTCCTTGTGCATGGGGCTCCCCTATGCGGGGGACAACTCTGCGTGGCAAGGCACTCCTTGAGGGCATCAGCACTCTGCATGGGCCAGCATGCAGATGTCTAGGAGAAGTGTTAAGTTACTCCTTCCTTCAGCAGAAGGTAAAAGTAAGTGCAAAGTGCATGATATTGGAAAAGAAACTATTAGATCAGTGATATGCTTGTACAACCATCCTGCCTCCTGTTGTTTGCTAATATTTATTCCTTAGTTTAAGTTCTGCCTTTTGAAGAAATTCTGAATAGCCAAACTCGCACTTTTTTGTATGACAGCCTTCAGAATATTTGGACTTGCTCATTTATCTTAAGTTTAAACATTCTCTACTTTGTCACTCTGCATGTGCTCAATAAATATGGTTTCTTTTTTTAAAGTTTTTTTTGAAGATACATAGATCACACAAAATGTTACATTAAAAAATAGGTTCCCATATACGCCATTGTCCACAACCCCTACTCATCCCACATTGACAACTTCTTTCATTAATGTGGTACACTCATTGCAGTTGATGAGTACATTTTGGAGCACTGCTACACAGCATGGATTATAGTTTATGTTGTAGTTTACACTCTCTCCCAGTCCATTCATTGGGTTTTGACAGGATATATAATTTCCTGCATCTGTCCCTGCAATATCATCAAGAACAGCTCCAAGTCCCCAAAATGCCACAGTATCACACCTCTTTTTCCCTCTCCCTGCCTTCAGCAACTCCCATGACCAATGTCCCCACATCAATGATATAATTTCCATTGCTAGAGTCACAATAATTCTGCAGTAGAATATAGTAGAATACCTCTCCATTATGAATTAAGCAAATCAAACTCTCAGAGAGTTAGAGACTGGAAGATAGGCTTACAGAAAATAGTTGGTGAGAGAAAGGTTGTGAGTTGACACCCACATGGGGGAAACCTATGATAAATTAGAGGTAAGTAGTTGTGCATGAAGGGATACAACAGGGGCATAGGGACACTACTGGGTCTGGCTTTGGATGCTTGAGGTGAGGATGGGTCAGATGGTCCAAGGAATTGGGGGGAGGGTTGGGCAGAGCAGGAGAACAGAATAGATTGTCAGGTAGTGGTTGAAACTGTAATCATGAGAAACCTCTTTAGAAAATATAATAAGGAAGGGTTACTGGTTTAAGGTGTTTGATGCATCTTCTGGTACAGTGTGCACCTGGGTCAGGCTTCTAGGGAATGTGTAAGTGCTCATCATGTCATAGTGTGTTATATAAGTGAATGTAGACCCATACAATGAGTGGGAAGGCTTCATGACCGCATCCTGGGGAGGCCTGATATTCTCCCACAGAGGGGAGGGTGTCTCTCGAGCATAGGTGGCTCCCAGTGGGGGAGGGCAGACCAGTGTGTCAAGCCCTCAGCATTCTTGCAAGTATCTACAAATCTTGTCCTTCAAGAAGTGAAGCTTGGGTGTCAGTGTGGGCCCTAAGGGCAGGGGGAGAGAGGAATAGAGTAATTGGGAGAGGAGATCACTTGGGGGCAAGGGAAGTGTTCTGCATGATCCTGAAATGATGGATACAGGCTATGTTAGATATCACCAAAAATTTATAAAGGGTTTATAGCCTAAAATGTAAACCATAATGGAACCATGGCTGATACCTAATCTTTCAACATATGTAATTGGATTCTTAAAAAAAAAAAAAAAAAAGGAGCACGCTATTGATGTATGCAATAGTTTGGATGTAACTTAAGGGCTTTATCCTGAGTGGAAAAAAATTGAGTTCTATACCTGTATATTTACATACAACTCTGGAGTAAACAATTGCAAGCATTGTTTACTATGAAATATAAACCCTGGGGAGGACACTGATAGTGTACAGTGAGGTGGCTGTGGACAGTGGAATGTGTGTGTGTGTGTGTGTGTGTGTGTGTGTGTGTGTGTGTGTGTGTGTGAAGATGTGTGGTTGGGGCGTGTGTGAATTTGTAAACATCAAGCAGACATGAGGGCAGCAAATTGGACTTCTCCTCCAAAGGCTTCCTCCATTACTGACCATCTTGGGAGAATATACAACACTTCAAATCACAAACTCTGCCCTTCCAAATGTTCCCAAAGAAGAGATAGAAACCAGGAGAAGAAGTAAAAATTCAGTGGAATAAAGCCTAGTATGTGCCAAGCCTTCTGGTGGGCTTTGGTAAATGGTTGTCAGATGGTGGTCAATGAGGAAGTTCAGGCAGGATGACCCTTCAGGCAGTCCTCACTCTGCAGGCTCAGGGACACATTTTAGGAATAGGGCAAGGAACAGTGTTTGGACAACACCAGACTCTCCCACCTGCTGTCAACTGTTTAACCAAAACAAGGATGGGAGATGGAGAGACACCCAGGTATGTGAAAACATGAGAGCAAAACCAAAAAGCCCTGGACTAAATGTGATGGTGAAATCTGTCCCCGACTGAGAAGAGAGACCACAGGACAGTTGAACTAGTTTCTTACAAACAGGATTCATTTACTATTTCAAACATTTTGAGCTGAACTATGTTAAATCCATTTTCCAATAAAGAACTTGGAGTGGAAAGGACTTGGTGACTTTCCCAAAGTCATACAGCAGTGAATGATGGAGCAAGGGCTCTCTCTTTTGTTCCCTCAATATATTATCAATTAGTGACTGATGTGGTCACTGATTTACACACCAGGAAGAAGCAGTATGGGAACACATGATGAGGATGCTCTACCCAAGTGGAGCCTGCATGACATGGTGCTTAGGAATCTTCTAGACATTTGTTGCTTGGTGCCCAGCCCTTATCATACTGCCTCTGTGATATACAGCCTATGAGTCCCACATCACTTTCGTGAGGTCCAGCTTGGAACAGAGAGAGGGCATCAGCTGGGGAAAGCATGGCCAAGTATAAAATTCCATTACAGAAAGGACAGTAGAGGGCAGACAGCCCCTGGATGCTGCTTTCTTTGGAAAAAGAAGTAGAGGTGAAGGAGAAATTGTGGGCAGAATTATGGGTAATATGTGAAGATGACAAGAGGAGAGGGTCCTGATATGTGACTATTTCTATCCCAAGCTCTTTGCCAGCAGCAAGCATGGGTGCCGGAACCCTTGGTAAAAGGGCAACCTTATCGCCTATGTGATGGGACACCACCCTGCAATGCAACCCCAGCTGTGTGTGCTGAGCTGTCCCAGAGGACACACCCTGGAAGTCATGGATTGCCTGAAACCACAAAGTCAATGGGGAAGGAATCAGAACTTAGAATTTGGAGAAGGCAGCACTGGCCAGGAACAAGGGTTTGTGTCAAGGAATCTCAGAGTCTGTCAGGGCTGACAGAATGAGTCGAGAGACTGAACCATGGACACCTCAATTTGAGAGGTTAATTAGAGATTGGAGGGTGACAAAAAAACTTTCAGTACAAAGAGGGTGTGCACCGTATCTCCTTGATCTCAAGTTTTTTTCCTGACTGTATCCTCATAGGACACTTACCGCTTAATTCAGGTCCAGAACATGTCCACCCAGTGCTCAGCTAAATTCTCCACACACCCCCAGAATCAAATCCTAGTCACTAAATCCCAGATCCCCAGGCTGTCTAACTGCTCTAACCATGGGCCCGGACAAGAGCCCAGGTAGGGGGGTGATTGAGTGCCTCAGCCCTTCTCCACCTTCCTCCCAGCTTAAATATACCCTGCACATGCAGGGCAGCCCACGGCATGCTAAACAAATCAAACCATTTATTTTTCTGTTTCTTTTTTTACAATGAAGTTGGTTTGACTTTCATTGGAAAGAAACAATTTTAGACATGAGTGTAATTTTCTACCTGTGTTCCATATAAAAATTTCAGTCATTATTTGGGGAGGAGAGGGAGCAATGTTTGTGGAGTGATCCTCAGAAGAGCCCAAAAATTCCTGATGTCAGTCCCCTTGGCCACAAAAATGAATCTCTCCCCAGCTACTTGGACAAGACTCATTCTTGTACCGAAATACACAAAGCAACTTCATATCCTCCATCCCTATATCATATTGCATACAAATACATTTTGATGGACTTGTGAATCTTCTTTTACCCCACATTCTTTTTCTGTCCTTATTAGCATTAAGAAATAGGCCAAGTCTAATAACACATTTAGTAATCCTGAGTCTTAATGTCCCTGGGAAGCAGGCTTGGAGGTGTCTACTCAAGCCAACCACACAACACATGGCCTGCATGTACTGAGGACCATGGAAGCACCAACGTCTACATCCTTTAGGTAAGGAAAGCACAAGAACACTTGGGGAAGGTGTTGACTCACATATCAATTATAGAAAATTAGCTGATATTCCAGAAACCAAAAAGGTAGAAGAGCAACTTTCCATGAGGAAAGTATTAGGAGATACAGATAATATATCCTGATGGCCATCCACTGATGGCCACCCACAATGGAGCCAGAGCTTGTGAGAAGGCATAAGGAAAGACCAATGGGAACTTGTCACTAAACAGGAAGACCATGAAATTTCTCTTTTCCCAGGAGCAGGCTGAAAGAATATAGACTGAAGCAGGAGGGCAGAACTAGGCCAGTCACCTGTGGATCCACCGAGACTGCAGCCATCCATATTTCTCCACCTTCAACACCCCACCATCCCTGAAGTAGCAATGTTGGACATATGCAATAATGCAGAACTGAGAGCATTTTAAATAAAAATTAAGTTTATATAAAATTTCTATAAAACTCCCAAAACCCCCACTCCTCCTACCCTACCAAGGGTATCATAGTCATATTGGAAAGTCTTTGAAGGCACTCACTGTCCTCCCCACAGTCTCTAGAAATGCCAAGGAATAACAGTAGGACCAGGAAGCAGCATGTAGAGTCATTTGGTTTAAGCAAGAGGAAATCTACTGTGGGGGTCCACAATGAAAGGTCTGTTATGAGGAGAGTTTGGCCCCTGCTCCCTACTCTCCACATCGGGGCTTCTTTCTAGGATCCAAAAGTTGGTCACACCTTCTTTTTTGAGAGTGAGAGGATTGACTGGCACCCAGCACCAACATTTGCCCCTGCGAAGCCCCAAAGTCAGCTATGAGGTGGGATTTTCTTCCAGCAGAAGATGGACCTTCAACTAAAGCTGTGTCTGGAGACTTGGCATCAGGATGAGGAGTTTGATTGTGACCTCTTTTCAGAGATGATACAGACAGGGATTCTCCACGTGCTCTCTTGATTCCAGAGGTGTGATGGCCTGAGTGAGCAAGGGGACTCTTGACAAGTCCCCATGACAGCAGTTGATGTGGTGGTTTCAAGAGGAATGCAAGGCTGGGGAGCTCCTCATCCTCCTCTTCACTGGACCCATCTGCAGGCTTGGATTTGGTACTTATTGGAAAGGTTTCTTGCAGAGCCATCTCATCTCTGCTTCCAAATCTAAGGGAAGAGTGTCTTTGGTGTTGGTGATGATAAGACATTTGTTTCTTTATGATTTGTGGATCGTCTTGACACCTTGGAGAGACAGCAATGTCTTTAGGGAGGTCCAGGCTGTTGTCTGCTCTGCCATCTCAATGTAGGGCATCAGTACTGACTTGAATCCCCAGAAGTTGGCCATGGTCAGCTTTACTCTCTGCACCATTGCTAGACTTGCATGTGGAAGCAACTGTGTCCAATTCAGGTATATCATAATTTGGAGGTGCTTTCCTCTACATCTTTCAAGGACAGCAGATGCTTTTCAACCAACTGTTGTCAAGGAAATAGACAATTAATAACTGCAGATGTTTCTCATATGAGGTGGCTGAATGTGTGGTGAAGATGACTGCACTTGAGCAGAAGGGAGGTAGGTTTTGTAGACATATATTATAGCTTATTCTGCCCATCTTCCTATGCATTGTTCCCAAACTTTCAGTCCTAACCACACCTACCCCATACCTCTCCATAATTTCCTCCCTACTGGTTCTCCATTTGCCCCCACACCTTCCGCTATTTTTCTCCAGAAGCCATGCCGCCCAAGACAAAGTAGGTTAGACAAGGTCATGTAGATTACATGTTGTGAGGCCGTCCCACCCTTGGTTTACCTGGGTGGGCGTGAGTCCTTCCTCTCGCTGCAGCTCCTCTGTTAGGGACAAGAATTCTACATGTGCTCCTGGGGAAAGCAATTCTGCTAGGAATCGAGGGTGAATGACAGCCTCCACCTGGGAACAGTAATAAAAGGGGATTGAGCACACTTGAGAAGGAGCCACCTGTCGGTTTTGGAAGCAGGAGGGAAAGCACTGACACTGCACCTCAATCTGCAATCTGTGGATGTTTTGGATGATGACCTCCACCAGGTACACATAGAGACAATCACACATGCACACACACACAAAGACTCAAAAATACATACATGTACCCACTGCACACTGCTCAGGAGATAAGGAATAGGCCCAAGTATCAACAGACTGGGAAAGAAGCACAGGCCTGAACATCTGACAGTGCTCTAACAAGGACTCTGCTAGACACCTCTCCTAAAATCCACCCACCTTGGTGATGAAGTCTTCCTCTGCACACAGCTGGTGGATGTAGTTGAGGAGATCCGGGTTTGCATGGATTCCATCACATTCTTGCTGTCCATGTTCTTCCTCTTCCCATTCTCCATCTTCCCCCTCAGAGGCTGAGTGCAAAGGCCCCACCAGCCCATCCATGAGGTCAATGTACTCTTTTATGGCATTGGGTGGGATCTCCTTGGGGGCCTTTGTCTTCAGAGCCCACTGCTGTCTGCATTGCCTCTGGCTGGAAACCTTGGCCTTGGGCCCAGACTTTTTTGGATTGGACACTAAAGGTAGGGACAGAGGTCAAGAAGTAAAAGTGGAATGAATCTCCAGCTTTTACTTTCCAACCATATATTGGTTAGAGTAATATTTGAGGGATAGAAAATACTTCCACTTGGTTCAGGCTAATCTGAAACTACATGAACATTTATAGGATAAAATTTAAAAGATGAATGATCTTAGAGAAAGTTTCTCTTCAAGAAAAAGAGGAACTTGTGATATTGAAAGCTATCTCTTCATCCATCCCCTCATCATCAGGAATATTATATAAATATGTCCCTTTTGACAGTCAAGATGAGAGTGTAGGTATGACAGCTGACAAAATTGACCTAGCCCATGACAAAGGGTAACTGAGAAACTAGGTTCTCGATGGATTTCTCCTTTGGAAATACAGAAGGCAAATCTTGAAAGAAATGTAGCTCATGAGTCTTATTGCCTTCTCTCAGTCCCCTTTGCACCTAGTCTTCTGTTGGAATGTGACAAGCCATACCTGGCTTCTGGCCTTCCATAGTGCCTGGGGGCACCTGTGGATGAAGATTTGGAGGGGCTGGAGGTGGAGGGCACTGGAAACCATTCCTCTCCTCCAACATCTGAATCTGCCTCTCTTCTTCAATTTCAAACTCCCTGAACCTAGCATGGGAGGAAGGCACAGGCAGTGTTGACAAGGTGGCCTGGCCCACTGCGATGCCTACAAAAAGAGATCATCACCAACAATAGGGGAAACTAAGTGTCTTGGGAGAGCTATCAGGGTCTTGGATAAGTGCTTTTCCAAGAGGGGTTTTACTCCTGGCAGTACAACCACAGTTTGGGGGTACTTCATGAGGTCCCCACATCATCCATTCACCTACAGCAAAGCATCATCACTTAAGGGGAATGTGAAAAAAATGAATCAATTTGGTACTTGGCAGATTTTCAAAATTGGGTCTACAAGTTGTAATTGCTTGACTATACACTCTTTTAACTAGGATTGAATGGGCTTCAACAATCTTGATATAGGTTCTTGAATTAAATTTGTCATTGTGGTACATGACAGGATCACAAAGGTGGCCATCATCCCCAAGTCAAGGATGTCAGCAAAAACTATGCTGATGAGCTGACAGTAATGACGTGCTGGTATCTGGGATGTTAATATAAATAAAGGAGGGGTCAGTGCCCAGGTCTAAGAATCCTAGAGCCTTGGACCAGTAAACTGAATGAAGACATGGGGTGAAATAATGCTTGGAAAGAAAGTAGAAGGAAACATTATGGAGGGGATTCAATTTCCAATGCTGTCCTGTTTAATTTTTTTTGTTATTACTTTGTGTTTTCGCCAAGAGTTTAACATGCAGTTGAACAAATTGTTCACAGGATATCTGAGATCCTGGCTTCCCCTAACCAACCTCATCCAACATAACTCATCTGGAATGACAGGGAACCATTTGGACATGATCTTGTGAGGAGAGGTGGTCCCAAAGTTCTATGCCAATAGGCTCCAGCTGCCCAGACACCCAGACAGGCAGAAACATGCCTTGTAAAGCATGTCACCTCTGCAAAGTACCTACAACCTAGAGGCTTAAAGTCATCAGAATCTGTAGGAATTACCCTCAACCCCATCCTAAGACCTTCAATTTCATGACATCTGCAGACGCAGTGTCAGAGAAGGGTTGAGCATCCTATGAAAGAAAGGTGAAAAAACGTCCAGTACTAAAGGTGAAAGTGACTGCACAGAGGAGTTGGTCCTTCAATTTCCAGGGAAGAGTGACCTAGTTGACACCCCCTCTCTAAGTATCCCTTCTATTGACCAGCAACAAAGCAAGACCCCTGCCTGGCTTCATCCTCCCCAATCACACCCAGCCACAAAACCTCGCAAATTAACAAGGATCCCTGGATCACTTTGAGGCCATGTCGTAGTAGATCATCCAATCAAATTTGCTTGTGTGCCACCACTCCTGCACGGCCCTCTGTGGTCCCTCTTCCAGGATCATGGTAGGCTTCGAATGGGCCAGTGGTCGAAGCACTGGGCTAAAATCCCCCTTGTCAGTAATATTCTACATGCACCTTCTCCTACCCCTTCCTGATACTACCCAGCCAACATCACCTGAACCCCATCCCATCTATCCACCATCTGCCCCTTCATGATCTCCTTTCTATGTGTACCCTGTGATTTTTTTTTAAAGATTTATTTATTTATTTAATTCCCCCCCCCCCCCGGTTGTCTGTTCTTGGTGTCTATTTGCTGTGTCTTGTTTCTTTGTCCGCTTCTGTTGTCGTCAGCAGTACGGGAAGTGTGGGCGGCGCCATTCCTGGGCAGGCTGCACTTTCTTTTCACGCTGGGCAGCTCTTCTCACGGGCGCACTCCTTGCGCGTGGGGCTCCTTGCGCAAGGGGGACACCCTTGCGTGGCACGGCACTCCTTGCGCGCATCAGCACTGCGCATGGCCAGCTCCACATGGGTCAAGGAGGCCCGGGGTTTGAACCGTGGACCTCCCATATGGTAGACGGATGCCCTAACCACTGGGCCAAAGTCCGTTTCCCACCCTGTGATTTTAAGTACATCTGCCTTGTATGATCCCTGACCGAATATTGAATATCAATACAAGGAACAACAATGAAATGATTGTTTTGGAATCTCTGACTTCCCTCTGTATCTTCAATGGCATTGTGTAGTGAATGAACTGGGAGAGCACTTTACAAGGAGATTCCGGGCCTATTCCCAGGGGCCAAAGCTAAGTAAACAACTTCCCAGGTGACTATTAGGTGATGAGTGCTTTGGAAAACAGAGTGTTGCTGTGGGGGGAGTGGGGGGTGGGGGCGGTGGGGTTGATTGGGACCTCATATTTTTTTAATGTAATTTTTAAAAATAAATAATTAAAAAAAAAAGAATATGAAGAGGAGTTAGTATGCAAAGCCAAGAGTTGTTAAAGCCCATGCCCATGGACAGCCACGGGCTGCCTCAAGATACAGAAGATCATGCTGCTGCCTGCATTTGAGAGTTTGCTCCAAGAGTGTTCAAGAATGTGGGAGAATCATTAAGACTCTTCAGCTGGAAATTTGGGGGACTTCCTTGAATTCTTCCCTGGGGCAGGAGATACTTTTGGGAGTTCAAAAATCGAAAAGCATTGTGTAAATAAAAATTAAGTGTCTTGTTATTTGATATAGGCTCTATTGCGGTTGACACAATTTTACTGGGGGCAGTGCAGAGCAGAGACGGATGGCAGTTCACGGTGTGAAAAGAGGAAAATATTACCATCACGGTTTCTGCCTCACAGTCACAACAGCCCATGGACTTGGGCCACATTGCTAATCATTCATTCACACTCTTTAGTTAGGATAATTTTGCCTTTTGTGAGCTCTTTTGCTCTTCTTGTCCTTTCAAAATCCTAAAATAATATAACAATTTAAAAAAGTAAGAATTACAATAAAAAGAAAAAAGACTAGTTATCATGTAAGGTAGGAAAGCATGAGAAATTGTGTCTATGAAGTAGTTTGTCTATTAGCTCAGGTAAACATCTAAGCAATACTCTGAAATAAATGGAATAAACCCTTACAGATAAGGTTACCAAGTGAGGTAACCTCTCCAGGATTACAAATCAAGTTGGAGCCAAGTACTTCACAACTCTACAGTTTTTACCACCTCCCAGTTCTAACTGGGATTCTCCAGAACAATGTGTATGGGGGAAAAACTAGACTTATTTGCCTGATTGCTGTGGATTTTGCTTTCTCTAGACAACAGATGCTCAAATCTTGTGCTGGAAGGTAGAGTGCAAGGGGAAGAGTGTGGTGTTTGTAGTCACACCTCAATTCAAATCATGGCTCCTCACTCAATGTCAGGACACCCCTTGGATTGTTAGTTTTTATATAAATGGTTACTAGGATAATGATACCAAAGTAGAGAATGGCTGGACCCCCAATAGAGGGAGGTATCAATTGAGATAAGACACCTGAAAATCAATCATAAACCAGAAATAGATCTTCTCTCCTCATGACCTACTGTCAAGAAATTCTGGAGACATTAACCTGGGGTATCCATCCCCTAGTCCTCTGTATCTGAATGGTGCAAAACAGTCAAATGTGTCTCCAAAAGGAAGCCACTCACATGAGAAAGCAGGAAAGAGCTTCAGCATCAGGACTTAGGCGAATGTGCCTCCAGGCCAGGGACTTGAAGCACTGCCAACATTGGAAGTTCTGGGTAACACTCTTGGGGTTACAGGAGTCATCCTTGGATTGGTTGGAGGGAGGACCTCTCTCCATGGAGGCCTCCTGTGGCCTGAAGAAAGCATTCCCTGGAGGAATACTGGGGTCATCTGGGCAGCTGGTGGTGGAGCTTGAGGAGGAAGGCCTGGGGTCCAGCCTCCCTCAGCAGACTGGGTGCACCCCACAGCTGAGGCTGGGATCAAGGACTCCAGAGAAGAGACCCTCAAGATCCCAGGAGGGGCATGCTGAGCACCCCCACAGAGGATCCTTGGGTCACTTGAAATGTGGGGCATCTGAGGAAGGACAAAGGGCTGAGTAGGAGGGGGCTCTGCTGGTCCCTGTAGTTTTGTGATTTGAAGAATGATCTTCTCACCTCCAGTCCCACTGGGGACAAGGCCCCCACTTCCTGTCACCAACTGTGGCCTGGGGAATGCAGGCAGCAGCAGAGAGCTGCCAGGAAGGAAAGATGGGGGTAGGTGCTGCCCCCAGGGAGGTGGGGGCGGTGGGCCAGGAATGGGTGAAGGGATTGGCAGGGCAGTGCCAGGATACAGGGAGACTCCAGAGTTCATGGTCTTGTCTGGTCCCAGCACTGGAGATGCTGTCGAGACAAGAAAATGAGTGGATTTAGAGGCCACAAAGGCAACACTCTTGAGGCTATCTGGAGCTGTCCTTTATTCACTAGGAAATTGAGAGCTGGAAAAAGTGCTTATTAAAAATTTCTTCACCTACGCAGCTCTGGATCTATGCAGACATAACTAAGATAGCTTTCTCTTAATCCAATCTTAATAGTTACTCTTTCTCCTTAGCTCCTAAGAGGACATCAACCAGACCTTCCCAGTTCCGGTTACAGGAACAAGAAGAATGAAATATCAACTGAAGGCAAAACCAGAGAATAGCATCAGAAGCACCAGTACCTGAATCTAAACTGTCACTGATAAATCACAGAAACTGAGTGATTGTGAGTTTAACATGCTTGAGATAAAACACAGGACTGGAAAATTGCAGGTACCCTCCTCACAAGACCCCTGGAAGGTCTAAAGTCATCACTTGTTTCTTGTTTTGGACTTGCTTTTCTTTTCATCTCTCCCCTGGGTGTTTCCCTATACAAATTCAAGTTCCCATTCTCACTTTGAACTGGTTTTGGGAAGATTATCCCAGTTCCTTGCTTGTGCATTTGCAATAAATCACCTTCTCACTGAGAGACGTGTTTCTTCTTTGTGGTGCTGGAACAGGCATGCCGTTCTGTTGAAATGGCCATGCATATGTCAAGAGAGCAGAGCTTTGAATTTCAAAAAGTGAACAGGCACCTAGGTGGAGGAAATTCAGAATAGCACCTGTCCCTCTAGTGATTTTAGGTTCTAGAACTCCAGATCAGGGTTTTCCCATAAGAGAACTTGCTCCCATTCAGTGAGGCTCCCAGACCTCTGAGTGTGAAGGAGAAAGAAGCACGTGCTATCAGGACAGCCCCTCTCTGAGGAAATCGCTACCAGAAATTCAGCCAGACTCAATATTTGGTGAAGGCATTCAGTCAGCCTCTTGACCAAAGAGCTGTTGTCAAGGAATTCTTTGGGAAAAATACCCCTCAGCATGCTCATGAGCAGATAAGGGATGTTCTTTTGGGTAAGTTCTAGGCAGCACAAGGTAGTTATGAAGGTGGAAAATTCTTAAGATTATGTTCTGCATCATCTCTTCAGACTGTTACCAATACTACTATTACTTCTAGCACTATTGGTGATAGAGTAACATATACCTAATTGTATCTCTTCTCCTTCCCCTCTTCAGAAAGAAACCACCCTTCATTGAGTGTTTTACTGAAAACAAATAGCAGCCACTATCTATTCCATGACCATGAATTATTCATGGACTATGAGCAACATCTTCACCTCAACTTTAAAATGAAGAGCTGAGGGTTCACCGTGAGGAATTAGAGAAGATGAATTGGTTGAACACCTGAGTTTACACAGTTTAAGAAAAAGTCATAAAATCCAGGTAAACCCGATCTGTAAAACTAGCTAAAGTTACCACAAGTGCCCTGGACACATTGAATCAAAGAAAACATTTGCCAGGAGTGAAAGCAAAAGGCCTCTGGGCTGGTAGGAGCTTAGAGGCTCTGGGCTGGGACAGTTAGAGTAACTTCCAGGCTGCCTGGATATATCCAGACAGACAGGATATTTCTCTGCTAACTTGGCCACGATGAACTCTACCAAAAAGTTTTTTTACGTTAGACCATTGATTCTAACTGTCCCCATAGGATCTCATTTACCCCAGGTCATATTCTTCCAGTAAAATCATACATTCTCAGGTGCGTGAAGTAATGACAAAGGGTGGAGACAAGCCTCTCTACACTACCACACAACATAAACCCACTACCATTTAATGAACTTGTTATGTGGTTTTTTTCTAGAGAGAAACTCTTCCTGCATCCAAACTTTCTCATACCTATTGTAGCCCTCTCACATATCTAAATGTACCTCTAAGGAGACCCCTTCCTCAACTCTAAGTCTTGGCTTTCTAACCTACCCCACCAATTTCCAGGTGAGAGGTTCTTGGTGGAGTCCAGTGATTTCTCCTTCCTCAAGATTCATCTCAAATCTTGTTCCAAGAAGATGGGTCAAATGTGAATTTATATGGATTTGAAGGATATCAGGGACCCTGATAACACAACACCTTATCCTAAGTGCTTACCTTTTGAAGTCACCTCGGTATGCTTGGACATGGACCACCACTATCTGACAACCTCTAGCAAAGATTCATTTCTTTTTTTTTTTTATATTGACTTTGTAATAATATTACATTAAAAATATATATGTGAGGTCCCATTCAGCCCCACCCCCCCACCCCCCCTCTCCCCCCCCAACAACACTCGTTCCCATCATCATGACACATCCATTGGATTTGGTAAGTACATCTTTGGGCACCTCTGCACCTCATAGACAATGGTCCACATCATGGCCCATACTCTCCTCCATTCCATCCAGTGGGCCCTGTGAGGATTTACAATGTCCGGTGATTACCTCTGAAGCACCATCCAGGGCAGCTCCATGTCCCAAAGACGCCTCCACCTCTCATCTCTTCCTGCCTTTCCCCATACCCATCGTCCACCATGTCCACTTTTCCCAATCCAATGCCACCTCTTCTATGTGGACATTGGATTGGTTGTGTCCATTGCACCTCTATGTCAAGAGGAGGCTCAGATTCCACATGGATGCTGGATGCAATCCTCCCATTTTCAGTTGTAATCACTCTAGGCTCCATGGTGTGGTGGTTGTCCTTCTTCAACTCCATCTTAGCTGAGTGTGGTAAGTCCAATAAATCAGATTGTAGGTGCTGGAGTCTGTTGAGGCTCAGGACCTGGCTATCACATTGTCAGTCCAGAGATTCAAATCCCCTAAGTATATCTTAAACCCCAACATTAACTGCACCTCCAGCACATTAGCATGAAAGTCTTATGAAGGGAGATCCCATCTGAGTCCAGATTCATCACACATAAACAAGATTCATTTCTACGCCCTGAGAGTGAACCGCTGCCAACAGATTCTCAGGACTCCACGGAAAGGGTGGAGAAGTTTGAATCTCAACAGGACTAGAACGGAGCACTCAGACATTCTACAGGGGGGAGGGGCAGAGGGCAGTTGGGCTTGAAGTGGGGGAGGGTAGAACTTCATCCAGGACTCTGACAGGGGAAATTGCAGGTGGTCCCTTCAATGTATACTGAGACAGCACAATTGTTATGGACTTTGTTAGAGCAATTTATTGGTTTGTGGTAAAATTCAGGTAGAAGGAAGAGGTTGATTTTATTTAAAAGAGCAGAACCAATTATATTATTTCCATAAGAAACCCACTTTACATTTATAAACACAGGTTTTCATGTAAAGATCTAAAAACAGAAATTTGGAATGACTGTGTTAACATTAGAAAAATCATATTTTGGAGCAAAGAAAATTACAAGGGATAAAGTGAAACACTTCAATATAAAAAAGAGTTCAATTCATCAAGACTATATATTGTTTAATTCAAACTACATGAAAAACTGTTGCTACTACTGAATGAAAAAACAGAAAAATCAACAATTTTATTTGGCTATTTCAAAACTCACCCTAAAAAATAATAGAATGTAAGCAGAAAGTCATTAAAAATATAGAGAAGACTTGACCTATCTAATCAACAGCAGAACCAAAAGATATTTATAAAACACTCTACCAAAGAACTGCAGAATAAAATGTCTGCATGTGTGTATGAAATATTTGAAAAGAGTATATTCTGAGTCATAAGACAAATTTCAAAAATTATAAGTTATTGAAATCAGGCAAAATATATTATTTTAACCTACAGAAATAAACAAGAAAACTATATGGACCTACTTCAGAGTGGCAGGAAGCTCAGATCATAGACAGTGGTTTCATTTCATTCTTGTACTTCTTGATATCTTGTATACCAGTAGTATGTAGCAGCAGGGTCACTTTAGAACAATTAAAATGGGCAGCACTCCCTCTGTTATCATGTGAAACTCTACCCATTATGTCAATACCCAACAAACATCCAAACATATGTTTATAACTTATATGCATGTCCTGGAAAACTCCCTCCCACCCATGCATCCTCCTTAAATGACATCCTACATAGTGTTCCTCCTCTGCCATAGTTGAACCCCTCTGTGATTCAAAACTTTTTTTTACTTTTTGCCTTTCATCACTGTATTAGGTGTTGCTCTATATGTAGAGTGGCAAGGCAATCTTTTCCATTTATTCCTGTGTCTGCATCCTTTTTTAAAATGATGTTTTCAAAAAAGTTTTAGATCACAGTAAAGTCACATTTAGAATATATAGAACTCCCATATACACAACATCAAACCCTTTTCCCCCTTCCCTAGCAATGATCTTTTTAAACGTGGATGTCACATTTGCTGCAACTGATGTACAAATATTGATACATAGCTACTAACCATGGTTTCATTATGGTTTACATTTTAGACCATACACTTTTATAAAATTTTGGTGAAATTTAACATGGTCTGTATCCATCATTGCAGGATCATGCAGAACACTTCCATTGCCACCAGTTAAACCCTCTTCATTCCATTCTATTCCTCTCTCCCTTTCCATTGGGGCCCACAGTGACAACCAAGTTTTATTGCTTGAAAGACAAAATTCATAGATACTTGCACCAATGCTGAGAGCTTGACACACTAGTTGTCCTCCCCCATTGGGAGCCACCCAGCTCTCAAGAGATACGCTCCCCTCTATTTGAGAATGTCAGGCCTACTTTTTGGCCTGGTATAACACCTTCTCACTCATTGTGCTGGTCTCCACCCACTGATATAACACAGTATGGCAAAATAAGCACTCACATACTCCCTAGAAGCCTGCCCCAGGTGAACCCTGTGCCAGTTGCCCCTATCAAGCATATAAAAAGAAATCCTGTGTCTTGAAAATAAAAAGACAATCCATTTTAAAAATGGGCAAGAGATTTGAACAGACGCTTTTCCAAAGAAGAAATACAAATGGCTAAAAAGCAAATGAAAAGGTGCTCAACATCACTAGCTGTTAGGGAAATGCAAATCAAAAGTACAATGAGATACCATCTTGCACTCATTAGATTGGCAGCTGTTAAAAAAACAGAAGATTATAAGTGCTGGAGAGGATGTGAAGAAAGGGGAACACTCATCCACTGCTGGTGGTAATACAGAAGGATCCAACCTTTCTGGAGGACAGTTTGGCGGTTTCTCAAAAAACTAACCATAGATTTGCCATATGACCCAGCAATACCACTGCTGGGTATATACCCAGCAGAACTGAAAACAAGGACACAAACTGATATATGCACACCAATGTTCATAGCAGCATTGTTCACTATCGCCAAAAGTTGGAATCAACCCAAATGCCCATCAACAGATGAGTGGATCAATAAAATGTGATAAATACATACAATGGAATACTACTCGGCTGTAAGAACAAATACACTACAAACACGTGATAACATGGATGAATCTTGAGAACCTTATGTTGAGTGAAGCAACCCAGGCATTGAAGGACAAATACTACATGACCTCAATGATATGAAATAAGCAAACTGCCTCAGAGAGCTAGAGACTGGAAGATAGGCTTACAGGAAATCGGGGGTAGAGGAAGGATTTGAGTCGACGTCTGCAGGGGTGGAATCTATGATGAGCTGGCAGTAAGTATGAACACAAGGAAGAGATAAAATGGGGGCAAGGGGTTGCCTTTGGGTGGGGCTTTGAGGGTTTGAGGGGGGCTGGGGCTGGGCGGATGGGTAATATTGCCCAAAAATTGGGGGTAGGGAGGGGCAACATACGAACATAGGAGAGTGTCAGGTGTTGGTTGAGAGTAAAATGTTGAGAAAATCGTATCAAAATATAACTAGGAGGGTTACCTGTATAGGATGCTCGGAGGGGATGGTCTGATGCGGGACGGACTCCTGGGGAATGTCTGAATACTCATTTTGCCAGAGTGGGTTGTACCATTGGGTAGAGACCCAAGTAGTGAGAGTGGGGGTGGACCCACATCCTGGGGAGGACTGATGCCATCAGATAGAGGGAACTGTATCTCTTGAGAGAAAGGGTGGCTCCCAGGGCATTAGGGCAGTTGAGCAAGTCAGGCCCTGAACACTGTTGCAAGTATCTCTGGACGTGGCTCCTCGGGAAATGGAGGTTGGCTGTCACTGTGGGCCCCAAGGGGAGAGGAAAATGGATGTTGAATGGATGGAACCAAGGTAAATGTGGGGGTAAGAGAGGAGTTTCACGAGAGTACACAAGGATGGATAGAAAACATGTAATATTACACCATAAACATATAGGGGATGACAGACTAATAATGTAAACTATAATGTAAAACATAGGATAACTAAAAATTTAGAAAACTGTATATCCTAAAGTATGGACCACAATGTAAGCACAATGGGCCACAATGTAAGCACAGATGTCACCTTGTTTGAAAGCTATTGTCTCAGAGTCTGTACATCAGTTTAAGTAAATATGATATGAATAAGTTATAAGAATATTGCTGTGGAAGGGAAAAGGTTTTATGGTGGATGTGTGGGAGTACTGTATATTGTATATATGAATTACTGTGATCTAGGGCTCTTGTGAAGAGAAGCTCAATCATTAGGAAAAAAGAAAAGAAAAAGATAGGATGTAGAATTTTTCCAAATCAGTACGTATATCTATATCTAACCTTTAAACCCATCGCTATATTCCATTTTACTAGTAAGGGATCCTGACATTATATTGGGCTTCACTTTTCAGGAAGTTTTGGATCACAGAGTGGCTCAACAATGGCAGCGCAGGAATACTGGTATAGGATGTTATTGACAGGTGATATATTGTTGACAGGGAGTTATACAGGGCATATGTCCAGGGTGCATGGTAATGTTTGGATATACTCATAGTGGAAACAATTAAAAACTACAGCTGGGGGGGTACTGGGTTACTGGCTGGGGGGGGCTCTTTCATGGTCCCTAGGGGAGCAGTGGCAGTCCCCCAGGTGCAACAGTAAGGACCAGGAAGGAATGAGGGTCCAACAGTGAGCCCCTGATACTAATGACTATGCTTGTGAGCCTATATGCCTGAAATAAGAACAAGGCCTAGAGCAGCACTGTGCCTAGGAGTTTCCTCCTGACAGCCTTCATGTTACTCAAGTGTGGCCAGTCTCAAAGCCAAACTCAGCATGTAAATGCAATGCCTTCCCCCCAGCGTGGGACATGACACCTGGGAATGAGCCTCCCTGGCACTGAGGGATCACTACCAAGTACCAACTGATGATGAAACTAGAAAATGACCTTGAATTAAAGGTTCAATGTGGACCAGCAGAATATCCCTGTCTACATACAATAACAGGAGTTAAAAATGCTGTTTGACCTAAAGTAAGGGGGAAATGGGAAGGACAAATGAGTTTATACGGCTATGAGTCTCTAAAAAAGTCTGGAGGATGTCAGAAGGATTGCCCTTATGTACACCTGAGTAGAGTCTCAGAGACACATAAAGTAGATACAACCCCAGGTATTGGTTCTTTTGAGGGCTAAAGAGACCCACAGGTTCTATGGTCATGGCAGATGGGGTTCACTGCCATGCCAGTTGGCCCTTCTTTGGAGCTGGTGTTTCTGCGTGATGGAGCTGGACTCAGATGTGATCTCTTTTCACAAGCCTTTCATGCTACTTTACTGGAATTGTAGTTTGTGCTGGGGTTTAAGATATATCTAGGGGATTTGAATCTCTGGACTGACAATATGATAGCCAGACCCTGAGCCTCAACAGACTTCAACTCCTACACTCTGATTTATTGGACTTACCCCACTCAGCTAACAGGGAGTTGAAGAATGTCACCACACCTTGGAGCCTAGAGTTCCTACAGCTCAAAGCAGGAGGATTGCATCCAGTATCCATGTGGAATCTAAGCCTCCTCTTGACATAGAGGTGTAATGGACACAACCAATCCAAGGTCCACAGAGAAAATGTGGCATTGGTGTTGGAATAGTGGCCATGGTGGCTGCTGGGTGCAGGGAATGGGAGGAAGAGATGAGATGTGGAGGCGTTTTTAGGACTTGGAGTTGTCCTGGGTGGTGCTTCAGGGACAATTACCAGACATTGTAGATCCTCCCAGGGCCCACTGGATGGAACGTGGGAGAGTATGGGCTATGAGGTGGACCATTGACCATGAGGTGCAGCGATGCCCAGAGATATACTTACCAAATGCAATGGATATGTCATGATGATGGGATAGAGTGTTGCTGGGGGGGGGGGAATGGTGGGGTGAGAGTGGGGGGGTTGAATGGGACCTCATATTTTTTGAATGTAATATTTTTACAAAATGAATTAAAAAAATGAAAAAAAAAAACCAAACAGAAGACTATAAGTGCTGTAGAGGATGTGGAGGAATGGAAACCCTCATCCACTGCTGGTAGGAATGTAGAAGTATCCAGCCATTCTGGAAGACAGTTTGGTAGTTACTCAAAAAACTAGCTATAGATTTGCCATATGACCCAGTAATTCCACTGCTGGGTATATACCTAGCACTGAAAACAAGGACACGAACTGATGCATGCACACCAGTGTTCATAGTGGCATTATTCACTATTTGCCAAAAGTTTGAATCAATCCAAATGCCCATCAAACAGATGAATGGATAAACAAAATGTGATATATACATACAATGGAATACTACTCAACTGTAAGGAGGAATACAGTACTAACACATGGGATAACATGGATGAACCCTGAGGACCTTATGTTAAGTGAAGCAAGCCAGGCACTGAAGGACAAATACTACATGATGTACCTGATAAGAATTAAGCAAATCAAGCTGTCTCAGAGAGCTAGAGACTGGAAGATAGGCTTACAGAAAATATGGGAAGAGAGAAAGTTTGTCAGCCAATGCCCACACAGGCAAAATCTATGATAAAGTGGAGATAAGTAGTTGTGCAATGAAGGAATAAGACAGAGGCATAGGGATACTATTGGGTTGGGCTTTGCAGGCTTCAGGGGGCCTAGGGTTGGGAGGATGGGTCAGATGGTCCATGGAATTGCGGGAAGGATTAAGGGGTATCATGTGAACACAGGAAATTGTCAGGTATGTTGTTGAAACTATGATGTTGAAAAATCTCTTTAGAAAATATAATAAGGAAGTGTTACTGGTTTAAGGCATGTCCTATCTCTATTTTAGCATCTCCTGGGAACTCATCAAAGACCTTCACTGGAACCCCTGGTTTGCTGCCTGCCCTGAAGAATTTGGACTTATGCATTGCCATGGTTGCATGAGGCAATTTTATAAAACTTCAAACTATTTACAGATATCCTCTGTTGGTTTTGTTTCCCTAGAGAATCTGACTAATACAGACCTTTATAAAATTTTCATTTTTGGAACCTTTATTTGATCATGGGGACTTCATAATCTAAATTGTCGGAGTTGCCAACCTGAAGGGTATCAGGAATGAATGACAAAGAGAGATTGGGATCAGGGAATCAGAGAGCATTGTAGCCTCAAGCTCATCAAACAACTTTATTGTTTACAAGGGGCTCTTTATATACCCCAGTGTATGTGCCAAGAAGCAGGCATAGGTAGCCTACATGCCAATAAGCACAAACATAGCATACATGACATTAAGAAGCAACATGTATTAACTATCAGCATTACCCATAGTCTAAGGAATTTTTAAAAATCTTATCTCAAGGCACAAAGTCTAAGTGTTCCATTCACTACAAAAGGTATGTGCTTATCTTTTCTTTCAGCCTTTAACAGTTTCATCCCATTTGCCAGGACTCTTAATTACTACATTCCTTAGGTTGCAAGCATAGCCATGGAGACAGCACATCTCTTCTTGAGAGGCCACTGTGCCTCAGTTTCCAACATCTCCCCCTTTTTGTTTTAGTCGAGGTGACCATTCCTATCTTAGGTTGCTCTCCTCTGAGAGTCTTACCTGTCATTGAATACCAGTCAAGCTCTTCAACTTGGGGATATTATTGAAGTGCCTTTGCTAGCACCTGATTATTTGCATGTCCCATGGCTGTTACACTTTGCAATTTTCTTTGAAAGCACTGTCTGGCACAGGCGAGAATCATGAGCAACAGAACAAATATGATTAACCCTATTCCTAAAGCTGACAGGAATGCTGTGATTTCCACCAATTAACTGGGTTAAATTTTGTAATATGTGAAATCAAATCTGAGAAAATATCCTTATCATTGGTTACATGAATTTGATTTTGAGACATTTCTAATATTTTCCTTTGTAATTCAATTATTTTCAGAGAGATAATACTTTTATGGCCTAATAAATGAGTCTTAATTTTTTCCATTCTATATCAGATGAATTATAGGCAAGTGGAGTTATACAGAAACTACTTTCATTCCAATTACATTTCAATCACCTTAAGTTTAAATTATACAATTGATCTCCAATATGCAAAACAGCAGATTCTAAATATTAACCTGATTATGTAAAGCTACCACAGCAGTAGCAGCAGCTGTAATGATTCCAATCAGTTCCAAAATACTTATAATAAGCAGCCCAATAAAGCATTTAGTCCATTTCAAGAATTCTTATGTAGCAATAATTGACTTTCAGAAGATAACTGCCAAATCTGCATCATTCTCACTGGTATCCAGATGCATTTTCTTCTTCTGGCCATTACTATTGTTTCTTCATCCTGCAACACACTTTCTGATAGACTATACAAATGCACCATTTTCATAAAACACTGAGTCATTCTTAAGAGTTATCTTATCAGTTATGAAAACAAATAGATCTCTAACACAGGCTTTAAAATGATATGTCTGTTTAAGCATCAAATACTGTCTTGTCTTATTTATATTTCCAAACCATTCATAAGTAGGGGCAATTCCAAGAAATATTTTCCACAAATTCTTTTGTAGGTTATGACTATGAGTGTCATTAGTCCAAGGGACTGGTATCTATTCTCTTTTGTAATGTTAGCATAAGGAGAGAGCACAAAGGCCCAAAGTCACAAAGTCCATAGGCAGACACAAGCTGTAAGTTCATAGTTCCAGAATTTGTAAAGTTAATGTGATGCATGGTAGCAATTGCCACATGTTATCTAAGGGCTGATTCCTCTCAAGAGCAGGAGGGATCTGATGTAAGTCATTGGCTGTAACATGAAGGAACTTATGGGTGATGTCTATGAGCTGTTGGCAAGTAACAGGCAGCTGGAACTGCTGGGTTAGTCACCATAAGGTTTGGTACTCATGATGTTAATCTTTCTGGTAGAGTCACTCTCCCTTTTTTCAGGTTTCAGTGGTAGGGCCTAGATTTTTATAAAGGCATTTGTGTTAACAGTCCTAAAAGGGATGTTAGAGGAGTGGCAGGGACATGACAGTCACCTGGATGTTTTTTCATAATCTGAGGGTGATTTATAACAGTCCATCATTTCTGTTTTGTTTTTAGTATTTGCAATCTACCCCTGGATAGGGATGGCAGTCTTTAGAGTGACCAGACACTATTGGGTTAAGTCTTTCACTTTTAGCAGGACTTCCTATGCTGCACACAATTTCCTTTTTATGTTTTGCTTTTGACATCTTTCCAGAATTGTGATTAAAACCCAAGGGGTACTTGTTTAGAATTTTGCTTTTGCCACAAACACCACCCAAAGCCACTATGGGTGCTTGCTACATCCAATTCATAGGCTAAGTTAATGTCCACAATTTACCTTCCTTTTATTATTATTAAAAGCAGCTTGCTGGAGGTATTCCTACTTTCATGAAGGATTTTTCTCAATTATTACATACAATGGTTTTAATATTTGAGACTAAGAGATGAAAGATTTTCAGTATTCTAACAATATTACAAACTAAGTTAACGTGAGAAAACATTGTACTTTATCAATTACAGCAGGCTATAGTTTTGTTTTACCAAACTAAACATCATTGAAGAATTTGATAGAGCATCAGGGACCCTGCAGCCTGTCCCAATTGTTTGCTTAGTTCAGGCTCTTAAGATAAGATACTATTGTCTCTGATGTTTTTTTTTCATTCTGAAAAAAGGATTACTGGTTAACATAATGTCATCAGTAGAGTTTCAGCCACTGATTTTACACAGCTGGATTATTATCACCTGCCAGGACAGATGGTTGGGATATACACACAGCCTTGTAGAGGTACTGCAAAAGTCCATTGTTGACTTTTCTACAGGTAGGAGAATGCAGACTGGCTTGACTTGCCTAAGGAATTACTAAAGAAAGTCTTAGCACGTTTTAAAACAAAGTGATAATGACACAGCTGGACCTTAACTTCTTGCAACAAACTAGCAATATTTGAGACTGCTGCATACTACAATGTTATTATTTTAATTTATAGGAGGTTGTTTCTGTGACACACACCTTTTTATAATAATTAAAACCATAATTAACCACATTGTACTTCTGTTTAATGCTGAAATACTGGTAAATTTATATGCTCTTAAGTACTCACTTGAAACTTTTACTCATACAACTTTAACAGGGGGTTAAAAACTCTTGTTAATTTTATAACACTTTAAAACACTCAACTTATAACATATTAAATGAACTTAACTGTTACTTTAATTTTTCTTTCAAGGTAAAAGAACAAATCTCTTGTAATTAGTTTGAAAAAGAAAGCTACTTTTCAAGATCTGATTTTTAGAAAGCAGGTTTAAACATTATTTTCCTTTAAAAGCGATAAGACCCTTCTTTAAACACTGAGGAAATGATGAGGTTAAAGCACAAGAAGCTATTTTTTTAATGATTTATTTTATTTTTTATTTATTTAATTCCCCTCTCCTCCCCTGGTTGTCTGTTTTCTGTGTCTTTTTACTGCGTCTTGTTTCTTTGTCCAAAGAAGCTATTTTGATAAAACACTTTCTTTGTATACTGATTATTCAGGAAACTTTTACCAAAACAGACTAATAATGAGAGACTTTGAAAAAGGACAAAATTTTTATCTTTGCCTAAACCCTTTAAAACTTTATAGACAGACCCATCAAATTTTATTTAACTTTAATCATAAAAATTTCTTTTCCACAAACCTTTTGCACTTTCTGTATTTATTCAGGTTTATTTCCACATTTTACATTTTCTTAGTAACCAGTTATTTTATTTTAGGACAAAATCATCTCCTTTTTCCTTAACAATAAAAATACATTCCATATATTCTACATATTAAGTTACCAGGCAAACTTCTTACAACATATAATCACCATCAACACCAAACAAGCTTGTTAAAATAATGAACGTTCCTTCACTTTAAATACTCAGTAATATGCAATACTAGAAACAGTCCCCTGGAAGCAAGTTGGCAGGGGAGGCTGGCTGCTGACAAGTTTTCCTGTTGTAAAATTATTTTTTATTATTATTATCAATTCAGTTTTTATTTAATAATTACTTTTTGGAATTAGCCATTTAAATACCTTAATTTAAACAATGCTTCATTAAACTTCTTATAATTATTTATAACCATATAGACTGTAATTATATTATTTGAAGACAAATTTTACCTTCACAGAACACATTCCCTTACTTAAAATTACCACAATACCTTCTACAACTTGCCACATGAATTTAAGTTCCAAGAGTTTATGAAAATTAGCCATTCTGTTTAGGACAAAACACACCTTTTAGGAAAAAATTTATTAAATTTCAGGCAGCATTCCCACAAACTTTTAACCTTTTAAATATTCATTTAAGTTTTATATACTTCATTTTATCCTGTGAAGAAAAATAAACTTTTCATTTCAATCTAGGTGAAAGCTATTTTTTAAAAGACTTATAGTAATTTTGTTAATAGACTTACAATTTTTATCAATGTATAGATCTTATTAACATTTAAATTTATGTATTAATATAAGTGCTTATTTAATAATATTTGGCCATTTGAATAGAGCTCTTTACATTAATTTATATCACCATCTGGAGGTATCAAAATATACACTGACATTGAACAAACAAACACAAAACTATTACAACACATTAACAGAAACATACAGTTTACAATTGACTCATAATTCTTACTTTCTTGGTATAGTTGTTTTTAAGTTTTCTGTTATATAACATCTTAGATTTTACTTTTTAAGAGGTAAGATTTCTTCTGGAATCCATGTTGCCTGTAACATGCAACCTTGTGCTTGGAAACATTTTTATTAGTTATCAGCAATCAGTTAAGATACTTGAGTAGCATAAATGTAGTTAAGCTCTTATTTAGAAGTTTAGACAGACCATTAACACACATTTTTGAATTACTACTAAGACTATACTGAGCACCTCAAGCTCCGGTTCTTGTCCCAATTTACTTTCTTTCATTTCAAATTTAATTATGGGCTTAGAAAATACAGTAATTTCATTTTTCTCTCCTTCTTCAGACTGTAAAGGATCTAAAGTTGCCTCTATCTGATGGCATAAGGCCCATACTGATAATGGAATGAATTCCCTTTTTTGATATGCTCTTCATAAAGTTTTCATTACACATCTCCACTGTTTCAAATTTAAAACATTTTGCTGAGGCTGAAGCCAGTAACAATGCTTTTGTTTTAAAGCTAACAATTCTAGTAATTCATAGCTTTTTACAGGCACCCCATTAACTTTCCCTAACACTTGTGACTATGCTTCCACACATCCCGTTTGATTACCCATTACCCTGATGACTTTGCAGAAAATGTTACTTAAAAGAAGACAACTCACTCGGTTTTGGATGTCACATGACCCTTGATGAGGTCTTTTCTGTGGTTCCCGATACTGATTTGGAAGACTCACTGACTTCTTCAGGCCCCATGTTGGGCACCAGTTGTTGAAGTCATGGACCCAAAGGGTATTGGGAATGAAAGACAAAGAGAGATTGGGATCAGGGGATCTGAGAGCATTGAAGCCTCAAGCTCATCAGACAACTTTATTGTATGTGCCAGGAAGCAGGCAAAGGTAGCCTATGTGCCAATAAGCACAAACAAAGCATATGTGACATTAAGGAGCAACACTATAGTGTTAACTAACACTGATAGTGTTAACTATCAGCATTACCCATAGTCTAAGGAATTTTAAAAATCTTATCTCAAGGTACAAAGTCCAAGTGTTCTATTCACTACAAAAGGTATGTGCTCATCTTTTCTTTCAGCCTTTAACAGCTTCATCCCATTTGCCAGGAACTCTTAATTACCACATTTCTTAGGTTGCAACCATAGCCATGGAGACAGCACTAGCATGGAGACAGCACATCTCTCCTTGAGAGGCCACTGTGCCTCAGTTTCCAACACTAAATCTCTATTCTTTCCTGAAAAATTCTCTCATATCCCTTTTCTCACTGTGGCACCAGTTCATATTTGTTTCTGAATACATGGGTGAATCTCCCCAAGGATGACTTGAGTTTGCAGTGGCTACTTGGGGAATGTTTGAATTAACCAAGGACAACCATTTGAGGTGTGCACTTGAAAAAGAAACTCCTGGTCTTCAACAAATTAGGGAGTGTATCATTTGATTGATCTTCAGAAGTCCTAAAAGGCTTAATGATTCAAAAACAGCATCTTTAAAGGATTCCTTATAGTGTGCTCCTAGATGTTTATGGTAGAAAAAAATAAGTTTTAACCTAATGAAAGGAAATCAAACTTTGATTTCAACAGTACTTGAGTTTTGTATAAATTGCCAACTTTAGGATAGAGCCTAAGATCTGTTGATACCTTAAAACCTTAGGCTTATGCTAAATTGAGCTTGCATGATGTAGCAGTTTGATTTAATTGATGAATTCAAAAAAGAAATATTGTATTATGCTTGTAATCTCATCTGTACATGGGCATGATTGAGTTATGATTAGGGCTTTGATTGGGCCACATCATTAGGGCATTGGGTCTCCACCCATTGGTGGGTGGGGATTCACAGATAAAGGGTATGGCAAAGGACAGAGTTGGAGTTTTGATATGAGGGTGTCAGAGTCATGGACCTGAAAGGTATTGGGAATGAAAGACAAAGAGAGATTGGGATCAGGGGATCTGAGAGCATTGAAGTGTCAAGCTCATCAGACAAGTTTATTAATCTCAGGGGCTTCTTTATATACCCCAAGCAATCCTGAGAACCAGCAACTATTCTTGCTAACTATTCTCATTACCTCAACCTGTGTAATGCAATGGATCAAATGCTATGATTATAATTCAAAGGACAAAATTTCAATGTTCTATTATATTGTTGAGAAAATGCATAAATCTTGTTGCCCAGGTTGTTCCATTCTACCTAGTCCTCATTCCACCTGAATGTACACATCTCCTTGCTAGATTTATGACCTGCATGTATAGCAATGGAGACAGCATGACTCAGTGGTCAAGGAAGTAACTTGCTTCCATGGAAACAACATGCCTTTGTTTCCCACATTTCCCCCTTTTTGTTTTAGTCAGGGTGGCTGTGCCTGTCTTAGGTTGCCCTTCTCTGAGAGTCTTACCCATCATTGACTACCAGCCAAGCCCACTGACCATGGGGGACTCATTGCAAGGTTCTTGCAAGTACAAAATTATTGGCTTGTCCCATAGCATTCACATGGTGCAGTCTTCGGCAAACACCTCATCCCAGGCAGACAACAACAATGAGCAACAAGATTAACACACAAAGTCCTATTCCTAATGCTGATAAAAAATGTTGAGACTTCCCCAATTTACAGGATTAAACTTATTGAAATGAGAAATTGAATCATTAAAGATATCCTTATCAGCTACATAAATCTGATTATGAGATATTTCCAAAATCTTTTTCTATAATTCTTCTATTTCTAATGACATATTACCCTTATGACCTACCAAATGATTTTTAATCTTTTCCCAGTCAAACATAGAATTATTATAAGCAAGCAGAGTAATACAAAAATTACTCTCATTCCAATCACATTTTAAACCCCTAAGTAAATTTAAGTTATATACTTGATCTCCAAGATGTAAAACTGCTGATTCTAGATCATTAACTCTATCATTTAATTCTTTATCTATATGTTCTTGACTATGCCATAAGTCACTAGCATTCTTATGCCAATCATGCACATATTGCTGAGTCTGCACAGTCTCATGCAAGTTCATGGTAGCTGTAGCAGCAGCTGCAATAACACCAATCAGTCCCAATATGCCAGCTATTAACAGTCCCACAAATTGCTTTGAGCGCTTCAGGATTTCTTGAGCCATATGGAACAGCAGTTGATGCTCAGGTGACGATTGCCAAATTCGGTTTAGTTGCACTGGAATCCACACTCTCCACTGCCTTCAAGCCATTGTAATGAAATCTCCATTCTGTAAAATATTCTGAGACAAACAGGTATAAAACGCCCCACTTTCATAAAATAGAGCATTCTTAGTTATAGTTTTCCAACCACAAACACATAAGGATCTCTTACACACGACTGAAAATGATAAGTTTGATCTAAATGCAAATATTGACCATCCTCACTATTACTCCCAATCCATTCTATAGTAGGTGCTATTCCCAGAAAAACTTTCCACAAATTCTTTTGACTATGCATAGATGTAATATTACACCATGGAGAAGGGATCCCTTTTCCTTTATATTTCCAAACACTATTATTTTTGGTAAAAATTATTTTTTCATCCAATTCAAGGGATTCATGAAAGGGATATTGCATATTACTAATTTACTGTCCTTTACTATTTAGACCATACCAAATAAATCTGCCATTATATTTGGTGGGACTCCCCATAGGGGCACTTTCCCACACTATTCCATAGGAATCATTAAAAACGACAGATCCTCTTCCTATATGGCATTCTTGCCATCCTTCTTTATCCCCAATATCTCTTTGCAGACAATTATAGGTAGGTTTTTTAGTCACCATATAATTATAAGAAGGAAATAATGTCACTAAAGCTTTAGTATTATTATTTTTGAAGATAATCATAGTCCAATTTTTAACATACATACATGGAGGATAGTTACCAATGCATAGGGGTTGAGAATCAAATGGTAATATGAGATTATAGATTTTTCATCCTTCCTCATGGGACTTAATTGGTAACCTATCATCAGTTGGTCCAGGGAATATATGGGTCTTATTCAGATAAATAGGAAAGGATGGATCTTTCCAGGTTAACACTCTGAGTAAAGCGGGGTTAGATATATAGGCCCAATAGGTGTAATTACCCATGACTTCCTCATTACTTATGATCACCATCATCAAAAGTTGTAGGAGACCCCATCTCTTCATTCCATGGTTTAATCCTCTTTGCAGGTAGCCAAATTTTTTCTCCATTTTCTGAAATACAAGAGCATAGCCTCACCCCCATACTTTAATCCTGCCTTTTTTCCATTCATTGCTTAAAATATCTTTCCAGAATATTGGTTGGTCTTCATTTCCAGTGTCCACTGTAGATGTTTGACATTTTCCAAAGTGACATTCTGCAGGTGTCAGTGAATTATAAACATTAAGAAAATTTAAAGTAAATAAAGCTTTTGCCAATTAATCTTTTGGTGTTATAATTACATCATCTCCCCCTTTTTGTTTTAAAAGCATAGTTTTCAGGGTATGATGGCTGCGTTCAACTATAACTTGACCTGTAGGATGGTAAGGAATACTAGTAACATGCTCAACAGCATACATAGAACAAAAGGAAGCACAAGGCTTACTGGTGTAAGAAGGGCCATTATCAGTTTTAATTTTCAAGGGTCATCCCATCACAGCAAAAGCAGACCGCAAATGGGAACAAACGTGATGAAAACGTTCACCACCTTGTGCAGTGGCCCAGAAAAAATGAGAGTAAGCGTCAATACAGACATGGACTTATTGTAATTTACCAAATGATGGTATGTGAGTAACATCCATCTGCCACAGTTGATTAGGAACCAGGCCTCTGGGATTAGTTCCAGCCTGATAGGGCACTGTGGCCAAGGGTCCACAGGAGGGATGGGAGTGAATAATCTCTTGAGCTTGATGTTTTGTCAATTGAGGAAATTTATGTCTAAGTCCCTTAGTATTAATATGAGTCAATGCATGATATTTAGTTGCATCCTGCAAATATCCCACTAACAGATCACCTTGGGTATTTTGGGTAGCTAGAGGACCAGGAAGGGAAGAATGAGACTGGATATGAGTAATATATATGAGCTGACTTCTTTGCCGAATGAGGGCTTAAAGGTCGGCAAAAAGTTGAGACAATTCATCAGTAATAAAAATATGAACTGTTTCAATATGAGCTACAGTTAAACACACATATTCAGAATCAGAGACCATATTCAAGTGCTCCTGAAACGTTTGTAAAACCTTAATGATGACTGAAAGCTCTGTGCATTCAGCAGATGAATAAGGAGTCTGCCAGACCTGTTCCTTTTGAGAGGTAACGTATGCTGCTTTTCTATTACTACTACCGTCAGTAAATACTGTACATGCATTTTCAATAGGAACAGTTTTCACATTTTTTGGTAAAATCCAAGTGGTTCTTCATAAGATTGTTAACAATTTGGAAGTAGGCTAATGATTATCAATAATGCCTTGAAAAATACTGCGGTCACCCCTCGGGCTGAAGTGTGGTTTGCTGGCCTGGCGGGGGAGCGGCCGCGGTAGGCCAAGCCGCTGCCCCCATAAAAGGGTGGCTGGTCGGACTCACCGCCACCCCTGAAGGAAGCTCGGCATGGGCGCAGAGTGCCCTCGGGTCTCCCCTTCTCAGCAGCCGTGCTTCCATGGCCGCCCCTCCTCCCAGATGGCACCACACGATGCCTGTGGGGCGGCACCCTTCTTCTTCCTTCTCCCTGCGCAGGCGCAGGGCAGAAAATTCCAGTCTGCCCTTTTCCCCTCCCCCAACAGCAGCAACAGCCAGGTGTGGGCGGAAAAATCCAGCCCGCCCTTTTCCCTTCCCCCAACAGCAGCAACAGCCAGGCATGGGTGGGAAACTCAAGTCTGCCCTCCACCCCAGCAACAGCAGCCACCAATCCCTAAACCCTGCCCCTTCCCCCAGCAACAGCGACAGCCAATCCCTAACCACCACCCCTCCCCCATCCAGTACCGCCCACTGACCTTTCACTGGCAACCAATCAGAACAGGGCGTGGCTTCGACCAATCGGCCTTCCCCAGCCCCTATAAAACTGTTGCCTCTCCCTCAATAAAGTGGACTTGCGTGTTTACCTTGTCTCTGCGGTAGTTCTTCTGCCGTGCGCCCTCCAGTCCTGAGAGCCCCCAACAAGGGCCTGGCCTCCCTTGTCCCCAGTTCGTCGCCTGCTTCTCCGGGCGACCCCTTCGTCACCTGCTTCTCCGGGCGACCCCTTCGTCGCCGGCTTCGCCGGGCGACCCCGTCAGCCGAACCGTGCAACCCCTTGTGAGACCGATCCCTCATCTGCTGCCGGACCGACCCCTCGTCCCAGGTGGGACCGACCCCTCGTCCCAAGCGGGACCGACCCCTCGTCCAGAGCTGGACCGACCCCTCGTCCGCAGCCAGACCCCACCTCTACCGACCGAGCAAGCCACCGCAGTTGGCGCCCAACGTGGGGCAAGGCAACCCCACCACAGCACAACGTGGGGCAAGGCAACCCCACCACAGCCTCACTCCATAACCTGGCAGCCCTACCCCCTCCTCTCTTCTCACCTTGGGACTTCTCTCGTGCAACATTGCTGCTACCTGAGCCTTAGCTACCTCATACGATCCACGGCGGTCTGGGAGAATCGCTGGATGGCTTTCTCCTTCCATGTCGGGGGCTTATACCGACCCGCTATGATTAAGAGGAGCCTTGGATTTCTCGGGAGCACGCGCTTGCACGTCTGAAGTAACCCTACCACAGCCCTACGCCCTCCTCTCTTCTCACCCCTATCTTTTCGCTCTGCATTGCTGCTCCTGAACCTTGGTGACCTCATATGATCCACGGCGGTCTGGGAGAATCGCTGGATGGCTTTCTCCTTCCATGTCGGGGGCTTATACCGACCCGCTATGATTAAGAGGCACCAATAAAACTCTCAGGAGCGCGTGCCTGAGCACCTCCACCCCTGCCTTCACCTCTGCCTCCTCCCCTCCATGCTTGCTCCCCTTTGCCTTGCTCCACTGCTCGTCATCCCGCCCTCCCCTCGTCGGGGCCTTCTCTTGGCCCGCGACCACCGTCGGAGCCCCACCGGCTCCAACCCCTCGTCTCACCGCGCACCTCGGCTCCCATCGCCGCGCTCTCAAGGTAAGGGCCCCTTTTCTTATCGGCTCCAAAAGGCCATTAGCAATGGGTAACATCCTATCTGCTAAGCAAGCCCCACAAGTTCGGGCCCTCGCCGGTCTCCTAGACACTCACCGGTGTAAGATCTCTTTCAAACAGCTTCAAGTATATTGGGACCTTCTTCTCCTCTTTAATCCATGGCTTACCACATGTCAGCTTTGGGACCCAGACACCTATACTCGCCTTATAGATAGGGTCACTTTTGCTGTGGAGCAGGAAGATAAAAGATTCCCTCCTGGCTTATTACAGGCAACATGAAGTCCAGAAGAAATCTTGAAGGGTATAATCTATGATATGCTATATAAAAAAGGATTTAAAAGCAGCTATACCAAGAAAGTAAGAATTATGAGTCAACTGTAAATAAATTATATATTTCTGTTAATGTGTTGTAATTGTTCTGTGTTTGTCTGTCTGTTCATTCAATGTCAACATATATTGTGATACTTCCGGATGGTAAATATAAATTACTAGAAATCTTTAAAAGAGCTCTATTCAAATGGCCAAAAATTAAATAAGTGCTTATATTAATACTTAAGTTTATTATATTAATACATAAGTTTAAATGTTAATAAGATATCTACAATTAAAAAAAATTGTAAGTCTTAATTAACAAAATTAACTGTACGTCTTCATAAAAAGTTGTTCTTGCCTAGATTAAAATGAATAACTTATTTTTCTTCACAGGATAATATAAAGAATGTAAAACTTATATGAATATTAAAAAGGTTAAAAGTTTGTAAAAATGCTAACAGAAATGTAATAAGTTTTGCAAAAAGACGCATTTTGTCCTAAAGTAAGATGGCTAATTTTTCATAAACTCTTGAAACTTAATTTGCATGCGGCAAGTGTAAAAGGTATTGTGATAACTTTATGTGGGACAATGTATTCTGTAAAGATAAAATTTATCTTCAATAGTTTACATTAAGGTATTAAATGGCTAATTCCAAAAGGTCATTCTTAAATATATATAAAACTAAATTGATGATAATAATAATAAAAGGTAATTTTATAACAGGAAAGATTAACAGCAACCAAGCTCCCCTGCCAACTTGCTTTTAGGAAACGGTTTCTAATATTGCATGCTACTAAGTATTTAAAGAAAAGTTATTCTTAAGGAAACAGAAGATGATTTTGTCTTTGCAGCCATTGTCTATTTAGCAACACCCCTCGCTATCGGCCTAGCCACTGTTGCGCCAGACGATTGGAACCTTAAACAAAGACTCCTCCTCACTGTCATCTTCCTATCTATCGTTACTATATTTACTGCCCTCATTCTCCTTCGTTTATAAAGCAGTCTCCTACAAACCACAAAGCTTCTGTCTTAAACATACCATTCTCAACCCTATCCTCTAAATGATCTTCTCACTTCCCCCACAGCCTTTAATACTTTATTTCTTCCTCATAACCTTTGCTTTCTTAATAATATTTTCCGCCATCTGTCTAGCCGCTACCGCCCCGGAAGATTGGAACCTCGGCCAACGAATTCTACTCTCCATCGCCTTTCTGTTTATTATCCTCTTTTATGCTTTACTCCTTATCTTCCTCCCATAATGACTTCACCAAGCCTCCTCTTGTCCAAAACCATCACCCTTCTTTTCCTCACACTCCCCATTGCACTCACCAACCCCAGCCATCAGCCTTTTAATTGGACAGTAAGCCTCTGGCAGGAAGAAGTAATCCTCTCCTACAATGTCTTCGCTGCCAAGGAGAGATCAACTACCTGCAACGCACTGTCATCCTGGACTTTTAACAACAGATGGATCTTATAGCCGCCGAGATCAACAAGAATTGGACATTGGCCACCCTTGCTTGCAACGGCAAGATACCACCCCCTAAATTGTACATTTATATCCCCGTCATACTCACCTCCCTCTTCAGCCCCGCTTCCCTCATTGCTTACTGCCTCTTGGGCCTCAGCTACTTGTTGCTGCTGCCATCCTGGTCCTTATTTGAAAAGAAGGGGGAAATGTGGTCACCCCTCGGGCTGAAGTGTGGTTTGCTGGCCTGGCGGGGGAGCGGCCGCGGTAGGCCAAGCCGCTGCCCCCATAAAAGGGTGGCTGGTCGGACTCACCGCCACCCCTGAAGGAAGCTCGGCATGGGCACAGAGTGCCCTCGGGTCTCCCCTTCTCGGCAGCCGTGCTTCCGTGGCCGCCCCTCCTCCCAGATGGCACCACACGATGCCTGTGGGGCGGCACCCTTCTTCTTCCTTCTCCCTGCGCAGGCACAGGGCAGAAAATTCCAGTCTGCCCTTTTCCCCTCCCCCAACAGCAGCAACAGCCAGGTGTGGGCGGAAAAATCCAGCCCGCCCTTTTCCCTTCCCCCGACAGCAGCAACAGCCAGGCGTGGGTGGGAAACTCAAGTCTGCCCTCCACCCCAGCAACAGCAGCCACCAATCCCTAAACCCTGCCCCTTCCCCCAGCAACAGCAACAGCCAATCCCTAACCACCACCCCTCCCCCATCCAGTACCGCCCACTGACCTTTCGCTGGCAACCAATCAGAACAGGGCATGGCTTCAACCAATCAGCCTTCCCCAGCCCCTATAAAACTGTTGCCTCTCCCTCAATAAAGTGGACTTGCGTGTTTACCTTGTCTCCGCGGTAGTTCTCCTGCCGTGCGCCCTCCAGTCCTGAGAGCCCCCAACAAGGGCCTGGCCTCCCTTGTCCCCAGTTCGTCGCCTGCTTCTCCGGGCGACCCCTTCGTCGCCGGCTTCGCCGGGCGACCCCGTCAGCCAAACCGCGCAACCCCTTGTGAGACCGATCCCTCGTCTGCTGCCGGACCGACCCCTCGTCCCAGGTGGGACCGACCCCTCATCCCAAGCGGGACTGACCCCTCGTCCAGAGCTGGACCGACCCCTCGTCCGCAGCCAGACCCCACCTCTACCGACCGAGCAAGCCACCGCAAATTACTAAATAGCGATTTGCCATTGAGGATTAGTTATATAAAAGTGTTGAATTTCTTCATGAGAAGGAACACAAATAATCCTGTCTGGATCAGACCCCTTTAATTTTAACAATCTAACACGGCCTTTTGCTAGAATGGAAATAATTTTTTGGAGATATATTTGCAATCTCTTTTGTTTATTATTAGGTAAAAAAAAAAACAAAAAAAAACCTATTCCAATATACCTTCTTGCCAAAATAAAGCTTTAAGAGATTGAGGGGTTGAGAAAATAATCAAATCAATAGCTTTGTCAGGTTCTATTTGTGTTAATTGCCTTTGAGAGATTTGATCCTCTATCAATGCCAATTCTTTTTCAGCCTCTACAGACAATGTTCTAGTGCTAGAAAGATCTACATTCTTTCTGATAGTGACCAGGCTTCCCACATTTAAAATAATTTCCTTTCTTTTTCTCCTCCTTCGAGCTACCTTTAAAGGCTGCAGCCAAGACAGCCTTTTTACATTCACTGTTAGCCTGATCAAAAGCAAGCGTTAACAAAATTAACTTTCTTGTATCTGGTATCTCAATTGTTTTCATCAAAATGTCAGAATCCAGCTACAAATTCCACATTTGGTTCATTAACTCCCTGGATCACTTAGGCAAAAGATTGGGTAAGTTTCCAGGTAACACAAATCCATTTCCAAGCTGCCAAATGTGAATTGCACACTTGTGTTATGGCCTGATCATTGTATTGGCACTCTCTTTGAATTCCACACCAATCACCAATATCCAGTAATTGTTCAGCAGAAGTAAGAATGGGAGGATTCTGTCCTGCATTACAGTGCACAATCATATTGGCTTCATCTGTCCACCAGGTTTTAAATTGCAGAAACTCAGCTGAGCTTAAAACAGTTCTAGCCAGCATGTCCCAATCCCAGGGGATAAGTTTGTCAGCTTGAGCCAGCCCCTGCACTAAGCCAAAAGATTCCAAATTGTGCACAGGCTTGTTTAAGTTCTTTCAGAATTTTAAATAGCAAGGGTTCATGATGAAAATCATATCCTCCTTGAGGGTTGTTTGCATCTGGGGGAACTTGTCGAATATTTTCCGGGAAAGCTGTTAGTAATCGCATTCCTTCAGGATCCCCCTGTCGAGATCCTTGCAGCAAGCAATGCATTAAGGGAGTAGTTGGAACTGGATTAGGTACAAAATACGTTGTTAGTGTAGGGCTTGGTGTCAATGGCATAAGTAAATATTCCTGGGGCTGTAGGCATTGTAACCGGGGGGACCGTAGGGACTACATTACACAAATTAAGGTAAATGCTGGCTTTAGAAATATTCAATTTGGACATCTGCTTAGGCAGAAAGGGGTTAGTTTCCTTTTCATTGGGGGGCTCATCCTCATCCTTTTCCTCTATTTCCTCCCTGTCCTCACTCTGATGGCCAGTGTCATGGGTCTCCCTGGAAAAGATGGTAATTTCTTCCTCCTCCGCTTCAGACTGTGGCGGATCTAAGGCTGCTGCAATCTGTTGCTCTAAAGCCCACACTGACAGTGGTATAGTCTCTCCTTTTTGGTATGCTCTATGTAGCACCTTCATTACCTGTTTCTACTGTTTAAATTTTAAAGGATTTTTTCCTTGTGGCTGAAACCAATAACAGTGTTTTTGTACTAGAGCAAAAAGTTCAAGTAAATCAGCAGTTTTCACTGAGAATCCAACAGTATTTAAAAGAGTTTTTAGTACCTGTGAATACTCTTCCAGGCGTCCTGGTTGATTTCCCATACTCTGATGGTAGCGGAAAGCAAAATTAATTAAGATTCTTACCACTTTATTGTCAAAGTTGAGTCACCTTTCAATGGACACCTCAACCTTTCAGGAAGGTTTTCAGTTTCTGCATTCCCAATACTGTCATGGAAGAATCTCTGCTGCAGTCACTGCTTCGGGCCCCCATTGGGTGCCAGATGTCAGAGTCATGGACCCAAAGGGTATCAGGAATGAAAGATAAAGAGAGACTGGGATCAGGAGATCTGAGAGCATCGAAGCCTCAAGCTCATCAGACAAGTTCATTAATCTCAGGGCCTTCTTTATATACTCCAAGCAATCATGAGAACCAGCAACTATTCTAGCTAACCATTCCCATTACCTCAACCTACGTAACACAATGGATCAAAATCTATGATTATAAATCAAAGTTCAAAATTTTAATGTTCTATTATATTGTTGAGAAAACATACCCATAAATCTTGTTGCCCAGGTTGTCCCATTCTACTTAGTTCTTGTTCCACCTGAATGTACACATCTCCTTGCTAGATTTATGACCTGCATGTATAGCTATGGAGACAGCATGACTCAGTGATCAAGGAGGTAACTTGCTTCCATGGAAACAACATGCCTTTGTTTCCCACAGTTGGAAGAAGATTAAAGGGCTTAATAACTAAAGCCAAGATAATTCTCTTCTTATGTTAAACAATACTGAGACCAAGCCAAAGTACTGTAAATGGATGCTCCATGAATACTTGGCTCTTGGAAATTAAAACTGTGAAAGATCTAAATGGCTTAAGAATCAAGACAAAGAGCATGCCCCTCAAGACTCTCTTCAAGAAAGTGTCTTTGCTATGTTTCTGAAGCTAAATAATTTCTGCCCACATCCACACACTCTTCTGCCTTGTAAGAGCTGTCTTAAAATCATTCAAACCATGCCCTATAATTCTATAAATATTTTTCTACCAAATACCTCATGTTGTATTATTTTATTATATGAATTGTCCAAAAGAGGTATAGTTATGGGGGTAGAAAGCACTAAAGTTTACATAGGACTAGGGGACTTGGAGAGAAATGGGGAGGGACTGCTAATTTATAGAGTTTCTTTTAGTGATGAGAATGTTCTAAAATTGACAGTGATAATGGTTGCACACCTCTGTGACTGTTTTAAAAAGAATGAATTTTACAATTTAAATGAATTGTATGGTATGTGTCTTAGTTTTTACAGCTGCTATGACAAATACCACACAATAGGTTGACTTAACAACAGGAATTTACTGGCTGAATGTTTCATAGGCTTAGAAGGCTTGCCTCCTCCCAGAGTTTGTAGCATTCTGGCTGGCTGGCAATCTGAAAATTCTTGGGTTCCTTGGCTTTCCAAGCCCATGGGTATACTCTCTCTTTTCATATCTGGGTGTTCCTGCTGACTTTCTGCTTCTCCCCATGACTGTCTTTATAAGTGGGATTAAGACACATCATGATTCAGTGGGCCACATCTTAATAAAAAATAACATCTTCAAAAGGTGCTATTTACAATAGGTTCATGTCAACAGGACAAGTATTAGGAATGTGGTTTTGTTTTTCTGGGGTAGATAATTCAATCTATGACAGTATGTGAATCATAAATAAATATAAATAATAATAAAGCTGTTATACATATTTTAGAGAAAGGAAATGAATGGGTTCAGAAAGATTAAAGTATTGCACACTTAAAAAACTGATTCCTGTCATTTACTTAACAATTATTTATGGGTCCTTGCTCCTATCAGGAACTACTCTTGATGCTGGGTAAACAGGGATAAATAAGGCAGGTGGTTCTCTGAAATCACAGGACCTAAATACAGAACAAATATGTGGTCTATGTGGAAGCATTTTTCATGTGCCTTATAGACTTCTTACAGAATATCTTTTAAGAAAATGCAATCTGGGACTTCCGGCAAGATGGTGGCTGAGTGAGCTTGCCTTGCCATCTCTCCTGGGAAGAGGCAGCTGGGCGCCGCTGGAGGTTCTCCGGGATCAGGCTTTTTCGGGATTTTTTCAGGGCAGGAAGTGTCTGGACATCGATTTGGTGGGAAGGTAATGGAAAGGACTGGTCTATAAGATATAATTTGGGACTTTTCAGGAGGGGGAGGCAAGATGGCAGCTGAGTGAACTTCCCGGTTACTAGCTCCTGGGGGTAATCGGCTGGGAGGCGTCGGAGACTCTTTGGGACCGGCTGTTTCGGGATTTTTCCTGGTCCGGAGGTGTCTGGACATCGATTTGGAGGGAAGGTAACAGAGAGGATCCATCTGTGAAATATACATGGAGATCCCAGCTACGTGTGGAGGACTCCCTCCTTGGGTAGGCGGAGCCGAGTCAGCTAGCACCGCGGCGGGTGGCGGGCGGGAGAGCCGAGCCGCGCTGTGCCGCGGCGGGCGGCGGGCGAAGGAGCCGAGCCCAGCCAAGCCTAGCTGCGCCGCGGCGGGCGGTGGGCCGGGAAGCCGAGTCCGGCTGAGCCCCGCTGAGCCGTGGCGGGCGGGGGGGCCGAGCCCAGCTGAGCTCGGCCGAGCCCAGCCGCGCCGCGCCGGGCGGCGAGCAGGAGAGCCGAGCCGCGCTGCGCCACGCTGGGCGGCGGGCGGGAAAGCCCAGCCGAGCCGCGGCGGGAGGGGAAGCCGAGCCCAGCCGAGCCGCGGCGGGCGGCAGGCGGGGGACCCGAGCCCAGCCGAGCCCAGCCGAGCTGCGGCGGGCAGCGGGAGGGGGACCGGAGTCCAGCTGAGCCCAGCCGAGCCTGGCGGCGGGGTTTCTGTTCTTTGGTTTTTTTTGTTTGTTTGTTTGTTTGTTTTTTGTTGTTGTTGTTCTTTTTTTTTTTTCTTTTCAATCCTCTCTTTTTTGTCCCCAATATTCTTCTTATACTATTTTACCTTAACAATACAATAGGTCCTACAGGAAATACCTCACATTTGCTGGGTTTCCTCATCCTCCACTGCCTCATTTCTCTGTGAATAGATTTAGCCTATCTACACTATCCCCTTTTCCCTACAACTTGATATCCTCCACCATCTGCTATCTCTCCTATATTCCATCTCCCTTTCTTTGATCCACCAAGTGTCTAACTCTTAATTTCTAATACCTTTGTTTAGTTTTCCATCTGGTATTCATCCCTGAAACTATTACCTTTCTTTTCTCTTTCCCTCTCTCACGAAAACAATAGCCTCTTAGTACGTACCACATTCCTCCCATATTCAGTCATCTACCTCATTATAGGTACTTTCCTACTACTATAACTCTACACAATTTACATGATCTAACCTCCATCCTCCCAGAACTCATATTGTTGCTTTGTAAACATATATCACCAATACTACTTCACACTTTTTCCTTCCTTACACAATTGACTTTCCCCAGCACTAATACTTTCCTTTAAAGTGAGCTTAACTAGCAATAAGAAATTGGAATAAGAAGAACAAAGTGACAAAGAGAAGATATAACACTTACGCAAAAACAACAGCTAATTAATCTCCAAGACTAGACAAAGAAGCTAAGGAACTGATTAAACCCGTCAAGAAAAAATGTTGACAAGACAGCAACAAAAATCTACAAATCAAACCAGTAATCAGGAAAACATGGCTGAATCCAATCAACAAACTGACAATCAGGAAGGGGGGCAGGACTTCGCACAAGCAATGAAAGATCTCAGAACATTTATCACCGACAAATTTGATGAAGTAATGAAAGAGGTTAACAGCGTGAAGACAACACTTGGAGGGGAAATTGCAGACATGCGCAAAAAAATAACAGATATGATGGAAATGAACACCACAATTCAAGAAATCAAAAATACACTTGCAGCAAATATCAGCAGACTAGAAGAGGCAGAGCAGAGAATTAGTGATGTGGAAGACAGTGCATTGGAAATCAAACAGATAGTAGAAGTGGTCAATAAAAAGGTAGAAAAAATCCAGATAGGACTTAGGGACCTGAATGATAATGCAAAACGCTCAAACATACGTATTATAGGCATTCCAGAAGGAGAAGAGAAGGGAAAGGGGTCAGAAGGAGTGTTGCAGGAAATAATGAACGAAAACTTCCCAAATCTACTGAAAGAGACAGATGTACATATCCAAGAAGCACAGCGCACTCCACTGGTCATAAACCCCAACAGGCCCACCCCAAGACACATACTTGTCAAATTATCCAATGCTCAAGACAAAGAAAAAATTCTAAAAGCAGCAAGAGAAAAGAAAACCATCACATACAAGGGAAACTCCATAAGATTAAGTGCTGATTTCTCATCTGAAACGATGGAGGCAAGAAGGCAGTGGTATGATATAGTCAAGGTACTAAAGGAAAAAAATCTCCAACCAAGAATACTCTATCCAGCTAAACTAGCATTCAAAAATGATGGAGAGTTCAAAATATTCACAGATAAACAGAAACTGAAAGAGTATATCAACAAGAAACCTCCCCTTCAAGAAATTCTTAAGGGAATTCTGCAGGAAGAAAGGAAAAAACAGGACAGTCAGAGATGGAGGAGAGTGTAAAAGCAACAAGAAAGACAAAAATAGAAGGGGAAAATAAAATAATACAAACAAAATATAACAAACACAAATCCAACCAAAATATGGCTACCATAAATAACTCTCTAAACGTAATAACACTGAATGTCAACGGATTAAACTCACCTATCAAAAGATTCAGACTGGGACACTGGATAAGGAAATGCGACCCATCTATATGCTGCCTACAAGAGACACATCTTAGACCCAGAGACTCAAGGAGGTTGAAAGTGAATGGCTGGAAAACAATCATACAAGCAAACAACAGCCAAAAAAAGGCAGGAGTAGCTATATTAATATCAGACAAAATAGACTTTAAATGCGAAACAATTGTGAGAGACAAAGAAGGATACTATATTTTAGTGAAAGGGACAATTTGTCAAGAAGATCGAACAATCATAAATATTTATGCTCCTAACAAGGGCGCCTCTAAATATGTGAGGCAAACGCTGGAAAAACTAAGTGAAAGAATACATTTATAGTGGGGGATTTTAATACACCACTATCAACTCTGGACAGAACATCTCAAAAGAGAATCACTAAAGAAACAAAACATTTGAACAGTATATTAGAAGAGCTGGATCTAATAGACATATATAGATCATTACACCCAAACACAGCAGGATATACATTTTTCTCAAGCGCACATGGAACATTCTCCAAGATTGACCATATGCTAGGCCACAAAGAAAGGCTTAATGAAATCAGAAAGATTGAAATCATACAAAACAATATCTCTGACCACAGTGGAGTCAAGCTGGAAATTTGCAAGGGACAGAGACCCAGACTTCACACGACAATTTGGAAATTAAACAGCACACTCTTAGAAAAACAGTGGGTCAAAGAGGAAATCTCAAAAGAAATCAATGACTACCTTGAAACAAATGATAATGATAACACAACATACCAAAATTTATGGGGTGCAGCAAAAGCGGTACTGAGAGGGAAATTTATAGCCATAAATTCATATATCAAAAAAGAAGAAAGAGCAGAAATTGAAGAATTAACTGCACATTTGAAGGAATTAGAAAAACAACAACAAAGTAACCCAACAGGAAGAAGAAGGAAGGAAATAACAAAGATAAGAGCAGAACTAAATGAAATAGAAAATAAGAAAGCACTTGAAAAAATAAACAAGACCAAGAGCTGGTTTTTTGAGAAGATCAACAAAATTGACAAACCTTTAGCGAGACTAACAAAGAAAAAAAGAGAAAAGATGCAAATACACAAAATAAGAAATGAGAAAGGTGATATCACCACTGACCCCACAGAAATAAAGACTATCATAAGAGGATACTTTGAAAAACTATATTCCAACAAAAATGACAATTTAGAGGAAGTGGACAAATTCCTAGAAATACATAAGCAGCCCATACTGACGAAAGAAGAAATTGATGATCTTAACAAACCAATCACAAGCAAAGAGATAGAATCAGTCATTAAAAATCTCCCAACTAAGAAGAGCCCAGGGCCAGATGGCTTCACAGGTGAATTCTACAAAACATTCTGGAAAGAACTAACACCAATCCTGTTGAAACTATTCCAAAAAATTGAAACAGAAGGAACATTGCCTAATTCCTTCTATGATGCCAACATTACCCTAGTACCAAAGCCAAACAAAGACACCACAAGAAAGGAAAATTACAGACCAATTTCTCTAATGAACCTAGACGCAAAAATACTTAACAAAATACTTGCTAATCATATTCAACAACACATTAAACGAATTATACACCATGACCAAGTGGGATTTATCCCAAGTATGCAAGGATGGTTCAACATAAGAAAATCAATCAATGTAATACACCATATAAACAGATTGAGAGAAAAAAACCACATGATTATATCTATAGATGCAGAAAAGGCATTTGACAAAATACAGCACCCCTTCCTGATAAAAACGCTCCAAAAGATTGGAATAAAAGGAAACTTTTTGAACATGATAAAGAGTATATATGAAAAACCTAAAGCCAACATTGTTTACAATAGCGAAATCCTGAAACCCTTCCCTCTAAAATCAGGAACAAGACAAGGATGCCCATTGTCTCCGCTCCTATTTAACATTGGCTTGGAAGTACTGGCTCGAGCACTGAGACAAGAACCAGATATAAAAGGCATTCAAATTGGAAGGGAGGAAGTAAAAATTTCATTATTTGCAGATGACATGATCCTATATATAGAAAACCCTGAGAGATCTTCACAAAGCTCCTAGAACTCATAAATGAGTTTAGCAAAGTCGCAGGTTATAAGATCAATGCGCAAAAATCAGTAGCATTTCTATACACCAATAATGAGCAAGATCAGGAGGAAATCAAGAAACAAATACCATTCACAATAGTAAATAAAAAAATCAAATATTTAGGAATAAATTTAACTAAAGAGGTAAAAAACTTATACATCGAGAACTATACAAGATTGTTCAAGGAAATCAAAGAAGACCTAAATAAATGGAAGAATATTCCCTGTTCATGGATTGGAAGACTGAATATTATTAAGATGTCTATCCTACCAAAACTGATCTACACATTCAATGCAATCCCAATAAAAATCAACACAGCTTTCTTTAAGGAACTAGAAAAACTAACTATGAAATTTATTTGGAATAAAAAGAGGCCCCGAATAGCCAAAGACATATTGAAAAAGAAAAACGAAATAGGAGGAATCACACTTCCTGACTTCAAAACATACTACAAAGCTACAGTAGTGAAAACAGCATGGTACTGGCATAAGGAGAGACACACAGACCAATGGAATTGAATTGAAAGTTCAGATATGGAACCTCATGTATATAGCCATATAATATTCGATAAAGCCACCAAACACTCTCAACTGGGAGAGAATGGCCTATTCAACAAATGGTGCCTGGAGAACTGGATAGCCATATGTAGAAGAATGAAAGAGGATTACCATCTCACACCTTATACAAAGATCAACTCAAGATGGATCAAAGACCTAAATATAAGAGCCAAGACCATAAAGCCCTTAGAAAGCAGTGTAGGGAAACATCTACAGGACCTTGTAATAGGAAATGGCTTCATGAATATCACACCAAAAGCACGAGCAGCAAAAGAACAAATAGATAAATGGGACTACCTCAAAATTAAAGCCTTCTGAGCCTCAAAGGAGTTTGTCAAGAAAGTAAAAAGGGAACCCACACAATGGGAGAAAATATTTGGCAACCATATATCTGATAAGAGACTTATAACTTGCATATATAAAGAACTCATATATCTCGAAAACAAAAAGATAAACAACCCATTTAAAAAATGGGAAAAAGATTTAAACAGACACTTCTCCAAAGAAGAAATACAAATGGCTAAAAAGCACATGAAAAACTGCTCCAAATCCCTAGCTATCAGGGAAATGCAAATCAAAACTACAATGAGATACCATCTTACTCCCATAAGATTGGCAGCCATGAAAAAAACAGTAGAATACAAATGCTGGAGAGGATGTGAAGAAAGGGGAACACTCATCCATTGCTGGAGGGAATGCAGAAGGATCCAACCATTCTGGAGGACAGTTTGGCAGTTTCTCAAAAAATTATCCATAGATTTGCCATATGACCCAACAATACCACTGCTGGGTATATACCCATCAGATCTGAAAACAAGGACACAAACCGATATATGTACACCAATGTTCATAGCAGCATTGTTCACCATCGCCAAAAATTGGAATCAATCCAAAAGTCCATCAACAGATGAGTGGATCAATAAAATGTGGTATATACACACAATGGAATACTACTCAGCTGTAAGAACCAATACACTACAATCGCACGTGATAACATGGATGAACCTTGAGAATCTTATGTTAAGTGAAGCAACCCAGGCATTGAAGGACAAATACTATATGACCTCAATGATATGAAATAAGTTAACTGCCTCAGAGAGCTAGAGTCTGGAAAACTGGCTTACTGGAAATCGGGGGGTGGAGGAAGGATGTGAGTTAATGTCTGTAGGGGTGGAATCTGTGATGAGCTGGGGGTAAGTATGAGCACAAAGAAGGGACAAAATGGGGGCAAGGGGTTACCTTCGGGTGGGGTTTTCTGGGTTTGAGGGGGGCTGGGGATGGGAAGAGGGGTAATATGGTCCAAGAAATAGGTGGGAGGGAGGGGCAACATACAAACATGGGGGAGTGCCAGAAGTTCATTGAGAACTAAATGCTGAGTAAAAAGTATCAAAGTATAAGTAGGAGGGTCACCTGGTTAGGACGCTCAGGGGGTATGGTCTGATGTGGGACGGACTCCGGAGGGAATAGCTGAAGGCTCATTTTGCCAAGGTGGGTTCTACCATTGGGTGGGGTGGACCCATATCCTGGGGAAGACTAATGCCGTCGAATAGAGAGAACTGTATCTCTCGTGAGAAAGGACGGCTCCCAGGGCATTAGATTGGCAGGCGTTGTGGGCCCTAAGGGGAGGGGAAAATGGACGTGCAATGGATAGAACAAAGGTAAATAAGGGGGCAAAAGAGGAATTATGTGAGAGTACACGAGGATGAATATAAAACAGCTAATATTACACCAAAAACATATAGGGGACGACAGACTAATAATGAAAACCATAAGACAAAACATAGGATAACTAAAAAATTTAGAAAACTGTACAACCTAAAGTATGGACCACATAGTAAGCACAAATGTTACCTTGTTTGAAAACGATAGTTTCGGAATCTGTATATCAGTTTCAGGAAATATGATATGAATAAGTTAAAAGATTATTGCTGTGGAAGGGAAAAGGTTTTATGGTGGATCTGGGGAAATACTGTATATTGTATATATGAATTTTGGTGATCTAAGACTCTTCTGAAGCTGACATTATGTTGGGATTCACTGTACGGGAAGTTTTGGATCACAGAGTGGTTCAACAATGGCAGCGGAGGAATACTGATATGGGATGTTATTGACAGGATATATATGGTTGACAGGAAGTTATACAGGGCATATGCCCAGGGTATATGGTAATGTCTATATATACTCATAGTGGAAACAATTAAAAACAACAGCTGGGGGGGTACTGGGCTCCTGGCCGGGGGGTCACTGTTGTGGGCCCTGGGAGAGCAGCGGCAATCCTCCAGGTGCAACGGCAAGAACCAGGAAGGAAGAAGGGCCCAACAGTGGGCTCTTGATACTAATGGCTACACTTTTGAGCCTATGCACCTGCAATAAGAACAAGACCTAGAGTAGCATTGTGCCTGGGGGTTTCCTCCTGACAGCCTTCATGTTACTCAAATGTGGCCACTCTCACAGCCAAACTCAGCGTGTAGATGTGATGCATTCCCCCCAGCGTGGGACACGACACCCGGGGATGAGCCTCCCTGGCACCGAGGGATCACTACCACATACCAGCTGAAGAAGCAACTAGAAAATGACCTTGAATTAAAGATTCAATGCGGAACAGCAGAATATACCTGTCTACATATAATAACATGACTTCGGGAAGCGGTTTGACCTAATGTAAGGGGGAAATGGAAAGAAGAAATGAGATTATAAGGCTGTGAGTCTCTAAAAAAGAGTCTGGAGGTTGTCAGAAGGAATACCCCTATGTACAACTGAACAGAGTCTAAGAGACAGATAAGGTAGATACAACCCCAGGTATTGGTTCTTTTGAGGGATAAAGAGACCCACAGGTTCTATGGTCATGGCAGAAGGGGTTCACTGCCATGACAGATGGCCCTTCTTTGGAGCTGGTGTTTCTGCGTGATGGAAATGGACTCAGAGGGGATCTCTTTTCACAAGACTTGCATGCTACTTTATTGAAATTGTAGTTGGTGCTGAGTTTAAGATTTATGTAGGGGATTTGAATCTCTGGACTGATAATATGACACCCAGGCCCAGAGCCTCAACAGACTTCAGCTCCTACACTTTGACTTATTGGACTTACTCCACTCAGCTAACATGGAGTTGAAGAAGGTCAACCACCACAACATGGAGCCTAGAGTGTCTACAACTAGAAGCGGGAAGAGTGCATCCAGTACCCATGTGGAATCTAAGCCCTCACTTGACATAGGTGTGCAATGGACACAACCAATCCAATGTCCACAGAGAAAATGTGGAATGGGTGTGGGAATGGTAGCCATGGGGGCTGCTGGGTGTGGGGAACGGGAGGAAGAGATGAGATGTGGAGGCGTTTTCGGGACGTGGAGTTGTCCTGGATAGTGCTTCACGGACAATTACGGGACACTGTAGATCCCCCCAGGGCCCACTGGATGGAACGTGAGAGAGTCTGGGCTATGATGTGGACCATTGACTATGGGGTGCAGTGATGCTCAGAGATGAACTTACCAGGTGCAATGGATGTATCACGATGATGGGAGAGAGTGTTGCCGTGGGAGGAGTGGGGGGCAGGGGCGGTGGGGTTGAATGGGACCTCATATATATTTTTTAATGTAATTAAAAAAAATAATAATAAATAAATATTAAAAAAATAAATAAATAATTAAAAAAAAAAAGAAATGCAGACATACAGAAATATGACAAATAAATAAAGGTCACCACATGATGAATTACTGTTCAGGAAACATAGGCCTTTCTTTTTTTTTTTTTTTTTTTTTGCTTTTTATTTTATTTTATTTTTTTAATTGATTTTGTAAAAATATTACTTTAAAAAAAATATGAGGACCCCTTCAACCCCACCACCCCCACCCCACCACTCCCCCCCCAGCAACACTCATTCCCATCATCATGACACATCCATTGCATTTGGTAAGTACATCTCTGGGCACCTCTGCTCCTCATGGTCAATGGTCCACATCATGGCCCATACTCTCCCCCATTCCATCCAGTGGGCCCTGTGAGGATTTACAATGTCCGGTGATTGTCCCTGAAGCACCATCCAGGGCAGCTCCATGTCCCTAAGGCACCTCCACATCTCGTCTCTTCCTGCCATTCCCCATACCCATTAGCCACCTGTCCACTTTTCCCACTCCAATGCCACCTTTTCTCTGTGGACATTGGATTGGTTGTGTCCGTTGCACCTCTATGTCAAGAGGAGACTCAGATTCCACATGGATACTGGATGCAATCCTCCCGCTTTCAGTTGTAGGCACTCTAGGCTCCATGGTGTGGTGGTTGTCCTTCTAGTAAGTAAAATGGATTAAATTGTATATTATTGATAAACACATCCCATGTTCTGATTTTTTATCAAAACAGGACACAGAAGCTATATGAACTTTGTTTTATTAATTATACAAATTTGATCATGGTAAATTTCATTAATGTTATAACCAGAGGGTATTGACCCCTTGATATATAGAAATAAACATTCTCATATGAAACTCTACTACAGTTGATGTTACAAATGACAAGCTAAACCTATCTATAAATATAAGTAAAATTAAATAGAATAAATAAATATATAAACAATAATTAAATAGAATAGAATAAACTTATAGATTCATATTATGTAATATACAGTTATGAAATATACTAACAGCTATAACTTATCAAATATCTAATTAAGCCATTTTTATAATCTCTTAATAGAATACGACTAAATGAGAAAAAATAAAATGTATCAGCTGAGACAAAAAGATCTTGCTGTTATGGGTCATCAAAGTAGACTCATTGGAATCAGGATCCACACAGCAGATGCTACATTTGTTTCCAGGTTACATAAACAGATGCTGGAGTCAAGAGGTTGGTGTTGATGCATTTTTGTTACCAGTGGAGATTAGTGTTGAGTCAAGGAATTCCTTTAGCAAATGGATTCTTGGGGAGCTTCCTCCTCACTTTCCAGAATAAGGGGAAGCACAGCATATCATCTTCACAGAACATTCCTCCTGGGACTCCTTAACCTCTGACTTTTGACAGGAGGGCAGTGTGGAAGAACAGAGCCTGGGTTGGCTGCTCCCCTATCAGGTGAGAGGATTGAAGAAGATTCTATTGAGTTGCTTCTGCTTGTGAGAGGAGTTCCAAGATAAGATCTGTGGCACCTGCTGACTCTGGATGGGGTTGACTCAACTTCAGGGACCCCAGGGTGTAGTAACTGGTTGATACAGGACATGGCTTTACCATTTCAGCCAGATGTTCCTCCTTCCTTGGGGAACTGTTGATCCAGAGGGTTCCTGGTTGTGGTTCCAGGAATCTGCCAAATGTTCCACTTGAAACATGAGGGGTGGAATGATAATTTTCAGAAACTTTATGTTCTTCCTCAATTAGTTTTTGTGCCATTGATGTTTTCTTTTCTCTGTTGAAATAGGTTTCTCTCAGGTATCACAGCTCTTATTTCTATATCATGAGCTTTATGCCTCTGGGAAATAAGAAGGCTTTCATAATACTCAATGATTCTATCAACTTTTTCTGCAATGATTTCTGCTTGAATTTTATAAGTTTTCAGCTTTTCACATCCATTGCTGATGTCTTTATTTGCTTTGGAAAAATCCTCCTCCATCTTTATGGGGTAAATTCTCTTTACCTTGACAAGTCGATTAAAACTTGTCTCCTTTTCTTCATGGGGATGGACTTGAAGTTTTGCTGGAGCTTTTGCTTCTTCTTTTCCAGTTGGGAGAGTTCTAACTGGAGCAAGGGCTTTTCAGTTTGGAATCTTTCTACATGATTTTCAAGTTAACTGATTATTTTAATTTCTTCTTCTAATTTTGCATGCAATTCTTATCTTTTTTCCTTAAGACTTTGTAAGTAAGTATTTAACTCCACAGCATTGATCAACACTCATTGGATTCTCCCACTATGAGGTCTCCATTTCCTGATGTCTTCAGTATATCTAATTCCATGTTCCCAAGATCTATACTGTTTTCCTCAAGAACAGCAGCTGAATCACAAATCTTAAGCAAATGCTCATCTGGAGGTTTGATTTGAACCACTTTATTACTAAGAACTGGTTCCATAGGTAGTTTAGAGTTTCCTGAGATTTTTCTCTCTTTAGTAAATGTGCTCAGCTTACACTTCGGTTTTTGAAATTCCTGTGAAGAGAGTTTTATGCTTCTTTCAAACCTGGAATTTTCCTCCAAAGCTCCTGTCACAGATGTGGGAAGCTGTTCTATATTTGCCTGAGAGAGTTTGAAGGATGATTTGGTTGGAACTACCTGATGTTGGATTTGCCTTGTTGAGTCTTCTAAGGTCAGAATTTTGCTTGAGGGGTCAAACCTCAGGTGAACCTCTTGTAAACTTTTAGATGTCTTTCCTTTTCATGATTTTCTAGACTCATCTACTTTAAGTCCAAGTAAAGAGTTGTAGCTTTCCAGTTCTTTATTCATGGTGTTCACATGAAAAATTTCTGATACTTCGTTCTTGAGTTTTTCTTCTGTCATAGTTGAGTTAAGGTCTCCAAATTATTTTTCAATGTGGTGAAACTTATCAACAATTTGTCGTGTTCCATCTAGAAGAGCAGAAATGTCAGTGGCCAGTTTTTTGTTTCTCCTCCCATCATAATAAGATTTAATAATAAAAATCCCCACTATAACTATCCAAGCCACCAATTTCCACAGCATTCCCTGGACATCTAGGCTTTGAATAAAGTCCTCTAGCAGAGCTGCCAACACCAGGCACATGGTCACCAAGATCAGGATTGCACAGAGCATCATGACTATCAGCAGACCATGCAAGGCTCCCAATGCCTCTGCTGAGTCACCTCAGGTTGCCAGGAACCTGTTCCCACAACAAAAGATAGAACCCCAGGGTGAGCATCCTGCCCAGAACCTCCAACTGCCTGGCAACCAAGGCAGACCTCAGTGGAGGTGGGGGAGGGGTATAGAAAACCAATGTCTCCATCTTTCCCAAACCTTGGCCCACAAATCAGTGATCACATCTAATGACCCAGGAGATATGGACTAAGCTCTGTAGGCTGGCAGGGATAGCCACCCTAGATTTTTCCCGACTGCCTTAGGAAAGAAAGAGATAAGTGTATTCACATACCTGTAACCTTCTGGATTATTTTTTGGGAGGCTTCATGGTAGAGGACTAGCAGACCCCCAATACTGGCACATAAACTTTTCATTTTGTGCCCTAGGACACCTAAGCCAGCCCATGGTGATCAGATGAGACTCCAACTGTCAGTGCCATCCTTAATTTGTGTCTGCCTGGCCTTGAATGTGTGTTATGAGTTTGAGAGGGGTTATGACAGGCCCTGCACAGAGATTCAACTCATTCTACTAATTTCATCTTTAAAAACTGAGAAATATTGGAATATTAAAGTCTTTAGATTTCAAGAATGAACATTCTGTGTGAACTTTGGATTCACTCTCATCTTTCTCTTGACTTCACACAAGGGCTACACTGATCACAAGGATTGCTAGCTGGCATCTGACTCTTTAGCAACGTACTATTTTTTTAACTTTTCATTTTGAAATAATTTCAAATCTACAGGATGGTTGCAGAAATAATACAAACCCCATACAGAGAAATCCAACATAATCCCACACTCAAGGTACCCAGATACCCAGATCCAAAAATTTTAGCATTTTTTCCATTTTGGCTATATCATTATGTTATCTATCTATCTATTTATCTATCTATCTTCTAAACATTTGAAAGCAGGTTGTACATGTAATCCTCAAACACAATACTTCCTTTTATGTCTCTTAGGAGGATATTCACTTATTTAATCACCTTAAGTGCAGTTATCGGACTCAAGAAATTTTACAGTGAATTAAACCTCACACATTAAATCTAAATGCTTTCATTGAAAAAGAAAAAATACTTCAAGTCAGTGACCTAACCTCAAAACTACAAGAAGTAGGGAAAAAAGAGCAAAATAAACCCAAAATAAGCAGAAGAAAGAAACTAAACATGAGAACAGAGATAAATGAAACAGAAAATAAGAGATAGACTCAACAAAATCAAAAGTTGGTTCTTCAACAGGAAGTAACTACAGAAGAATAACCAATGCTCCTCAGAGTTCCTTTAGGAATAAGAGCATGGACTGTCTGAGGAAGGAGTTGAGGCAAGTTAGTATAGTGAAAGGGCAAAGGCAGCAGGCCCAGCAGACAACCTGGCTGACAGACAACATGGCAGTGAGAACCTGCCAAGACCTTGACCTTGACCTTATGGCCTAAGAATTGAGGGGGGTCCTGGATATTCCAAACAGGCCACACCATTGGCCCCCACATTGCTGGGGTAGTCAATAACATCTGGGCCCCTCCCCTTAGCATTAGCATAGCTTAAAAGGTGACCATGCATGTCAAAACCCACTCTCTCTGCCTAGAAGATCCTGCATCAAATCTTGATGAATATTTCCATCCTTCTTTTCCATTTCTCAGCAAGCTTTGTTTTTTCCTCCCATTTCCCAATAAAGTCTTTTTACTAATAAAATAAGTTGGTTCTTTGAAAATATCAATAAAATCAATAAACATTTAGGTAGACTGACAAAGAAAAAAGGGAGAAGATACAAATAATGAAAGCCAGAAATGAAAAGGGGAACAACACTTCCAACCCCACTGAAATAAAAAAAGGACTACAAATGGATACTATAAATAACTGTATGCAATAAATTAGATAAAATAGATGAAATGGAAAATTCTTAGAAACATGCAAACTACCTACATTGACTTAAGAAGAAATAGAAGATCTCAACAAATCAGTAATTAGTAAAGCAACTGAAACAGTAAACCTCCCAACAAAGAGAAGCCCAGGACCAGATGGCTTCACAGAGGTATTCTACCAAAGATTCCAAGAAGATTTAATACCCATTCTGCACAAATTCTCTCAAGAAATTCAAGAGAGAACAGCCCTTAACTAATTCTACAAGGCAAACTTCACCTTCACACTGAAGTCAGATAAAGATACAAGAAAAGAAAACTAAAGAAGATGTCTTATGAATATAGATGCAAAAATTGTCAATATACTAGCAAACTGAGCCCAACAGCATATCAAAAAGAATTATACACCACGATCAAGTAGGATTTATGCCTCATATGCAAGGTTGGTTCAACATAAGAATATCAAATAATGTAATACACCACATTAAAAGAATGAAGGGAAAAACACATAATTATCTCAATTGATGCAGAAAAGGCACTTGACCAAAATCTAGCACCTTTTCTTGATAAAACCATTTACGACAATAAGAATAAAAGGACACTTCCCCAGCATGATACAGGGCATATATGAAAAGCTGACAACCAACATCCTGGTTAATGGTTTGAAAGACTGATAACTTTCCCTCTAAGATAAGGAACAAAACAAGGATGACCACTGTTACTGTTATTACTTAACATTGTACTGGAAGTTCTTGTCAGAGCAATTAGGCAAGGAAAAGCAATAAAATTCATCCAAACTGGAAAGGAAGGAGTAAATCTTTCCCTATATGCAGATGCTGTGATCCTATATACAGGAATTCCTGAAAACATCCACAGTAAATCTCCTACTGCTAATAAATGAATGAATTCAAAGTGGTGGGGTACAACATCAACACTCAAAATCAGTAGTATTTCTATACACTAGCAATGAAAAATCAGAAGAAATCAAGAAAAAAACCCATTCCTAATAACAACTAAAAGAATTAAATATCTAGGAGTTAATCTGAAAAAAATATAAAGGACTTGCATGTAGAAAACTATAAAGGCTAAAAGAAATAAAAGAAAACCTAAATCAATGGAAGTGTATTTCCTATTCATGGATTTGGAGACTGAATAAGTTATGTTGCCAAGACTACCCATAGCACTTATGGATTCCATGAAATCCCAATAAACTTCCCATAACTTTATTTGTAGAAATGGAAAAGCCAATCATCAAATTTATATGTAAGGATAAGTGTCCTAAATAGATAATGCCATCTTGAAAAAGAAGAATGATGTTGGAGGAGTCCCATTTCCTGACCTAAAGTAAGCCACAGTAATCAAAATATCCTGGTACTGGCATAAGGATAGGCATATAAACCAATGGAATAGAATTGAGAGTTCAGAAATCAATCCTCATATTTATGCCAACTTATTTTGAGATACGGGCAAAACCACACAATTGGAAAAGAATACTCTCTTCAAAAATTAAAAAAATTTAAAAAGAAGGAGAAGGAGAGCCCCTAGCTCACACCATATACAAAAATCAACTTAAAATGTATCAAAGACCTAAATATAAGAGCTACAGCTATGAAACTCCTATAAGGAAAGGTAAGGTAGCATCTTTAGGATCTTGTGTTAGGCAATGTTTTCTTATACTTTGTACCCAAAGCACAAGCAACAAAAAGGAAAAAAAATTGATATATGGAACTCATTAAAATAAAAGCCTTTTGTCCTCAAAGAACTTTATCATAAAAGAAGACGAGCTACACAATTGTAGAAAATATTTGGAAACCACATATTTGATAAATGATTAATATACAGCATGTATAAAGAAACCCTTCAACTTAACAACAAAAAGACAAACAACCCAATTTTAAAATGGACAAAATACTCTCTAAAGAAGATATAAAAACGATCAGAAAGCATATGGCAAGATGCTCAACATCATTAACCCTCAGAGAAATGCAAATCGAAACCATAAGATACATTTTCAGCAACATTGGAATGACTGCTTTTTTAAAAAAAAAAATGGGAATAAGTATTGAAGAGGATGCAGAGGAACAGGAACAGGCATTCATGATTGGTAGCAATGTAAAATGGTGCAGCCACTGTGGAACACAATTTGGCGGTTCCTCATAAAGCTAAATAAAGAATTACCACAGGAAATGGCAATCCCAGTACTAGATATATTTCTGAAAGAATTGAAAACTGGAACTTGAACAGATATTTGTAAACATATGTTCTTAGAGGTATTATTCACAATTGCCAGAAGACTGAAGCAACCCGTTACCATTAACTAATGAATGAATAAATAAAATGTGGTATATACATACAATGGAATATAATTCAGCAGCTAAAAGGAATGAAGTCTTGATACATGTGTTGACATGGGTTAGCCTTGAAGACCTCACATTGAATGAAGTAAGTCAGACTTAAAGGCCAAAATATTGTATGAGATATCTGATTTGAAATCACTAGAATAAGAAAGCTCCTAGAGTCAGAATCTAGAATATAGTTTACCAGGGGATACAATGTAATAGGGAATGGAAAGTTAAGGCTTAAACTGTACAAGATTCCTATTTGGAATGATGGAAATGTTTTGGTAATGCATAGTGGAGATGGTAGCACAATGATGTGAATGCAATTAACAGCATTGTTACATGTATATGAATATGATTAAAAGGGGAACTGTTAGATTGTATCTATGGTAACAGAAGAAAAAATATTTTAAAAATCTAAGGAAATACACTATACAGTGATCCCTAAGTTAAACAATGGTCTTTAATTAATAGTACAATTGTAAAAGTATACTAACATGAATTGTAACTGATATTGCTTAACATTTCCAGGTGGTAGTGGGGTGGTATACGAGAATCCTGCATTTTATGCATGATTGTTCTATGCACCCATATCTTCTCTAATAAATAAAAAAATAGTCATTACACAAATAAAATGATAGGAAAAAGTAGAACAAAGAAGAGGTAGGAAAAATAGAACACCAAAAGAATAGATTTAAACCCAACCATATCAATTTTTTGTATTAAAGAAAAATTGTCTAAACAACTCAGGTAAAAGGAAGAGGTTAATTTTATTTTAAAGAGCAGAACCAATTATATTATTTCCATAAGAAACCCACTTTACATTTATAAACACAGGTTATCATGTAAAGATCTATAAACAGAAATTTGGAATGGCTGTGTTAACATTAGAAAAATATTTTGGAGCAAAGAAAATTACAAGGGATAAAGAGCAATATTTCAATATAATAAAGAGTTCAATTCATCAAGACTATATATATATTTTTTAAAGATTTACTTATTTATTTCTCTCCCCTACCCCTCTCCCCAGTTGTCTTCTCTCTGTGTCCATTTGCTGTGTGTTCTTCTATGACCGCTTCTATCCTTATCAGTGGCACTGGGAATCTGTGTTTCTTTTTGTTGTGTCATCTTATTGTGTCAGCTCTCTGTGTGTGTGGCACCATTCTTGGGCAAGCTGCACTTTCCTTCACGCTGGGCAGCTCTCCTTATGGGGCACACTCCTTGCGTGTGGGGCTAACCTACGTCGGGGACACCCTGGCGTGTCAAGGCACTCCTTGGGCACATCAGCACTGGGCATGGGCCAGCTCCACATAGGTCAAAGGGGCCCAGGGTTTGAACTGTGGACTTCCCATGTGTTAGGTGGATGCCCTATCCACTGGACCAAGTCTGCTTCCCTAGACTATATATGGTTTAATTCAAAATACATGAAAAAATGTTGCTACTACTGAATGGAAAAACAGAAAAATCAACAATTTTATTTGGCTATTTCAAAACCCACCCTAAAAAATAACAGAAAGTAAGAAGAAAGTCATTAAAAATATAGAGAAGACTCAACCTATCTAATCAACAGCAGAACCAAAAGATATTTATAAAACACTCTACCAAAGAACTGCAGGATAAAATGTCTGCATGTGTCTTTGAAACATTTGAAAAGAGAGTATATTCTGAGTCATAAGACAAGTTTCAAAAATTATAAGTTATTGAAATCAGGCAAAATATATTATTTTAACCTACAAAAATAAACAAGAAAACTATATGGACCTACTTCAGAGTGGCAGGAAGCTCAGATCATAGACAGTGGTTTCATTTCATTCTTGTACTTCTTGATATCTTGTATACCAGTAGTATGTAGCAGCAGGGTTACTTTAGATAATTGTTCTAAAATGGGCAGCACTCCCTCTGTTATCATGTGAAACTCTACCCACTATGTCAATACCCAACAAACATCCAAACATATGTTTATAACTTATATGCATGTCCTGGAAAACTCCCACCCATGCATCCTCCTTAAATGACATCCTACATCAGTGCTCCTCCTCTGCCATAGTTGAACCCCTCTTTGATTCAAAACTTTTTTTTACTTTTTGCCTTTCATCACTATATTAGGTGTTGCCCTGTATGTACAGTGGCAAGGCAATCTTTTCCATTTTTTCCTGTGTCTGCATCCTTTTTTAAAATGATGTTTTCAAAAAAGCTTTAAATCACAGAAAAGTCACATTTAGAATATACAGAGCTCCCATATACACATCAAACCCTTTTTCCCCTTCCCTAGCACTGATCTTTTTACACATGGATGTCACATTTGCTGCAACTGATGTACAAATATTGATAGATAGCTATTAACCATGGTTTCATTATGGCTTACATTTTAGCTTATACACTTTTATAAATTTTTGGCAAAATTTAACATGGCCTGTAAACATCATTGCAGGATCATGCAGAACACTTCCATTGCCACCAGTTAACCCCTCTTCCATCCATTCTATTCCTTTCTCCATTTCCATTGGGGCCCACAGTGACAACCAAGCTTCACTGCTTGAAAGACAAGATTCATAATACTTGCACCAATGCTGAGAGCTTGACACACTAGTCTGTCCTCCCCCATTGGGAGCCACCCATGCTCTCAAGAGACATCCTTCCCTCTGAGAATATCAGGCCTACCCAGGATGGGGGTATAACACCTTCTCATTCATTGTACTGGTCTCCACCCACTGATATATGGCAAAATAAGCACTCACATACTCCCTAGAAGCCTGCCCCAGGTGAACCCTGTGCCAGTTGCCCCTATCAAGCATATAAAAAGAAATCCTGTGTCTTGAAAATAAAAAGACAACCCATTTTAAAAATGGGCAAGAGATTTGAACAGACACTTCTCCAAAGAAGAAATACCAATGGCTAAAAAGCAAATGAAAAGGTGCTCAACATCACTAGCTGTTAGGGAAATGCAAATCAAAAGTACAGTGAGATACCATCTTGCACTCATTAGACTGGCAGCTGTTAAAAAAAAGAAGACTATAAGTGCTGGAGAGGATGTGGAGGAATGGAAACTCTCATCCACTACTGGTGGGAATGTAGAAGGATCCAGCCATTCTGGAGGACAGTTTGGTAGTTACTCAAAAAACCAGCTATAGATTTGCCATATGACCCAGTAATTCCACTGCTGGGTATATACCTAGCACTGAAAACAAGGACACGAACTGATGCATGCACACCAGTGTTCATAGTGGCATTATTCACTATTTGCCAAAAGTTTGAATCAATCCAAATGCCCATCAAACAGATGAATGGATAAACAAAATGTGGTATATACATACAATGGAATACTACTCAACTGTAAGGAGGAATACAGTACTAACACATGGGATAACATGGATGAACCCTGAGGACCTTATGTTAAGTGAAGCAAACCAGGCACTGAAGGACAAATACTACATGACGTCTCTGATAAGAATTAAGCAAATCAAGCTGTCTCAGAGAGCTAGAGACTGGAAGATAGGCTTACAGAAAATATGGGGAGAGAGAAAGTTTGTCAGCCAATGCCCACACAGGCAAAATCTATGATTAAGTGGAGATAAGTAGTTGTGCAATGAAGGAATAAGACAGGGGCATAGGGATACTATTGGGTTGGGCTTTGCAGGCTTCAGGGGGGCTAGGGTTGGGAGGATGGGTCAGATGGTCCATGGAATTGCGGGAAGGATTAAGGAGTATCATGTGAACACAGGAAATTGTCAGGTATGTTGTTGAAACTATGATGTTGAAAAATCTCTTTAGAAAATATAATAAGGAAGTGTTACTGGTTTAAGGCATGTCCTATCTCTATTTTAGCATCTCCTGGGAACTCATCAAAGACCTTCACTGGAACCCCTGGTTTGCTACCTGCCCTGAAGAATTTGGACTTATGCATTGCCATGGTTGCATGAGGCAATTTTATAAAACCTCAAACTATTTACAGATATCCTCTGTTGGTTTTGTTTCCCTAGAGAATCTGACTAATACAGGCCTCTATACAATTTGCATTTTTGGAACCTTTATTTCATCATGGGGGCTTCATAATCTAAATCTCTTTTCTTCTTTCCTGAAAAATTCTCTAATATCTCTTTTCTCACTGTGGTACCAGTTCATATTTGTTTCTGAATACATGGGTGAATCTCACCAAGGATGACTTGAATTTGCCATGGTTACTTGGGGAATATTTGAATTAACCAAGGACAACCATTTAAGGTGTGCACTTGAAAAAGAAACTCCTGGTCTTCAACAAATTAGTTGATTGATTGATACTCAGAAGTTCTAAAAGGCTTAGTGATTCAAAAATAGCATCTTTAAAAGATTCCTTATAGTGTGCTCCTAGATGTTTATGGTAGAAAAAATAAGTTTTAACCTAACGAAAGGGAATCAAAATTTGATTTCAACAGTACTTGAGTTTTGTATAAATTGTCAACTTTAAGATAGAGCCTAAGATCTGTTGATACCTTAAAATCTTAGGCTTATGCTAAATTGAGCTTGCATGGTGTAGCAGTTTGATTTAATTGATGAATTCAAAAAAGAAATATTGGATTATGCTTGTAATCTGATCTGTACCTGGGCATGATTGAGTTATGATTAGAGCTTTGATTGGACCACATCATTAGGGCATTGGGTCCCCACCCCTTGGTGGTTGGGGATTCACAGATAAAAGGCATGGCAAAGGACAGAGTTGGAGCTTTTGATATGAGGGTTTCTACGTTAGAGTTTGATGCTGAAGCCTTAAGCTGGCACCCTGTGAAGTAAGCTCACAGAGGAAAGAGAAGCCAGCACAGGGAAGAGAGGAATGCTGAGCCCAGGAAGAAGCAAGCCCTTGGAAGAAAGGAACCTTGAACCCAGAGAGAAGCAAGACCCTGAAAGGGAGGTACCCAGGAAACCTGAACTCTCGCAGCCATCAGCAGCCATCTTGTTCCAAATAGACTTTGGTGAGGCAAGTAACTTATCCTTATGGCTGGTATATGCAAGCTCCTACCCCAAATAAATACCTTTTATAAAAGCCAACCAATTTCTGATATTTTACATCAGCACCCCTTTGGCTGCCTAATACACATGGTATGCAGGATATGGTTTTGTAGAGAAAATAGAATAGTTCTTTCTTAAAGCAAAATCATTGGCTATTGCAAAATTTTAAAAAGAGATAAATGCAGGATAAAACTGAAAGAATAGGAAAGTTGCAAATGGTTTACAGAAAAATAATTTTGTTTTTCATGGTTATTGCTGGATAATACATAATGGATTTTCCAATAAGATTTTTATAAACAGCATATACATGCAAATTTGAGATTTGGTTTTTCCCCTGTTAAAATGACAGCATTTTCTGGGATTATTGTTCTGCTTTTAGTAGGTGGTTGAAAGAAATATTATTTGCCTTATGAGTAATTGGCCTAGAAGGCATTTATTATGTTTCTTATCACAACAATTCACTGCCCTTCATGTAGTCTTTAATATGAATGCAATTCTTAAGAGAATCAAGTCATCTTCCTTTTTTAAAAACTATTTATTTACTCCTCTTCCTCTCCCCCCACTCTGCTATTTTTGCTGTATGTCCATTTGCTGTGTGATCTTCTGCGTCTATTTCTCTTTTGGTCTTCTCTTCTCATTTTTTCTCCTCTAGGACTCAACAGTACTTGATCCTGGGGACCACTTATGTGGAGAGAGGTTTGATGTCAATCGTGCCACCTCAGTTCCTGGTCTCTGCTGTGCATCACTTTGACTCTCCCCTTCATCTCTCTTTTGTTGCATCATCATCTTGCTGTGGTACTCACTTGCATGGGCACTGGCACACTCTGCAGACACTGACTCACCATGTGGGCACTGGTTCATCATGTGGGGCATGCTTCCTCTTCTTCTTTTTCACCAGGAGGTCCCAGGGATCAAACCCAGGTCCTACCATATGGTAGGTGGAAGCCCTATCACTTGAGGCACATCTGGTTCCCCTGATCTCCCTTTTAAAATATCTAGGTGGAAGCCCTATCACTTGAGGCACATCTGGTTCCCCTGATCTCCCTTTTAAAATATCTATTTTTGTAAAGAATCATACTACCTCCAGAATATTGTGGGTTTTTATTTATTTATTTATTTTTAAAATATTACATTCAAAAAATATGAGGTCCCTATTCACCCCCACCACCTCCACACCACCACTCACCCCACAGTAACATTCTCCCCCATCATCATGAGACATCCATTGCATCTGGTGAGTACATCTCTGGGCATCGCTGCACCCCATGGCCAATGGTCCACACCATAGCCCACACTCTCCCACGTTCCATCCAGTGGGCCATGGGAGGACATACAATGTCTGGCAATTGTCCCTGCAGCACCACTCAGGACAACTCCAAGTCCCGAAATGCCTCCACATCTCATCTCTTCCTCCCCTTCCCCACACCCAACAGCCACCATGGCCACTTTTTCCACACCAATGCCACATTTTCTCGATTATTAACCACAATAGTTCATAAATAGAATATCATTAAGTCCACTCTAATTCTTACTGTATTCCTCCTTCCTGTGGACCTTGGCTTGGTGGAGTCCATTCCACATCTATGTCAAGAGGGGGCTTAGATTCCACATGGATACTGGATGCAGTCCTCCTGCTTTCAGTTGTATACACTCTAGGCTCCATGGTGTGGTTGTTGACATTTTATACTCCATGTTAACTGAGTGGAGTAAGTCCAATAAATCAGAGTGTAGGAGCTGAAGTCTGTTGAGGCTCAGGGCCTGGCTATCATATTGTCAGTCCAGAGATTCAAATCCCCTAGATATATCTTAAACCCCAGCACCAACTATAATTCCAGTAAAGTAGCATGAAAGTCTTGTGAAGAGATCCCATCTGAGTCCAGCTCCATCACGCAGAAACACCAGCTCCAAAGAAGGGCCAACTGGCATGGCAGTGAACTCCATCTGCCATGACCATAGAATCTGTGGGTCTCATTAGCCCTCAAAAGAACCAATACCTGGGGTTGTATCTACTTTATCTGTCTCAGAGATGCTGCTCAGGTGTGCATAAGGACAATCCTTCTGACAACCTCCAGACTCTTTTTTAGAGACTTATAGCCATATAAACTCATTTGTCCTTTCTATTTCCCCCTTACTTTAGGTCAAACAGCATTTTTAACTCCTGTTATTATATGTAGACAGGGATATTCTGCTGGTCCACGTTGAAGCTTTAATTCAAGGTCATTTTCTAGTTACGTCATCAGCTGGTACTTGCTAGTGATCCCTCAGTGCCAGGGAGGTTCATCCCCGGGTTTCATGTCCCATGATGGGGAGAAGGCATTGCATTTAGATGCTGAGTTTGGCTTCAAGACTGGCCACATTTGAGTAACACGGAGGCTGTCAGGAGGGAACTCTTAGGCACAGTGCTGCTCTAGGCCTTGTTCTTATTTCAGGTGTATAGGCTCACAAGCGTAGTCATTAGTATCAGGGGCTCACCCTTGGACCCTCATTCCTTCCTGGTCCTTGCTGTTGCACCTGGCAGACTGCCATTGCTCCCCTAGGGACCACAACAGAGCCCCCCCTGGCCAGGAACCCAGTACCCCTGCCAGCTGTTGTTTTTGTTTCCACTATGAGTATATCCAAACATTTTCATGCACCCTAGACACATGCCCTGTATAACTCCCTGTCAACCATATGTCCCCTGTCAATAACATCCCATACCAGTATTCCTCTGCTGCCATTGTTGAACCACTCTGTGATCCAAAACTTCTTGAAAAGTGAAGCCCAATATAATGCCAGGTTCCCTTACTAGTAAAATGGAATATAGCGATGAGTTTAAAGGTTAGATATAGAATACATATTGATTTGGAAAAATTCTACTTCCTATCTTTTTCTTTTCTTTTTTCCTAATTATTGAGCTTCTCTTCACAAGAGCTATAGATCACAGTAATTCATATATACAATATACAGTACTCCCAAATATCCATTATAAAACCTTTTTCCTTCCACATCGATAATCTTTTAACTTATTCATATCATATTTACTGAAACTGATGTACAGATATTGAGACAATAGCTTTCAAACAAGGTAACATTTGTGTTTACATTGTGGTTTATACTTTAGGCTATACAATTTTCTAAATTTTTAGTTATCCTATGTTTTACATTATGGCTTACATTATTAGTCTGTCGTCCCCTGTATGTTTTTGGTGTAATATTACATGTTTTATATCCATCCCTGTTTACTCTTGTGAAACACTTCTATTGCCCTCACAGTCACGTTGGTTCCATCTATACAATATCTATTTCCCCTCCCCTTGGGGCCCACAGTGACAGTCAATCTTCATTTCTTGAGGAGCCATGTTCAGAGATACTTGTAACAGTGTTGAGGGCTTGACTTGCTCAGCTGCCCTAATGCCCTGGGAGCCACCATTTCTCTTGAGAGATACAGTTCCCTCTATTTGATGGCATCAGTCCTCCCCAGGATGTGGGTCTACCTTCACTCTCATTATATGAGTCTCTACCCAATGGTATAACCCACTCAGGCATGTTGGGGGCAGTAAAAATGAGCACACACTGAATTTAGCAGAGCCAGCAGCACAGCCGCCAGAGTGGAGCCAACTTTCCTATTTGAGTAAGCTATAATTAGTTCACCACAACATGGCAGGTCCCACATCATGGCAGAACTCAAATCTGCCCTGTTACTTCCTCATTCTTCTTCCCCCTCAGTTCTTTGTTCTCTGTCTTCCCGCCACTGCCCAGGCTGATAAAATAGTGCGCAGGTGCAAGGCGCGAAACTAAGGTCTGCCTCCCTCCCCGACGACAGCAACAACCAATCCTTAGCCTCCACTACCTCACTCCCCGCTCCTCCCCCTCCAGAGGGTATATATACTTTGCCCCCTTTAATAAAGTTGCAGTTTGATCAGAACCCTGTCTTGCTGTCATTCTTTGTGTCTCTTGTCCCACCATTCTTTCTCGGCAGGTTTCGGGTCTCCGTTGCCGTCCCACTGGCCGGGACACAGGCAAAATGAGCATTCAGATATTCCCTAGGAGTCTGTCCTGCATCAGATTATTCCCTTTGAGTATCTTAAACAGGTAACTTTCCTAATTATATTTTGAAAAGAATTTCTCAGCATTATACTCACAAACAACACCTGACAATCTCTTATGTTCGTATGTTGCCCCACCCTTCCCCCAATTTCTTAGGCAATATTACCCATTCGCCCATCCCTAGCCCCCCTCAAACCTGCAAAGCCCCACCCACAGGTAACCCTATGTCCCCATTTTATCCCTTCTTTGTACACATACTTACCTCCACCTTCTCATAAATTTCACCCATGTAGGTGTCAGCTTACATCCTTCCTCTATCCCCCAATTTCCTGTAAGCCTATCTTCCAGAGTCTAGCTCTCTGAGGCAGCTTGCTTATTTCATATCATTGAGGTCATGTAGTATTTGTCCTTCAATGCCTGGGTTGCTTCACTCAACATAAGGTTCTCAAGATTCATCCATGTTATCACGTGTGTTTGTAGTGTATTTGTTTCTTAAAGCCAAGTAGTATTCCATTGTATATATATACAACATTTTATTGACCCACTCATCTGTTGATGGTCATTTGGGTTGATTCCAACTTTTGGCAATAGTGAACAATGCTGCTATGAACATTGGTGTGCATATATCGGTTTGTGTCCTTGTTTTCAGTTCTGCTCGGTATATACCCAGCAGTGGAATTGCTGGGTCATATGGCAAATCTGTGGTTAGTTTTTTGAGAAACCACCAAACTGTCCTCCAGAATGGTTGGATCCTTCTACATTCCCACCAGCAGTGGATGAGTGTTCCCCTTTCTTCACATCCTCTCCAGCATTTGTATTCTTCTGTTTTTTTCATAGCTGCCAACCTTATGGGAGTAAGATGGTATCTCATTGTAGTTTTGATTTGCATTTCCCTGATAGCTAAAGATTTGGAGCATGTTTTCATGTGCTTTTTATATTCATGTGCCATTTGTATTTCTTCTTTGGAGAAGTGTCTGTTTAAATCTTTTTCCCATTTTTTAAAAGGGTTGTTTATCTTTTTATTTTCAATATATAGGAGTTCTTTATATATGCAAGTTATAAGTCTCTTATCAGATATATGGTTGCCAAATATTTTCTCCCATTGTGTAGGCTCCCTTTTTACTTTCTTGACAAACTCCTTTGAGGTGCAGAAGGCTTTAATTTTGAGGAGGTCCCATTGATCTATTTGTTCTTTTGCTGCTCTTGCTTTTGGTGTGGTGTTCATGAAGCCATTTCCTATTACAAGGTCCTGTAGATGTTTCCCTACACTGCTTTCCAAAGTCTTTATGGTCTTGGCTCTTATATTTAGGTCTCTGATATATCTTGAGTTGATCTTTGTATAAGAGGTGAGATGGTAATCCTCTTTCATTCTTGTACATATGGATATCCAGTTCTCCAAGCACCATTTGTTCAATAGGCCATTCTCTCCTAGTTGAAAGGGTTTCGTGGCTTTATCAAATATTATATGGCTATATATATGAGGTTCTATATCAGAACTTTCAATTCGATTCCTGTGTATCTCTCCTTATGCCAATGCCATGCTGTTTTCACTACTGTAACTTTGTCATATGTTTTGAAGTCAGGTAGTGTGATTCCTCCAATTTCATTCCTCTTTTTCAATATGTCTTTGGCTCTTCAGGGCCTCTTTCCTTTCCAAATAAATTTCACATTTAGTTTTTCTAGTTCCTTAAAGAAGGCTGCATTGATTTTTTATTGGGATTCCATTGAATGTGTAGATCAGGTTTGGTAGGATAGACATCTTAATAATATTTAGTCTTCCTATCCATGAACAGGGAATATTCTTCCATTTATTTAGGTCTTCTTTGATGTCCTTGAACAGTCTTGTATAGTTCTCTGTGTATAAGTTTTTTACATCTTTAGTTAAATTTATTCCCAAATATTTGATTTTTTTATTTACTATTGTGAATGGTATTTCTTTCTTGATTTCCTCCTGATCTTGCTCATTATTGGTGTACAGAAATGCTACTGATTTTTGTGCATTCATCTAAACTCATTTATGAGTTCTAGAAGCTTTGTTGTAGACCTCTCAGGGTTTTCTATGTATAGGATCATGTCATCTGCAAATAATGAAATTTTGACTTCTTCCTTTCCAATTTGAATGCCTTTTATCTCTGGTTCTTGCCTCAGTGCTCGAGCAAGTACTTCTAAGACAATGTTAAATAGAAGGGGAGACAATGGGCATCCTTGTCTTGTTCCTGACTTTAGAGGGAAAGATTTTAGGATTTCTCCATTGTAAACAATGTTGGCTGTAGGTGTTTCATATATACTCTTTATCGTGTTCAAAAAATTTCCTTGTATTCTGATCTTTTGGAGTGTTTTTATCAAGAAAGGGTGCTGTATTTTGTCAAGTACTTTTTCTGCATCTATAGATACAATCATGTGATTTTTTTCCTTCAATCTGTTTATATGGTGTATTATATTGATTGATTTTCTTATGTTGAACCATCCTTGCATACCTGGAATGAATCCCACTTTGCCGTGGTGTATAATTCATTTAATGTGTTGTTGAATACGATTAGCAAGTATTTTGTTAAGTATTTTTGCATTTAGGTTCATTAGAGAAATTGGTCTGTAATTTTCCTTTCTTGTGGTGTCTTTTTTGGCTTTGGTACTAGGGTAATGTTGGCATCATAGAATGAGTTAGGCAACGTTCCTTCTGTTTTGATTTTTTGGAAGAGTTTCAGCAGGAATGGTGTTAGTTCTTTCTGGAATGTTTTGTAGAATTCACCTGTGAAGCCATCTGGCCCTGGGCTCTTCTTAGTTGAGAGGTTTTTAATGACTGATTCTATCTCTTTACTTTTGATTGGTTTGTTGAGATCTTCACTTTCTTCTTTCATCAATATAGGCTGCTTTGCGGCTGGGGCGGCTTGCACCCCGATGCTGATGGGGGGTTTTGGAGGGGTCAGACTAGACCGCAGTGGCATCTGATGCTATGGCAGACAGCATCAGAGGGGCTCTCAGGTGTGGAGGACGCACGGCGAGGGGAGGAAGAATGCCGTGGAGACCAGGTCTGTACGCAAGTCCGGTTTATTGCAGAAGGGGACATAGCTTTATAGGGTTAGGGACTGCGTGGAGGGATTTGATAGGTGTGGGCGGGTACTGCTTCCTGATAGGTGATTGTAAGCGGTTGCTAGGCAGAGGGCTGGCTGAGAGGTTTGGAATAGGGGAGGGGAAAGGGGGAGTGAGAGCTGGCCGGATGTTGGGCTAGGCGGGAGATAAAAAGGGGGAGGGCAGCGCCGGCCAGCCGTTAGCAGCAAAGGCCTAGTCAGGCGTGGTCATCTTATCTAGGCCCAGTGGGCAGAGGCAGTATCACTTCTTGCCACACCGTTTGCTACTGTGGCAAGCCGGGCGCCCTTCCTCCCACATTTCCCCCTTTGTTTTTATTAAGCTCCTCCGAAAAGCTTGATTTGAGGAGGGAGGGGGACTGTGCCTGTCTTAGGTCGGGATTGCGCCCAGCCGGGCAATGCCTGTGCCACACAGGTGGCCAGTCTTACCCGTCATGGGGAAGCACGGCAGCAAAAGGCCATGTCCCTGCCTTAGGTTGACTGGCAGGCCGATCCCGTTGCCCGTCATTGGCTAACCAGTCCAGCGCCTCGATGGAATGTTGGCGGCCTTAGATAAACAGGGCGGGGGAGGGGAAAGGGTAAGTGTAAGGGGTTAGGATGGGCGGTGAGAAGGGGTAGGGGCAGGGGAGCTGGGGCTTGGGTGCGTTGAGAGGCGGCTGGCCATTTGGGGAGGACGGCAATTAATGGAGACTCCTGGTGCATCTTCGTCGGTGGTGCGGATTCGCTGGTACCGGACCTGGATGGGCTTACTAAGGACAGAGTTAACTTGATTTTTGACAAGCCGGACAATTCGCCTGATGATCCAGGGTCCTAGGGCTAATAGGAGGACAAGGGTGAGGAGCAGGCCTAGAAAGGGGAGAAAGTAAGAAAGGATTCCATTGGGCAGCCCCCAAGAGAAAGACTATCTGGCTTCACGTTCCTGCTTTCTCTTGCGGAGGCCCTCCCTAACTTGTGCGAGGTTATCTCGAATGAGGCCAGAGTGGTTAGCATAGAAGCAGCATTTTTCTCCTAACGCTGCGCAGAGCCCCCCTCTTTTAGGAGGAGGAGGTCTAGGCCCCTGTGGTTTTGGAGAACGACCTCGGACAGGGAGTTGAGAGATGTTTCAAGGTGGGCCATGGAAGTCTCAAGGCGGGTGATGTCTGCATCAACAGCTTGCCTAAGGGTTGAAAAGGAATTATCTTGGAGGCTGAGAGCTGCAGCTCCAGTGGCTGCACCGGCAAGACCTAGAAGGGTGGCAATTGTGATGGCGGTGAAGACTTCCTGTTTCTGCTCGTGCTTCGGGGAGCTGAAGTGCTGCCAGGAGTCAAAGAACTGGTTATCAGTATAAAAGAGAACACGGGGGGGGGGGCAATGAGTATGAGCACACAGGTGTCGCTGGTGGAGTTAAGGGTTTGAACATTGAGACATGGAGTGAGGCCGGAGGAAGAACATAGCCATTTGGTATTATTAAGGGGAATTAGGAACTTAGCGGTTGCATTAGGGGTGTGAGTTAGGCTGCAGAGGGACTGCATGGAGGGGAGAACTTTGCCGCCGATTTTTATTATACAGAGTCCAGTCTGGGAAACTGATCGGAGGGTGAGTCCTCTTTTTGTTTGGTTCCAATTGCAAGAGGTACCAGTAGAGTCTGGGGAGGCGCGATAGGTGCTGTTGGTAGCTATGGCTTCATAGAAGGGAGCCGCGGTGGAGAAGCAGAGCCAGCAACGTTGGGTAAGGTTGGGCTGGGATAAGTTTAAGGAGATAAATGATGCGTTGAGGAGGGTTACAAGAGGGTTGGGGGGTGGCAGGGTTTGGCGGTGGGGAGGATACCTAGTGATGGAAGGATTTAAGGTGGTAGCGGGAGGAGAAGGAGAAACAGAGGGAGGAGGGGGAGGCCGTGTGTGGGGAGGATTGAGAACTTGATTTGGGCCCACGGCGGCGGATTGTGTGCGGATTGAATTTTTCTTTATAATGAAAAAGGCACCATAATTATAGCTGCTCATGTAAAGTTGGGCTCCCCAGGTGCGGCCCTGTAGCCAGCCTGCATTTTTAGGGTTTTTGACAGTGAGCATAATGCTGCTCCAGTAGGGCTTAATGCTGCTCCTGTGACTTTTATCCTTAAAAGAAAGGGAGAGGTAGGGGACCATTCGTGGGCCATGGTTTTGCACCCCCAGGAGGGGCAGTAATAGTGCGCTGGGTCATAGCAGCCTCTGGCCATGGAAGGACAAATATAGAAGCCTGAGACTTCATGATTATAGGGGCCATCAAGGCCTGTAAGTGAGCTGTATCAACACCGGTGAGTTTTGTGTGTAACGTCTACGAGGGAACTGATGACAGGAAGGTTGGCAAGATTACATATGTGCACTGTGAAGGAGGGAGCACCCGCAGTAATGTATTTAGCGAGGAGCTTTTCCTGCTGCCAAAGAGAGAGTGTCCAGTTAAAGGGCCGATGGCTTATACTAGCCTGGTCCGTAGTGGAGGGGAGCAGAGCTAACATGAAAAGCAGGAGAGAGTGTAGATTTTTAGGTTTTTTGTTTGAAGCTAAGGCGCGGACAGCAAGCTGTACTAGCTGTCCAAGGAGGAGGGTGTCATGAGCTAGATCTGTGGCCATATTTAGCCTCTCCATCTGATGGGCGAGTGCTCTCATCATCCGTCGTTGGAACCTGCTGCTGGCCGGTGGCGGGTTTGATGTTTTTTTCGGGGATCCAGAGCGGCTGGGAGGCATTTTCTGGAAAGACACAAGCAAACCCTCTGCCTTGGGTGAGAAGGGGACTGGGTCCCTGCCAATTGTTTGTTTCTGGGTCCTTCCAAAACACCATCGGGGCAACTGTTGGTGCATAGGAGGGACCCCAATGCTTATGGAGGGGGGAAAGACCGTCTTTATCAAAGGAGAGGAGGTTTATGTGAATGAGGCAGGCAGTGATAATGTCGCCTGGTTGACTATGTGGGCGTAGATCCTTCTCTTATTGAATTTGCACTTTGAGCTGGCGGTGGATGCATTCTACTATAGCCTGCCCATGGGGGTTGTATGGAATGCCGAAGTGGTGAGTAATGTTGTAGAGCTGGAGAAATGCAGCGAATGAGGAGCTGCGATACCCAGGCCTATTATCGGTTTTAATATCCCAAGGAACCCCCATGAATAAGATGGCTTGCCGCAATGCTTTAATGCAATGCTTGGCTGTTTCCCCCAGTAAGGGGACAGCGTAGCAAAGGTGAGAAAAGGTGTCGACTGTGACATGGACATACTTGAGGCGCCCAAATGATGGCACATGGGTGACGTCTATTTGCCATCGGGAGTTTGGCTTGAGGCCGCGGGGGTTGACCCCTTGTGGCTGCAACGGTCCAAGCGGCAAGAAGGGGGCGCATGTTTTACAGGTGCGCACCAAATGCTTGCAAGTTTCCTTGGGGAGGCCTGGCAAAAGACGTTGAAGTGAGGCTGCTGAAAAGTGGAACTTAGAATGGAGAAGTTTGGCTTGATTGACCAAGTCTCCGACAGTGGCTATTGTATGGGTGGAGATGGTTTGGTCGGCAGCAGAATTACCCGTGGCTAGAGGCCCAGGCAGCCCTGAATGGCTGCGAATATGAGAAATGTACTATGGCTGTGTGCGGAGCTTGAGCTCTAGCTGCAAGGCATGGAGTGCTTGATCAATGGGCGTGTCACGTGGAAAGAAAACAGTGTGGGCAATAACTGAACAAACTTGCAGGGCGTACTATCAGTGAAGATGTTGACGGGCTCATTGCCATGGTGTTGGAAGGCAGTGAGGATGGCTAGTAGCTCGCCTACCTGAACCGATCTGGGATGGGTTTGGCAGTAAACGGTTGGCAAGTCACGGCTGGGAGAGTAGGCAATATAAGTAAACTTGGTCTTAGAGGCGTCCGTGAAGACAATAGTGGAGTTGGAGAGAGGCTTGGAGCCAGGGAAAGGGTGGTATAGTGGGGAGAGGGGGAGCCTTGTGAGGCCCTGGAGCAACTTGTGCGTGGGGGGGTAATGGCAGTTAAAGGTCCCGTGGAAGATTTCTAGAAGAATTTGAGCACGGGGGTTTTCGGAGAAAAGGGCAGTGGTGTGCTTGTCAGTAAGGCATACATATTCAGAATCAGAGACAATATTCAAGGACTCTTAAAACATTTGTAAAACTTTAATGATGGCTCAAAGCTCTGTGCATTGAGCAGATGAATAAGGAGTTGGCTAAACCTGTTCTTTTTGGAAAGTAACACGTGCTGGTTTTTTTTTATGCTGCTTTTTCATTACTATTACTATTAGTAAATACTGTACAAGATGGTTGGGCTATGCACATAGCCTTGAAAAGCACTGCAAAAGTTTATTGTTGGGTTCTTTACAGATAAAGGAATGCAGTTGGCTTGATTTGTGTAAGACACTAAAGAGAGTCTCAGGAAGTTTTAAAACAAAGTGATAGCAATACAGCTGGACTTGAACTTTTTGCAACAAACTAGCAGTATTTGGGATTGCTGCACACTAGTGTTGTTACTTTAATCTATGGTAAGGGGTTGTTTTTGTGACATATACTCTTTTATAATAATTAAAACTATAATTAACCATATTGTACTTTTCTTTAATATTATGCTGAAATATTGGTAACTTTATACACTCTTAAGCATTTATAGAAAACTTTCACTTAGACAACTTTAATTAACAGAGGGTTAAAGGAAAGAAAAAACTTGTTAATTTTATAACATTTTAAAACACCTTTTATTTAACTTGTAACATATTAAATGAACTTAATTATTACTTTAATTTTTCTTTCAAGGTAAAAGAACAAATCTCTTATAATTAGTTTGGAACAAAAGGCCACTGTTCAGGATTAGGTCTTGAGAAAGCAGTTTTGAACGTTATGTTCCTTTAAGAGATAAAGCTTTCTTTCTTGGAACACCGAGGAAACGATAAGCACAAGAAACATAAGACAGACTCTCTTTGTATACTGACTGAGGATAAGAACTTTTACTAAAACAGATTAATGTTGAGAGGCCTTGAGAAAGAACAAAAATTTTCAACTTTGCATCAGCATACTACCCGACACCAAAGCCTGTAAAATTTTATAGATAGACCCATTAAATTTTATTTAACTTTAACTGTAAAAATTCTTTGTCCATTAATCTTCTGCAGTTTTAGCATTCACTCAGGTTTTGTCCTATACTCTACTTTTTCCAATAGTCAATTATTTTATTTCAGGACAAAATTATTTTCTGTTTCCTTAATAATAAAAACACATTCCATATAGCCTACATCAAAGTTATCAAGCAAACCTCTTATAACAATACTGTGAACATTAAACAAGCTTGTTAAAATAATGAACTTTTCTTTAAATACTTAGTAGCATGCAATATTAGAAACAGTTTTCTAGAAGCAAGTTGGCAGGGGAGGCTGGTTGCTGCCAATCTTTCCTGTTATAAATTACCTTTTATTATTATCATCATCAATTCAGTTTTATATATATTTAAGAATGACCTTTTGGAATTAGCCATTTAATACTTTAATGTAAACAATGCTTTATTAAACCTTTTATTTATAACCATATAGACTATTGAAGACAAATTTTATGTTTATAGAACACATTTCCTTACTTAAAGTTATCACAATACCTTTTACAGCTTGCCATCTGCAAATTAAGTTTCAAGAGTTCATGAAAAATTTGCTATTTTACTTTAGGACAAAATAAGCCTTTTTGCAAAACTTATTACATTTCAGTTAGCATTTTCACAAACTTTTAACCTTTTTTAATATTCATTTAAGCTTTACATTCTTTATATTATCCTGTGAAGAAAAATAAGTTATTCATTTTAATCTGGGCAAGAACAACCTTTTATGAAGACGTACAGTTAATCTTGTCAATCAAGACTTACGATTTCTATTATTGTAGATATTTTATTAACATTTAAGCTCATGTATTGATATAATAAACTTAAGTATTAATATAAGCGCTTATTTAATTTTTGGCCATTTGGATAGAGCTCTTTTATAAATTTTTATTAATTTATATTACCATCCGGAGGTATCAAAATATACACTGACATTGAACGAACAGACAAACACAGAACAATCACAACACAGTAACAGAAACATACAGTTTACAATTAATTCATAATTCTTACTTTCTTGGTATAGCTGCTTTTAAGTTCTTACTAAGATTTCCTCTGGAATCCATGTTGCCTGTAACATGCAAGCTTGTGCTTGGAAACATTCCTATCAGTTATCAGCAATCAGCTAAAATAACTTGAGCAGCAGTTAGGCAGACCATTAGCACACATTTTTGGATAATTACTGTAAGGCTATACTGAGACTTGAAGTTCTGGAGATAATTATTGATTTAAAACTGAAAATTTCTTTTTAAACCTTGATAAAATTTTTGTACTCATTTTATTATCTTGGTTAAATAAGCCCAATCAGAATTAGCATGGAAATAAAACAAAACACAAATGTTGCCACGTTTTTCTCTCATACCAGTGGATTAATTATATCAGCCTTCACTAGCCCAGAGATACATTGTCATGTAGATAGTAGGGAGCCCAAAGAGTTGTGAAAGGGGGTGGGCGTTTGCTGGAACAGAGTTGATTGCCTTATAAGCTTGTGTGGATTTTCGGGCTTGTGGCTGGCCTTGTTGATAGGCGGGGCTAATTTCAGATAGGTATCAGGGTCCGAGAGACTGGCAGTGAAATCCAGGGGTTGAAGGGGACCAGTAGATCCCAGCAAGCCTGGAGTTGCCTGCCCAAAACTTCACATTGGTGGCAGGCTAGTAGGCCAGCAAGTGCTCTGACTTGCGGCGCTTGGCGGGAAGATAGACGCCTGCCCATTTTTCTGCCGGGGGCCAATAACGGGGGTCCTTACCTTGAGAGCGTGGTGAAGGGGTGGGAGGGAGGTCCCACGGGGGTGAGGCAGCGGTCACGTTGGACCGGCCCCGGTCCCTGTTCGGGCGCCAGTTGCGGCTGGGGTGGCTTGCACCCCGATGCTGACGGGGGGGTTTGGAGGGGTCAGACTAGACCGCAGTGGCATCTGATGCTATGGCAGACAGCATCAGAGGAGCTCTCAGGCATGGAGGATGCACGGCGAGGGGAGGAAGAATGCCGTGGAGGCCAGGTCTGTACGCAAGTCCGGTTTATTGCGGAAGGGGACATAGCTTTATAGGGTTAGGGACTGCATGGAGGGATTTGATAGGTGCGGGCGGGTACTGCTTCCTGATAGATGATTGTAAGCGGTTGCTAGGCAGAGGGCTGGCTGAGAGGTTTGGAATAGGGGAGGGGAAAGGGGGAGTGAGAGCTGGCCGGATGTTGGGCTAGGCGGGAGATAAAAAGGGGGAGGGCAGCGCCGGCCAGCCATTAGCAGCAAAGGCCTAGTCAGGCATGGTCACCTTATCTAGGCCCAGTGGGCAGAGGCGGTATCACTTCTTGCCACACCGTTTGCTACTGTGGCAAGCCGGGCGCCCTTCCTCCCACACTGCTTATGTGTTTCTAGGAATTTGTCCATTTCCTCTGAATTGTCATTTTTGTAGGAATATAATTTTTCAGAGTATCCTCTTATGATAGTCTTTATTTCTGTGGGGTCAGTGGTGATTTCTCCTTTCTCATTTCTTATTTTGTGTATTTGCATCTTCTCTCTTTTTTTCTTTGTTAGTCTCGCTAAAGGTTTGTCAATTTTATTGATCTTCTCAAGAAACCAGCTCTTGGTTTGTTTATCTTTTCAAGTGCTTTCTTATTTTCTATTTCATTAAGTTCTGCTCTTATCTTTGTTCTTTCTTTCTTTCTTCTTCCTGTGGGATTACTTTGTTGTTTTTTTTCTAATTCCTCCAAATGTGCAGTTAGTTCTTCAATTTTTGCTCTTTCTTCTTTTTTGATGTATGAATTTATCGCTATAAATTTCCCTCTCAGTACTGCTTTTGCTGCATTCCATAAATTTTGGTATGTTGTGTTATCATTATCATTTGTTTCAAGGTAGTTATTGATTTCTTTGAGATTTCCTCTTTGACCCACTGTTTTTCTAAGACTGTGCTGTTTAATTTCCATATCTTGGTGTGACATCTGGGCCTCTGGCCCTTGCAGATTTCCAGCTTCATTCCACTGTGGTGAGAGATATCATTTTGTATGATTCCGATCTTTCTGAATTCATTAAGCCTTTCTTTGTGGCCCAGCATATGGTCTATCTTGGAGAATGATCCATGTGCACTTGAGAAAAATGTATATCCTGCTGTGTTTGGGTGTAATGATCTGTATATGTCTATTAGATCCAGCTCCTCTAATATACTGTTCAAATATTTTGTTTCTTTAGTGATTCTCTTTTGAGGTGTTCTATCCAGAGTTGATAGTGGTGTATTAAAATCCCCCACTATAATTGTAGATGCATCTATTCTTTCACTTAATTTTTCCAGCATTTGCCTCATGTATTTAGAGGCACTCTTGTTAGGAGCATAAATATTTATGATTGTTCATTCTTCTTGACAGAGTGTCCCTTTCACTAATATGTAGTATCCTTCTTTGTCTCTCACAATTGTTTCACATTTAAAGTCTATTTTGTCTGATATTAATATAGCTACTCCTGCCTTTTTTTTTTGGTTATTGTTTGCTTGTAAGATTGTTTTCCAACCATTCACTTTCAGCCTCCGTGAATCTCTGGGTCTAAGATGTGTCTCTTGTAGACAGCATATAGATGGGTCATATTTCCTTATCCAATGACCCAGTCTGAATCTCTTGATAGGTGAGTTTAATCCTTTGGCATTCAGTGTTATTACTTTCAAGGAATTATTTATGTTAGCCATATTTTGATTGGACTTGTGTTTGTCATTTTTTTTGTTTTTCTTCTCTTTTTGTCTTTTTTGTTGCTCTTACACTCTCCTTCACCTCTGCCTGTCTTGTTTTTCTTTTTCTTCCTGCAGAACTCCCTTTAGAATTTCTTGAAGGGGAGGTTTCTTGTTGGCATACTCTTTCAATTTTCTGTTTATCTGTGAATATTTTGAACTCTCCTTCATGTTTTAATGCTAGTTTAGCTGGATAGAGTATTCTTGATTGGAATTTTTTTTCTTTTAGTATCTTAACTATATCATACCATTGCCTTCTTGCCTCCATGGTTTCAGATGAGAAATCAGCACTTAATCTTATGGGGCTTCCCTTGTATGTGATGGTTTTCTTTTCTCTTGCTGCTTTTAGAATGTTCTCTTTGTCTTGAGTGTTGGATAATTTGACAAGTATATATCTTGGGGTGGGACTCTTGGGGTTTATGATGGTTGGGGTGCATTGTGCTTCTTAAATATGTACATCTGTCTCTTTCAGTAGACTTGGGAAGTTTTCAGCCATTATTTCCTGTAATACTCCTTCTGAACCCTTTCCCTTCTCTTCTCCTTCTGGGATGCCTATAATACGTATGTCTGTGTGTTTTGCATTGTCATTCAGGTCCCTAAGTCCTAGCTTGATCGATTTTATCGATCAATTCTACTATGTTTGATTTCTGATATACTGTCTTCCACATCACTAATTCTCTCCTCTGCCTCTTCTAATCTGCTGGTATTTGATGCAAGTGTATTTTTTATTTCTTGAACTGTTGTGTTCATTCCCATCATATCTGTTATCTTTTTGCATATGTCTGCAATTTCCTCTCCAAGTGTTGTCTTCATATTTTTAACCTCTTCCTTTACTTCATTAAATTTGTCTCTGATATATGTTCTGAGATCTTTAATTACTTGTGCGAAGTTCTGCTCCTCTTCCTGGATTTTAGTTTGTTCATTGGATTCAACCATGTTTTCCTGATTCCTGGTTTGGTTTGTAGTTTTTTGTTGCTGTCTGGTCATCATTTTATCTTGATGGGTTTAATCAGTTCCTTAGCTTCTTTGTCTAGTCTTGGAGATTAATTAGCTGTTGTTTTTGCATGTTATATCCTCTCTTTGTCACTTTGTTCTTCTTAATGTAATTTCTTAATGCTGGCTGAGTTCATTTTCAATGAAAGTATTAGGGCCAGGGAAAGGCAATTGTGTAAGAAAGGAAAATGTTGAATGGGGACATCATATTTTTTCAATGTAATATTTTTTAAAAAATGAATAAATAAAATAAAATTTAAAAAAGAATGGAAAATGTGTAAAGTAATATTGGTAATAAATGTTAACAGAGCAACAATATGAGATCTGGGAGGATGGATATTAAATTCATGTAAGTTGTGTAGAGTTATAGCAGTAGGTAGAGTACCTATAATGAGGTAGTCTGAATATGGGAGAAATATCATATGAATTAAAAAGCTAGTGTTTTCATGAGAGAGGGAAAGAGAAAAGAAAGACAATAGTTTCAAGAGTGGATAAAAGACAGAAAACAAAACAAAGGTATTAGAAATTAAAAGTTAGACAATTTGGGGATCAAAGAAAGGGAGTTGGAATTTTGGAGAGACAGTAGATGATGGAGGATATCAAGATGTGGGGGAAAGGGGATAGTGTAGATAGCCAAAATCAATTCACACAGAAATGAGACAACAAAGGATGAGGAAACCCAGCAAATGTTAGGTGTTTCCCTGCAGCACCTATTGTATAATTACGATAAAATAAGAAGAAAATGAGGGCCAAGAGAAGAAAGAAAAAGGGGGGGTGGGTAAAGAAAAGGGAGGGAAATAAGTAAGGAAAAGAAAAGAAGACATAGAACAACAACAACAGCAACAACAACAAAAAACCCTAAATAAATGAAAAAAAAAAAAAGACCTTGGGGGATACAATGGGAGAAAAGACTAGGAGATAATGCAATATTAGCAACCAGGACAATAAAAAATAAAAAATAAAAATAAAAATGAAGAATACACAAATGTTGAGGACAATCAAGGACCTCAGATGGACCTCAGGGCATGGTGGATTCAGGGATGGAAAGTCTGTGATATTACAGACTCAAGAGGTGTGAGTCTCTGGGGTGTGGGCCACCAGGTTTTAGGGGACACAGACCTGGCAACCTCAAATCTGGTTAACAGGGATCCTGGGAGCACCTCAGTGCAACACAGCCTTCAGGGATCCCCACAGCTGGGTGCCAGCACTATGGGGGAGGTCACATCCTCAAACTCTGACCTATGTGTCAGAAAAATTCCCCCTCTCACTAGGGTCTCTTCTGTGGCTGTATCACCAATTTGACTTCAGGACACCTCCCACCCTGCAAGCCCCTGAAACAGCCACCTGGAGGCACCTCTACACTGCAGCCAATTTAAGGACACTGCAGATCAGCAGCCAGGCCCAGGGGATGGGGCTCCAGCTGGAAGCACTATTATTCATGTCAGAAATAAAAAATTCCCTGCCTCACAAAATACTCAATCTGTCTCACCAAATTGGTTTCCAAAGGCCTCCTGCCCTGCTAGCCCCTGAATAGCCGGCTCAGGGCTTATGAATTCCCCAGCACAACAGAGCCTGCAGGAATTGCTGCTGCAGTGCTGGTGCCATGGTGCCACCTGCCCCAAGGGGGAGCATCCTGCGTTCAACCCCTAATTCTGTGTAAGAGAGCCTCAATTTTATCTTTTACACAAATCTTCTCTGTTACCTTCCCACAAAATCGATATCCAGACATCTCCTACCCTGCAAAATCCCGAAACAACCTGGTCCTGAAGAATTTCTAATGCCGCCCAGCCACTTCTTTGCAGGAGAGACTATAAGGTGCACTCACTCAGCCACCATCTTGCCCCACCTCTCCAGAATATTGTTTTAATCTTTCATTGTCACTTTGGTTAAATAAGGAGCTGAGTCTTGTTCATGGTGACCTCTGACCTTATTTCATATACATTAAAAACCTCCTGGCAATTTTGACATTTACATTCCCTCAACCAAATCCTAAATATGTCTCCTTGATCAAAGATTTCTGCAGGGGTCCCAGAAAATAAAAAAATAGTTAATTTTTTACCTTATAAAAAGAGAAATTTTAAAAGTTGTTAGGATTATTTGATATGTTGGGACTTTCATGGGATGTGTTGTCAAATTAAAAAGAATTTTCTAATTTTCTGTTGGTTAAATTTGAGTGGGCAAAAAAAGTTGTTCATATAAACATTTCAGAAATTATATGAAGTTCTTAGAGAGTTCTCAAGATCTTTACTCTTCATGATATGCACTGGTGCAGATTTGTAAGGTATTAGACAAGAATGCAGTATTATTTTTAATCATTCAAGTTATTCTTTATAAAATGCTCCATTCCACAAAATAACCAAGTTTCCTGGTCAGTTACAGTGTATTCTTCTGGTGCATTTTTTTTATCTTCAGCAAAATAAATAAATAAATAAACTTTAAATGACAAGTAAGGTTAGCATATTAACCTTGCTCCATCTGTCAATTTCACAACACTTGTAAAACAAAATTCAAGAGGTGTCAAAAACCTTGCAAAAAGGACCCTTTAAACATTTTTAAATGGACTTTATACAATCTCTATCACCTCCAACTTTAATCTTATACCCAATTACAATTAAACTTATCATTTCAAGTTTATGAAAATCAAAATATAACTATTAAAAGCCCTCACTAGAGACATGGGCAGTGTTGGAGATTTGGGCCCGAAGGGTGGAGGGGATGAAAGGAAGAGAAAAAGAAGAATGAAAGAAAGAGGAAGAAAGAGAGAGTGCTGGGATCAGGGGGTCTGTGAATAGAGACTCATGAGACAACTTTATTGTTTACAAGGGGCTCTATATATACCCCAGTCTATGTGAGAACAAGCAGCAACATGCAGTTAACTATCAGCATTACTCATAATCTAAGGAATTCAAAAAATCTTATCTCAAGGTACAAAGTCTAAGTGTTCTATTTACTATAAAAGGTATGTGCTCATCTTTTGTTTCAACCTTTAACAGCTTCATCCTGTTTGCCCAGAACTCTTAATAACCACATTCCTTAGGTCGCAAGTGTAGCCATGGAAACAGCATGTCTCTCCTTGTGAGACCACTGTGCCTCACTTCCCAAAATTTCCCCCTTTTTGTTTTAGTTGAGGTGACCATGCCTGTCTTAGGTTGCCCTCCTCTCAAGAGTCTTACCCATCATTGACTACCAGCCAAGCTCTTCGACTTGGGGAAATTATTGAAGTGCTTTGGCTAGCACCAGATTATTTGCATGTCCCATGGCTGTTACTCTTTGCAATTTTCTTTGAAAGCACTGTCTGGCACAGGCAAGAATCATGAGCAACAGAACAAATATGTTTAGCCCTATTCCTAAAGCTGACAGGAAATGCTGTGATTTCCACCAATTAACTGGGCTAAATTTTGTAATATGTGAAATCATATCTGAGAAAATATCCTTATCATTTACTACATAAATTTGATGACACATCTCTAATATTTTCTAATATTTTTGGAGAGATATTACTTTTATGGCCTAATAAATGATTCTTAATTTTTCCATACTATATCTGATGAATTACATGCAAGCAGAGTTAAACAGAAATTATTTTCATTCCAATCTCACCTCAACCCCCTTAACAAATTCAAATTATACAATTGATTTCTAATACGTAACACAGCTGATTTCAAATCATTAACTCATCTATATGCTCTTGACTATGCCACAGATCACTAGCATTTTTATGCCAATTATGTACATATTGTTGTTTGTACTTTCATGTAAAGCTATTGTAGCAGTAGCAGCAACTGTAATGATACCAATCAGTCCCAAAATGCTTATAATAAGCAGTCCAATAAAGCATCTAGTTCACTTCAAGAATTCTTGTGCCATATGTAGCAATAAATGACTTTCAGGAGATGACTGCCAAATTCCACATCATTCTCACAGGTATCCAGATGCCTTTTCTTCTTCTGGCCATCACTATTGTTGCTTCATTGATGTTCACCTTTTCAGTGGAGCCACTTTTGACTTTTCTCAGGTTTCAGTGGTAGGACCCTGGATCTTCACAAAGGCATCCATGTCAACAGTCCTAAAAGGGATGTTAGTGGAGTAGGCAAGGACATGACAGTCACCCGTTACTACTAGCAGGTATCCAGATTTTTTTCATAATCTGAGGGTGATTTACAACAGTCCATCATTTCTGTCTTGCTTTTAGCATTTTCAATCCATCCCTGGATAGAGATGGCAGTCTTTAGAGTGGCCAGATACTATTGGGTTAAATCTTTCACTTTTAGCAGGACCTCACATGCTGCACACAATTGCTTTTTTATATTGTACTTTTGGCCCCTTTCCAGAATTGTGATTAAAATCCAAGGGATACTTGTTTAGAATTTTGCTTTTGCCACAAACTCCACCCAAAGCCAATATTGGTGCTTGCCACATCCAATTCATAGGCTAAGTTAATGTCCACAATTTACATTCTTTTTATTATTATTTAAAGTGCTTGCTGGAGGTTTTCCTACTTCCATGAAGGACTTTTCCAAATTAATACATGCAATGGTTTTAATATTTGAGCTAAGGAAGGGATGAAAGATTTTCAGTATTCCAGCCATATTACAAACTACATTAACATGAAAAACATTGTACTTTATCAATTACATCAGAGGTTATAGTTTTGTTTTACCCAACTAAACAACATTGAGCATCAGGGACCTCATAGTCCATCCTGACTGTCTGCCCACCCCAGGCTCTCAAGATAAGATACCATTGTTTATGCTGTTCCTTTTAATTTTGAAAAAAAGGATTATTAACATAATGTCATCAGTGGCATTTTAGCCACAGATTTCTTCTACTCAACCAGATTCTTTGCCACAAGGCCAGGGCAGATGGTTGGGCTATACACACAGCCTTGGGGAGGCACTGCAAAAGTCTATTGTTGACTTTTCTACAGGTAGGAGAATGCAGGCTGGCTTGACTTGCCTAAGGAAATACTAAAGAAAGTCTTAGCATGTTTTAAAACAATGTGATAATGGCATAGTTGGATATTAATTTTTTGCAACAAACTAGCAATATTTGGTACTGCTGCATACTACAATGGTGTTACTTCAATTTATGATAAGAAGTTGTTTCTATGACACACACCTTTTTATATTAATTAAAACCATAATCATATTGTATTTTGTTTAATATTATTTGAAATATTGATAAATTTATACACTCTTAAGCATTCATATGAACCTTTTACTCATACAACTTTAGTTAACAGATGGTTAAAAATCCTGTTAATTTTATAACACTTTCAAACACCTTCCATTCAACTTATAACATATTAAATGAACTCAACTATTACTTTAATTTTTCTTTCAAGGTAAAAGAACAAATCTCTTGTAATTAGTTTGGAATAAAAAGCTACTCTTCAGGATTTGATTTTGAGAAAGTAGGTTTGAAAATTAATTTCCTTCAAAAGAGATAAGACCTTTTCTTCTTTGAACACTGAGGAAATGATAAGATTAAAGCACAGGAAGCTATTTTGATAAAACAGACTTTCTTTGTATACTGATTATTCAGGATGAACACTTTTCATAAACTTTTACCAAAACAGGCTAATGACTTGAGAGACTTTGAGAAAGAAGAAAATTTTACCTTTGCATTAGTATACTACTTGATACTAAACTTTTTAAAATTTTATAGACAGACCCATCAAATCTTGCTTAACTTTAACCATAAAATTTCTTTTCCATGAACCTTCTACACTTTCAGTATTCATTCAGGTTTTGTTACACATTTTACTCTTTCTTAATAATCAATCATTTTATCTTAGGATAAAATCATCTCCTGTTTCCTTAACAATAGAAACACATTCCATATATCCCAGATACATAAGTTACCAAAACAATTTTGGAAACTGTTTTCAGGCAAACTTTTTCCAAAATATAATTACTATCAACACTAAACAAACTTGTTAAAATAATGAACTTTTCTTCATTTTAAATACTTAGTAGCATGTAATACCAGAAATAGTCTTTTAGAACCAAGTTGGCAGGAAAGGCTAGCTGCCAACAAGTTTTCTTGTTATAAAATTACCTTTTATTATTATTATTATCAATTCAGGTTTTGTTTAATCATGACTTTTTGGAATTATTCATTTAAATACCTTAATTTAAACAATGCTTTGTTAAACTTCTTATAATTATTTATAACCATATAGACTATAATTATATTATTTTAAGACAAATTTTACCTTCACAGAACACATTCCCTTACCCAAAGTTACTACAATACCCTTTATAACTTACCACATGCATTCAAGTTCCATTCTGCATATGTTCTTTCTGATTTTATGAAGACCAGTTGCCTTATTTTAGGACAAAATACATTTTTTAAACAAACATATTAACTTTAGTTAGCACTTCTACAAAATTTTACCTTTCAAAATATTTATTCAAGTTTTACATCCTTTATTTTGTGAATAAAAATAAACTATTCATTTCAATTTAGGCAAGAACCATTTTTTATGAAGAGACAGTAATTTCATTAAGACTTACAATTTTTATCATTGTAGAGATCCCATTACATTTAAACATAAGTATTAATATAAACACATTTAATTTTTGGCCATTTGAATAGATCTCTTCTTGAAATTTTTATTTATTAATTTATATCACCATCCAGAGGTATCAAAATATACACTGACATTGAACAAACAGACAAACACAAAACAATTACAACACATTAACAGAAACATACAGTTTACAATTGACTCATAATTCTTACTTTCTTACTTTTTTGGTATAGCTGTTTTTAAGTTCTCCATCATATCACATCTTAGATTTTACTGTTTTTAAGATTTTTTTCTGGAATCCACGTTGCCTGTAACATTCAAGCTTGTGCTTGGAAACATTTTTATTAGTTATAAGCAATCAGTTAAGATAATTTGAGCAGCATAAATGTAATTAAGCTCTTATTTAGCCATTTAGAACACACTTTTTTTGGATTACTACTCAATAAGACTATACTGAGACTTGAAGTTCAGGAGTAAACTATTGATTTAAAACCAAAAATTCCTTTTAACACCTTGATAAAAATTTTGTACTTGTTTTATTACTTTGCTTAAATAGGCCCAATCAGAATTAGCATAGAAACAAAACAGAACACCAATGTTGCTATGTTTATCTTCTTTTCCAGCAGTTTAATTCTATTAAGTAACACTAGCCCACAACTACATTATTATGTAGGAAGCAAGGGGTTTACAGAGTTGCTGCCAGAATAATTTCCTTATCATAGTTAACACTTTAACAGAGAGTTTTCTTACAAGCCTGATTTCACTAACAAGAACTTTATTTAGTATTTTTACCTGTTTTAAATCTTTCAATAGTTTAAAAGTTATTGGTTCATGATGGAACTCAGTACCTTCCTGAGGATTATTTGATGTGGGCTATGGGTGGGAAGCTCTTTGTCTCTTCAGAGATAGCCTAAGCTCTCTGACTTGTGAATGTGATGGTAAGAGGCTGCAGTCCTGCCCTTGGTAACAATGGCAAGGACTCCAGTCCCAGGAAACAGTTTAACAATGCAAGTACTTAGGGGAAATGCAAACCAAATATGTTAAAAGCTTATCTAGAATGTCTGGAGTCCATGCTAAAAGCTTACCTAAGATGTGGAAGATATATTTCCTAATTCAAGCCTATTGAGAACTGAAACAAAGGGACCATTTGGCCTTTCCTCTCTGTATAAAAGACATTTGAAAATCTTGTTCAGGGCTCGGGATTCAAACAGAAAGCTCCCGAGTCCAGCCGGCTGTCAATAAACCATTTTTCCTTCTCAAAATTATTCCTGAGTCCTGGCCTCTCTATACACAAATAATTGAACCTCTCTCAAATTCTACAACATATTAGCATCTGATGGAGTTGGTTGTGATATAACCAGAAAAGCTGATAAGAATTACATGGCCTCCAGATCCCCTTGTTGAGATCCTTGCAATAAACAGCACATCAAGGGTGTTTGAGGAGTGGGGTTGGAAACAACTATCTTTTTAACATAGGGTAAAGCATCTGACATATCTGAAAAGATTCCAGGTGCTGATGTCAGGGCAGTCATAAGTGGTGGCTCAACAGGCACAGTAGGTTGAACTGGTTATAAACTAGGATAAGCATCTGGATGATATATGGGGATTGGATATTTCATTAGAAGACCCTTATTTTCTTATCTGTAAAAGGATTAGTACTAGGATTAGTCCTAAAGCCAGGAGACTCTCCTCTGCCTTTTGGCTCAGAATTTAGTTCTTTCAAATTGCCCTCCACTTTCTGTTTGTCTATGGGTTTTGAAAATATAGTAATTTCTTCTTTGTCATCTTCCTCTGATTGTACAGGATCTAAGGTGGCAATAATTTGCTGGTACAAAGCTCACACAGATAAAAGGAATGGATTCCCCTCTTTGATATGCTCTCTGTAAAGCTTTCATTATATGTCTCCACTGTTCGAATTTAAAACATTATGCCCCTGAGGCTGAAACCAACCACAATGCTTTTGTATTAAAGCAAACAATTTGATTAACTCAAAACTTTTTACAGGCACCCAACTAGCAAAGTTTTTAACACTTGCAAATATTCTTCCACACTTCCCGTTTTAACTATTACCCTGATGACTTCATGGAAATGTTACTTACCTAAAATAAGACTCCAGTCACACTGCTTTGGATGTCATTCACTACCCCTGTAGGAGTCCTTTCCGTGGCTCCCAATACTGTTTTGGAAGACTCACTTCTTCGGGCCCCACATTGGGTGCCATTTGTTGGAGATTTGGGCCCAAAGGGTATAAGGAATGAAAGAAAGAGAAAAAGAAGAATGAAAGAAAGAGGAAGAAAGAGAGGGAGCTGGGATCAGACAACTTTATAGTTTACAAGGGGCGCTATATATACCCCAGTCTATGTGAGAACAAGCAGCAACATGCAGGTAACTATCAGCATTACTCATAATCTAAGGAATTCAAAAAATCTTATCTCAAGGTACAAAGTCTAAGTGGTCTATTTACTACAAGAGATGTGTTCTCATCTTTTCTTTCAGCCTTTAACAGCTTCATCCTGTTTGCTGGGAACCCTTAATTACTGCATTTCTTAGGTTGCAAGCATAACCATGGAAACAGCATGTCTCTCCTTGTGAGACCACTGTGCCTCAGTTTCCAACAGGGAAGAAGCTATAGAATATTCCAGTCTGTAATTGGATGCAGTAGTTATACCATACTCAGCCATGAAAGAATAGTAGCTGCGGTTGCAAATTACATGAGGTGTCAGCTGACTTGGGCAGGGGCATACCTTTTAGTTAATAGAGCTCATGATTTGCTGGTTTCTAATCTCAAGAAAAACCCAGCATATGTCAACTCATAGACTGACCTTTTTTGAAATCATACTGCTCTCTCCTTAAAATATCCAAATCCTCTAATGTGATACTTTAAATCCAGTACTCTGTTGCCCATGCCTGAAAAAGATGATTCTCAAGATTGTGAGGTTCCTGTTTCTCAGTTATTATCCCCAGGGCCAGATTTACCAAAAACAAAGCAAAACAAAACAAAACAAAACACACACATACAAAAACAAAACAAAACAAACAACAACAACAACAAAAAATCCTTGATAAACCTAGCTTAGATCATATTTTTAGATGTGTCTTACCATAAAACAGAAACAGATAATTATGAGGCAGACTATGAAGTAACCACAACAGTAGAAGCAATTACTGGTCAACAAGCCCCTGGACTCACCATGTCCTAGTGAGCTGTGGTAAAACTTTTAACTAGAGGCAGTCATTTAGCTAAAAGAAAATCACTTAATATTTATACTGACCATAGATATGCGTTTGGAGTAATTCATGATTTTGGAAGTTTATGAAAACAAATGGACTTCCTGAAGTCATTAGGAAACAAATAAAAATGGTAAATATCTAAAATAATAGATGTATTTCTATCACCTAAGGAAAAGGTAAAACAAAGAAAAAATGCTGTGAAAAAAAGGAAAGCTCACACTCACAAAACTTAGTGAGAAGATAAGAAAAATGTCAACCTAGCAGCTCAACAATATGTGGAGACAACAAAACATTTTCCTTGTATAATGTCCTTCATAAGGCCTCTCCAAATGAGTTAGCTCACAGTTAGGAAAATGTTTCTGTATTTGAAAAATAAAAATAGAGTCAGCAGAGTTACCAATTAAATTCTGGGAATGGAATCTAGGAAGTGTTGGATAGTGCCCTGTTTGCCCTAGAGTCCCTAGAAGGAACTACACATGAGCACTCCATGAAATTACCCATTACAGAATGCAAAAAATGAAAAAGGACAAGGAAATATATTGGTGGGCAGTTTTGATAAGGTACTTTAAAAAATCTGTAATCAGATTCATACATGACAGGCTCATCATCTAGGCAAAATTTATTAATGTTTATATCTCCATAAACTTAACCGCCACAACTGGACTATTTGAACATCAGCTGAAGGGCTTTACCAACCAGTTCTTTCAATGGATTGTAATTATATATAGCTTATGACTTACAGTAGTAAGAATGGGTTGAGGCATTCTCTTGTCAAAATAAAAATGCTTTAATTGTAGGGGAAAAAAGGAAAATGGTTTTCCAAAGCAGGGAGTACCCTTTGAACTCTCAGGCAAGTTTCAAACTCACTTCACTGGAAAGATTATTAAAAAAAGTGTGTCAGTAAACATTTATGTAATCTAAATATCTTTTTTAAAAATTTATATATATATTTAAAGTTTGTGTCAAGTGGTTCCCATCCAGCAAATCACCCACTGCACATACCATCTAACACCTATGGTAAGGTAGAATAAGTCCATGAGGTATTTAAATTAAAGTTTAAATATTGACTCACTGGTGCTGTCTTGGCCAAAACATTCCCTTTGGTCCTCATGGCCCTGAGGTCTATGCCATCAGGCAAACACCACTGATCCCACAAGAGGTAATTATAGGGCAGCCCATGTACGGGGAACAGTTCACTAGAGAGGATCTGTAACAGTTTGATACTGGATGGATCCCAGAGAATAATGTCCTTAGAGCCAATCCATTCCTGTGGGAGTGAACCTATTGTAAATAGGACTCTTTGATTAGATTACTTCTGTAAGGCATGTCCCAGGATGGGACTTAATCCTCTTACTAGAGTCCATATGGAAAGAGACAGACACAGGTGCTCAGAGTGAAATGCTCAGAAGCTGAGAGAGAAACCAGAAGCTGAAAGTAACAGAGTTCAGAGGAGAAAGCAGAGACTAACGGATGCCACCATGTACCTTCCCATATGACAGGAGTCCAGGATCACCCACAGCTGATCTTTGAGGAGAGAGCACTGCCAGAGGATGTCTTGATTTGAACTCTTTTCTCAGCCTCACAACGGAAGCTTGCAAGTCAATAAACCCTCTTTGGACTTCCTCAAAATTAAAGCCTTCTGCACCTCAAAGGAGTTTGTCAAGAAAGTAAAAAGGGAACACACACAATGGGAGAAAATATTTGGCAACCATAAATCTGATAAGAGACTTATAACTTGCATATATAAAGAACTCCTATATCTTGAAAATAAAAAGATAAACAACCCATTTAAAAAATGGGAAAAAGATTTAAACAGACACTTCTCCAAAGAAGAAATACAAATGGCTAAAAAGCACATGAAAACATGCTCCAAATCTCTAGCTATCAGGGAAATGCAAATCAAAACTACAATGAGATACCATCTTACTCCCATAAGATTGGCAGCTATGAAAAAAACAGAAGAATACAAATGCTGGAGAGGATGTGAAGAAATGGGAACATTCATCCACTGCTGATGGGAATGCAGAAGGATCCAATCATTCTGGAGGACAGTTTGGCAGTTTCTCAAAAAACTAACCATAGATTTGCCATATGACCCAGCAATACCTCTGCTGGGTATATACCCAGCAGAACTGAAAACAAGAACACAAACCGATTCATGCACACCAATGTTCATAGCAACATTGTTCACTATCGCCACAGTTGGAATCAACCCAAATGCCCATCAACAGATGAGTGGATCAATAAAATGTGGTGTATACATACAATGTGAGGTGAGGCAGGCTGAAGTCTGGCTGGCAAGCATAGCCGCGCCCAGTGGGGGATATGCGCAGCCCACAACTCAGGTGTAGGGCGGCTAGAACGGGTGAACTGCCCTCAGCCATGGAACGGGCGCACTGCCCTCGGCCCCGCCCAGGCAACCGACACCGGCTTGCTGATAGCCAGCAGGAGCTGCCTACGCTCACATCCCCCCTCCGGCACTGTCAAGCCACAGCACAAGCTGCACCATAAAAGGCAAGGAACTATTCCCTACCAATCACTCCCAGCCCCGTTCCCCTTTCCCGCCGGTGCCGCCACTTCTCCAACCTAGAATCTGCCTCTTCCCCCCACCAACTGCTTGCCACCGCCAATCCAATCCCCCTTTGGCCACAGCCAATCAGTCCCCTGCTCACTCCCCCATAACCCTATATAAACACATGTACTTCCCTTAATAAATTAGACCTGCGTGCTCACCTCGTCTCCGTGGTGGTTTCTCCGCCGCGCGCCCTCCACGCCTGCAAGCCCCGGCAGGAGCCTAGGCCTCTCCTGCCCCGTCGTCCACCGGACAGGACGTACGGACCGCAACAGGACGTACTGACCACACAATGGAATACTACTCAGCTGTAAGAACAAATACACTACAAACACACGTGATAACATGGATGAATCTTGAGAACCTTATGTTGAGTGAAGCAACCTACGCATTGAAGGACAAATACTACATGACCTCAATGATATGAAATAAGCAAGCTGCCTCAGAGAGCTAGAGACTGGAAGATAGGCTTACAGGAAATCGGGGGATAGAGGAAGGATGTGAGCTGACGTCTGCAGGGGTGGAATCTATGATGAGCTGGTGGTAAGTATGAGCACAAAGAAGACATAAAATGGGGGCAAGGGGTTGCCTTTGGGTGGGGCTTTGAGGGTTTGAGGGGGGCTGGGGATGGGCGAAGGGGTAATATTGCCCAAAAAATTGGGGGTAGGGAGAGGCAACATACGAACATAGGAGAGTGTCAGGTATTGGTTGAGAGTAAAACGCTGAGAAAACCATATCAAAATATAATTAGGAGGGTTACCTGTTTAGGATGCTGGGAGGGGATGGTCCGATGCCAGACGGACTCCTGGGGAATGTCTGAATGCTCATTTTGCCAGGGTGGGTTGTACTATTGGATAGAGACCCAAGTAGTGAGAGTGGGGTGGACCCACATCCTGGGAAGGACTAATGCCATCAAATAGAGGGAACTGTATCTCTCGAGAGAAAGGGTGGCTCCCAGGGCATTAGGGCAGTTGAGCAAGTGAGGCCCTGAACACTGTTGCAAGTATCTCTGGATGTGGCTCCTCGGGAAATGGAGATTGGCTGTCACTGTGGGCCCCAAGGGGAGGGGAAAATGGATGCTGAATGGATGGAACCAAGGTAAATGTGGGGGCAAGAGAGGAGTTTCACAAGAGTACAAAAGGATGAATAAAAAACATGTCATATTACACCAAAAACATATAGGAGATGACAGACTAATAATGTAAACCATAATGTAAAACATAGGATAACTAAAAAATTTAGAAAACTGTATAGCCTAAAGTATAAACCACAATGTAAGCACAGATGTCAACTTGTTTCAAAGCTATTGTCTTGGAGTCTGTACATCAGTTTCAGTAAATATGATATGAATAAGTTAAAAGATTATCGCTGTGGAAGGGAAAAGGTTTTATGGTGGATGTGTGGGAGTACTGTATATTGTATATATGAATTACTGTGATCTAGGGCACCTGTGAAGAGAAGCTCAATAATTAGGAACAAAGAAAAGAAAAAGATAGGATGTAGAATTTTTCCAAATCAATATGTACTCTATATCTAACCTTTAAACTCATTGCTATATTCCATCTTACTAGTAAAGGAACCTGACATTATATTGGACTTCACTTTTCAGGAAGTTTTGTATCACAGAGTGGTTCAACAATGGCAGTGGAGGAATACTGGTATGGGATGTTATGGACAGGTGATATATGGTTGCCAGGGTGTTTATACAGGGCATATGTCCAGGGGGAATGGTAATATTTGGATATACTCATAGTGGAAACAATTAAAAACTAAAGCTGGGGGGGTACTGGGTTCCTGGCCAGGGGGGCCTCTGTCATGGTCCCTAGGGGAGCAGTGGCAGTTCCCCAGGTGCAACGGTAAGGACCAGGAAAGAATGAGGGTCCAACAGTGAGCCCCTGATACTAATGACTATGCTTGTGAGCCTATACGCCTGAAATAAGAACAAGGCCTAGAGCAGCACTGTGCCTAGGAGTTCCCTCCTGACAGCCTCCATGTTACTCAAATGTGGCCAGTCTCGAAGCCAAACTCAGCATGTAAATGCAATGCCTTCCCCCCAGCGTGGGACATGACTCCTGGGGATGAGCCTCCCTGGCACTGAGGGATCACTACCAAGTACCAACTGATGATGTAACTAGAAAATGACCTTGAATTAAAGGTTCAATGCGGACCAGCATAATATCCCTGTCTACATATAATAACAGGAGTTAAAAATGCTGTTTGACCTAAATTAAGGGGGAAATGGAAAGGACAAATGAGTTTATATGGCTATGAGTCTCTAAAAGAGTCTGGAGGTTGTCAGAAGGATTGCCTTTATGCACACCTGAGCAGAGTCTTGGAGACAGTTAAAGTAGATACAACCCCAGATATTGGTCCTTTTGAGGGCTAAAGAGACCCACAGGTTCTATGGTCATGTCAGATGGGGTTCACTGCCATGTCAGTTGGCCCTTCTTTGGAGCTGGTGTTTCTGCGTGATGGAACTGGACTCAGATGGGATCTCTTTTCACAAGACTTTCATGCTACTTTACTGAAATTGTAGTTGGTGCTGGGGTTTAAGATAGATCTAGGGGATTTGAATCTCTGGACTGACAATATGATAGCCAAGCCCTGACCTCAACAGACTACAGGTCCTACACTCTGATTTATTGGACTTACTCCACTCAGCTAACATGGAGTTGAAGAATGTCAACCACCACACCATGGAGCCTAGAGTGCCTACAACTGAAAGCAGGAGGATTGCATTCAATATCCATGTGGAATCTAAACCCTCTCTTGACATAGATGTGGAATGGACACAACCAAGCCAAGGGCCACAGGAAGGAGGAATACAGTAAGGATCAGAGTGGACTTAATGATATTCTATTCATGAACTATTGTGGTTAATAATTGAGAAAATGTGGACTTGATGTGGAAAAAGTGGCCATGGTGGCTGCTGGGTGCAGGGAAGGGGAGGAAGAGAAGAGATGTGGAGGCATTCTCGGGACTTGGAGTTGTCCTGGGTGGTGCCCCAGGGACAATTGCCGGATGTTTTATGTCCTCCCATGGCCCACTGGATGGAATGTGGGAAAGTGTGGGCTATGGTGTGGAACACAGGACATGGGGTGCAGTGATGCCTGGAGATGTACTCACCAGATGCAATGGATGTGACATGATGATGGGGGAGAGTGTTATTGAGGGGGAGTGGTGGGGTGGGGGTGGTGGAGGCAAATGGGGACCTCATATTTTTTTAATGTAATATCTTTTTAAAAAATGAATAAATTGAATAGAATTTGAAAAAAAAAGAAATAAGATGGCAGTACTTAATTTAAAAAATAGTGGAGAGGTGATTAAGATGAGAAAACAATCAGACAAACCCACAAGTAAGGAGTTAACCAAACACTAAGGAAAAGCAGCCTTCCCTTTTAAGTCCCTATGGAGCTTCTCAGGCTGCTGGTGTTTATCAATCAATTACCCTGCAGCCTACCTGCTGCAGATTTTGAAATGGGTTTTAGTAAGTAAACTAAGTTAAATTATAAACCAAAGATAACTTTTTTTTTTAGGAAAAAGAAGAGACCCGAGAAATGCTAATATAAGAATAATTTCTATGTTTTCCCTGTCCCAATGTATCAGCTAGATGTTTAATATCCCAGTGGGTCACTACTCTCTGAAAGGAGCTGGGAATTGAGCTGGAGACCTTGTATGTTCGAGGTGGAAACTCCTCCATGGAGCTAAACTTTCTTGTTGGGTCTATTAGCTCTTCAGAAGCTATAGAGTCCCTTTCCCTTGATCAGGATTGACTCTTTCAAATTGGATAAATACCTGCTGATTAGGAATCTGTCCTTCTCCCTTTTTATTCTTACTGCTTTCTCTCCCAGGGCAGCAGGATGCAATAGCCTCTGTGAGAGTTTCCTTTTAAAGTTCAAATGGGGGAAACGGACTTTGGCCCAGTGGTTAGGGCATCCGTCTACCACATGGGAGGTCCGCGGTTCAAGCCCCGGGCCTCCTTGACCCGTGTGGAGCTGGCCCATGCGCAGTGCTGATGCGCGCAAGGAGTGCCGTGCTACAAAGGGGTGTCCCCCGCGTAGGGGAGCCCCACACGCAAGGAGTGCACCCATTAGGAGAGCCACCCAGCATGAAGGAGGGAGCAGCCTGCCGAGGAATGGCACCGCCCACACTTCCCGTGCCGCTGACGACAACAGAAGCGGACAGAGAAACAAGACGCAGCAAAAAGACACAGAAAAGAGACAACCAGGGGAGGGGAGGGGAATTAAATAAATAAAAATAAATCTTTAAAAAAATAAAATAAAATAAAGTTCAAATGGGACCCTGGTGACTTAACTCACCACAGAAAAAAATGACTCTCCACATCTTGAAGAAAACCCACTCCTCACAGAGCAGGTTCAGTATTAATTGTTCCACTGAGGCTTTCTATTATTCAATCAAGTTTGGAAACTTTAATGTTTCTAGACCATTGTTCATTTCTTTTTTTTTTTGTTTGTCAGTGTAGGCATATTTATTTATTTATTTTTATTGATTTTGTGAAAATATTACATTAAAAAAATATGAGGTCCCATTCAACCATACCACCCCCACCCCACCACTCCCCCCCCCCCGCCAGCAACCCTCACTCCCATCATCATGACTCATCCATTGCACCTGGTAAGTACATCTCTGGGCATCTCTGCACCCCATGGTCAATGGTCTACATCATGGCCCATACTCTCTCACATTCCATCCAGTGGACACTGTGAGGATTTACAATGTCCAGTGATTACCCCTGAAGCACCATACAGGGCAACTCTAAGTCCCAAAGGCACCTCCACCTCTCATCTCTTCCTGCCATTCCCCATACCCATCAGCCACCATATCCACTTTTCCCACTCCAATGCCACCTTTTCTCTGTGGACCTTGGATTGGTTATGTCCGTTGCACCTCTATGTCAAGAGGAGGCTCAGGTTCCACATGGATACTGGATGCAATCCTCTTGCTTTCAGTTGTAGGTCCTCTAGACTCCATGGTGTGGTGGTTGTCCTTCTTCAACTCCATCTTAGCTGAGTGAGGTGAGTCCAATAAATCAGATTGTAGGAGCTGCCATCCGTTGGGGCTCAAGGCCTGGCTATCATATTGTCAGTCCAGAGATTCAAATCCCCTAAATATATCTTAAACCCCAACCCCAACTACAATTCCAGTAAAGTAGCATGAAAGTCTTGTGCAAAGAGATCCCATCTGAGTCCAGCTCCATCATGCAGAAACACCAGCTCCAAAGAAGGGCTATCTGCCATGGCAGGAAACCCCAAGGGACCATAGAACCCCTGGGTCTCTTTAGCCCTCAAAGGAACGAATACCTGGGGTTGTATCTACTTTATCTCTCTCTTAGACTCTGCTCAATTGTGCTTAAGGGAAATCCTTCTGACAGCCTCCAGACTCTTTTTTAGAGACTCGTAGCCATATAAACTCATTTCTCCTTTCCATTTCCCCCTTACATTAGGTCAAACAGCAATTTAAAGTCATGTTATTATATGTAGACAGTGATATTCTGCTGATCCGCATTGAACCTTCAATTCAAGGTCATTTTCCAGTTGCATCATCAGTTGGTACTTGGTAGTGATCCCTCGGTGCCACGGAGGCTCATCCCTGAGTGTCATGTCCCACGCTGGGGGGAAGGCATTGCATTTACATGCTGAGTTTGGCTTCAAGACTGGCCACATTTGAGTAACATGGAGGCTGTCAGGAGGGAACTCCTAGGCACAGTGCTGCTCTAGGCCTTGTTCTTATTTCAGGCATATAGACTGACAAGCATAGTCATTAGTATCATGCTCTCACTGTTGGACCCTCATTCCTTCCTGGTCCTTACTGTTGCACCTGGGAGACTACTGCTGCTCCCCTAGGGGCCACGACTGAGCACCCCCGGCCAGAAACCCAGTACCCCCCCAGGTTTAGTTTTTAATTGTTTCCACTATGAGTATATCCAAACATTACCTTGCACCCTGGACATATGCCCTGTATAGCTCCCTGTCAGCCCTATATCACCTGTCAATAGTGTCCTATACCAGTATTCCTCCGCCGCCACTGCCGAACCACTCTGTGATCCAAAACCTCCCGAAAATTGAAGCCAAATATAATGTCAGGATCCCTTACTAGCAAAATGGGATAAGGCGATGGGTTTAAAGGTCAATTACAGAATACGTGTTGACTTGGAAAAATTCTACATCCTATCTTTTTCTTTTTATTTTTTTTCCTAATTATTGAACTTCTCTTCACAAGAGCCCTAGACCACAGCAATTCATATATACAATATACAGTACTCCCACACATCCAGCATAGAACCTTTTCCCTTCCACAGTGATATTCTTATAACTTATTCATATCATATTTACTTAAAGAGATGTACAGACTCTGAGACAATAGCTTTCAAACAAGGCGACATCTGCACTTACATTGTGGTCCATACTTTAGGATATACAGTTTTCTAAATTTTTAGTTATCCTATGTTTTACATTATGGTTTACATTATTAATCTGTCATCCCCTATATGTTTATGGTGTAATATTACATGTTTGATATCCATCCCTGTGCACTCTCGCAAAGCTCCTCTCTTACCCCACATTTACTTTGCTTTCACACATTTAACATCCATTTTCCCATCCCCTTGGTGCCCACAGTGACAGCCAACCTCCATTTCCCAAGGAGCCACGTCCAGAGACACTTGCAACACTGTTCAGGGCCCAACTTGCTCAACTGCCCCAATGCCCTGGGAGCCACCCTTTCTCTCAAGAGATACGGTTCCCTCTATTTGATGGCATTAGTCCTCCCCAGAATGTGGGTCCACCCCCACTCTCACTACTTGGGTCTCTACCCAATGGTACCACCCACTCTGGCAAAATGAGCATTCAGACATTTCCCAGGAGCCCGTCCTGCATCAGACCATCCCCTCCGAGCATCCTAAACAAGTAACCCTCTTATTTATATTTTGATACGATTTTCTCAGCATTTTACTCTCAACCAACACCTGACACTCTCCTATGTTCGTATGCTACCCCTCCCTCCCCCCACTTTTTGGGCAATATTACCCATCCGCCCATCCCCAGCCCCCCTCAAACCCACACAGCCCCACACAAAGGCAACCCCTTGCCCCCATTTTATGTCTTCTTTGTGTTCATACTTACTGCCAGCTCATCATAAATTCCACCCCTGCAGACGTCAGCTCACATCCTTCCTCCACCCCCCGATTTCCTGTAAGCCTATCATTCAGTCTCTAGCTCTCTGAGGCAGCTTGCTTATTTCATATCATTGAGGTCATGTAGTATTTGTCCTTCAATGCCTGGGTTGCTTCACTCAACATAAGATTCTCAAGATTCATCCATGTTATCACGTGTGTTTGTAGTGTATTTGTTCTTACAGCCGAGTAGTATTCCATTGTGTGTATATACCTCATTTTATTGATCCACTCATCTGTTGATGGGCATTTGGGTTGATTCCAACTTTTGGCGATAGTGAACAATGCTGCTATGAACACTGGTGTATATATATCTGTTTGTGTCCTTGTTTTCAGTTCTGCTGGGTATATACCCAGCAGTGGCATTGCTGGGTCATATGGCAAACCTATGGTTAGTTTTTTGAGAAACCACCAAACTGTCCTCCAGAATGGTTGAATCCTGCATTCCCACCAGCAGTGGATGAGTGTTCCCCTTTCTTCACATCCTCTCCAGCATTTGTATTCTTCTGTTTTTCTCATAGCTGCCAATCTTATGGGAGTAAGATGGTATCTCATTGTAGTTTTGATTTGCATTTCCCTGATAGCTAGAGATTTGGAGCATTTTTTCATGTGCTTTTTAGCCATTTGTATTTCTTCTTTAGAGAAGTGTCTATTTAAATCTTTTTCCCATTTTTTAATGGGTTGTTTATCTTTTTATTTTCAAGAAATAGGAGTTCTTTATATATGCAAGTTATCAGTTTATTATCAGATATATGGTTGCCAAATATTTTCTCCCACTGTGTGGGCTCCCTTTTTACTTTCTTGACAAACTCCTTTGAGGTGCAGAAGGCTTTAATTTTGAGGAAGTCCCATTTATCTATTAGTTCTTTTGCTGCTCGTGCTTTTGGTGTGATATTCATGAATCCATTTCCTATTACAAGGTCCTGTAGATGTTTCCCTACACTGCTTTCCAAGGTTTTTATGGTCTTGGCTCTTATATTTAGGCCTTTGATCCATCTTGAGTTGATCTTTGTATAAGGTGTGAGATGGTAATCCTCTTTCATTCTTCTACATATGGCTATCCAGTTCTCCAGGCACCATTTGTTGAATAGGCCACTCTCTCCCAGTTGAGAGGGTTTGGTGGCTTTATCGAATATTATGTGGCTATATATGTGAGGTTCTATATCAGAGCTTTCAATTCGATTCCATTGGTCTGTGTGTCTCTCTTTCTGCCAATACCATGCTGTTTTCACTACTGTAGCTTTGTAGTATGTTTTGAAGTCTGGTAGTGTGATTCCTCCAATTTCATTTTTCTTTTTCAATATGTCTTTGGCTATTCGGGGCCTCTTTCCTTTCCAAATAAATTTCATAGTTAGTTTTTCTAGTTCCTTAAAGAAGGCTATGTTGATTTTTATTGGGATTGCATTGAATGTGTAGATCAGTTTTGGTAGGATAGACATCTTAATAATATTCAGTCTTCCTATCCATGAACAAGGAATATTCTTCCATTTATTTAGGCCTTCTTTGATTTCCTTGAACAGTCTTGTATAGTTCTCAGTGTATAAGTTTTTTACCTCTTTAGTTAAATTTATTGCTAAGTATTTGATTTTTTTATTCACTATTATGAATGGTATTTGTTTCTTGATTTCCTCCTGATCTTGCTCATTATTGGTGTACAGAAATGCTACTGATTTTTGCGCATTGATCTTATAACCTGCAACTTTACTAAACTCATTTATGAGTTCTAGAACCTTTGTTGTAGATCTCTCAGGGTTTCCTATGTATAGGATCATGTCATCTGCAAATAATGAAATTTTGACTTCTTCCCTTCCAATTTGAATGCCTTTTATCTCTGGTTCTTGCCTCAGTGCTCGAGCAAGTACTTCTAAGACAATTTTAAATAGGAGCGGAGGCAATGGGCATCCTTGTCTTGTTCCTGAGTTTAGAGGGAAGAATTTTAGGATTTCTCCATTGTAAACAATGTTGGCTGTAGGTTTTTCATATATACTCTTTATCATGTTCAAAAAATTTCCTTGTATTCCAATCTTTTGGACTGTTTTTATCAGGAAAGGGTGCTGTATTTTGTCAAATGCTTTTTCTGCATTTATAGATATAATCATGTGATTTTTTTCCTTCAATCTGTTTATATGGTGTATTACATTGATTTATTTTCTTATGTTGAACCATCCTTGCATACCTGGAATAAATCCCACTTGGTCGTGGTGTATAATTTGTTTAATGTGTTGTTAAATACGATTAGCAAGTGTTTTGTTAAGTATTTTTGCATCTAGGTTCATTAGAGAAATTGGTCTGTAATTTTCATTTCTTGTGGTGTCTTTGTTTGGCTTTGGTACTAGGGTAATGTTGGCATCATAGAATCAGTTCGACAATGTTCCTTCTGTTTCGATTTTTTGGAATAGTTTCAGCAGGATTGGTGTTAGTTCTTTCTGCAATGTTTTGTAGAATTCACCTGTGAAGCAGTCTGGCCCTGGGCTCTTCTTAGTTGGGAGATTTTTAATGACTGTTTCTATCTCTCTGCTTGTGATTGGTTTGTTAAGATCATCAATTTCTTCTTTCGTCAATATGGGTTGCTTCTGTGTTTCTAGGAATTTGTCCATTTCCTCTAAGTTGTCATTTTTGTTGGAATATAGTTTTTCAAAATATCCTCTTATGATAGTCTTTATTTCTGTGGGGTCTATGGTGATATCGCCTTTCTCAATTCTTATTTTGTGTATTTGAATCTTCTCTTCTCTCTTTATTTCTTTGTTAGTCTCGCTAAAGGTTTGTCAATTTTGTTGATCTTCTCGAAGAACCAGCTCTTGGTCTTGTTTATCTTTTCAAGTGCTTTCTTATTTTCTATTTCATTTAGTTCTGCTCTTATCTTTGTTATTTCCTTCCTTCTTCTTCCTGTTGGGTTACTTTGTTGTTGTTTTTCTAATTCCTTCAAATGTGCAGTTAGCTCTTCAATTTTTGCTTTTTCTTCTTTTTTGATATATGAATTTATGGCTATAAATTTCCCTCTCAGTACTGCTTTTGCTGCATCCCATAAATTTTGGTATGTTGTGTTATCATTATCATTTGATTCAAGGTAGTCATTGATTTCTTTTGAGATTTCCTCTTTGACCCACTGTTTTTCTAAGAGTGTGCTGTTTAATTTCCAAATCATGGTGTGAAATCTGGGCCTCTGTCCCTTGCAAATTTCCAGCTTCACTCCACTGTGGTCAGAGATATTTTTTGTATGATTTCGATCTTTCTGAATTCATTCAGCCTTTCTTTGTGGCCTAGCATATGGTCTATCTTGGAGAATGATCCATGTGCGCTTGAGAAAAATGTATATCCTGCTGTGTTTGGGTGTAATGATCTATATATGTCTATTAGATCCAGCTCCTCTAATATACTGTTCAAATGTTTTGTTTCTTCAGTGATTCTCTTTTGCGATGTTCTGTCCAGAGTTGATGTGGTGTATTAAAATCCCCCACTATAATTGTAGATGTATCTATTGTTTCACTTAGTTTTTCCAGCATTTGCGTCATGTATTTAGGGGCACCCTTGTTAGGAGCATAAATATTTATGTTTGTTCAATCTTCTTGACAGATTTTCCTTTTCACTAAAATGTAGTATCCTTCTTTGTCTCTCACAATTGTTTCACATTTAAAATATATTTTGTCTGATATTAATATAGCTACTCCTGCCTTTTTTTGTTATTGTTTGCATGTATGATTGTTTTCCAGGCCTTCACTTTCAATCTCCATGCATCTCTGGGTCTAAGATGTGTCTCTTGTAGACAGCATATGGATGGGTCATATTTCCTTATCCAATGTCCCCGTCTGAATCTTTTGATAGGTGAGTTTAATCAGTTGACATTCAGTGTTATTACTTTCAAGGAATTATTTGTGTTAGCCATATTTTGATTGGATTTGTGTTTGTGATATTTTGTTTGTATTTATTTGCCTTCTATTTTTGTCTTTTTTTGTTGCTCTTATACTCTCCTCCAACTTTGCCTGTCCAGTTTTTTCCTTTCTTCCTGCTGAACTCCCTTTAGAATTTCTTGAAGGGGAGGTTTCTTCTTGGTATACTCTTTCAGTTTCTGTTTATCTGCGAATATGTTGAACTCTCCATCATGTTTGAATGCTAGTTTGGCTGGATAGAGTATTCTTGGTTGGAATTTTTTTCCTTTAGTTCCTTGACTATATCATACCACTGCCTTCTTGCCTCCATGGTTTCAGATGAGAAATCAGCACTTAATCTTATGGAGCTTCCCTTGTATGTGATGGTTTTCTTTTCTCTTGCTGCTTTTAGGATTTTCTCTTTGTCTTCAGAATTGGATAATTTGACCAGTATATGTCTTGGGGTGGGCCTGTTGGGTTTATGACTATTGGAGTGTGCTGTGCTTCTTGGATATGTACATCTGTCTCTTTCAGTAGACTTGGGAAGTTTTCAGCCATTATTTCCTGCAACACTCCTTCTGACCCTTTTCCCTTCTCTTCTTCTTCTGGAATGCCTATAATACATATGTTTGAGCTTTTTGCATTGTCATTCAGGTCCCTAAGTCCTAGCTGGATTTTTCTATCTTTTTATTGACCCCTTCTACTATCTGTTTGATTTCTGATGTACTGTCTTCCACATCAATAATTCTATGCTCTGCCTCTTCTAGTCTGCTGATATTTGCTGCAAGTGTATTTTTGATTTCTTGAACTGTGGAGTTCATTCCCATCATATCTGTTATGTTTTTACGTATGTCTGCAATTTTCCCTCCAAGTGTTGTCTTCATGTTGTTAACCTCTTTCATTACTTCATCAAATTTGTCGGTGATAAATGTTCTGAGATCTTTCATTGCTTGTGCGAAGTTCTGCTCCCCTTCTTGATTTTTAGTTTGTTGATTGGATTCAGCCATGTTTTCCTGAATACTGGTTTGGTTTGTAGATTTTTGTTGCTGTCTTGTCATCATTTTATCTTGATGTGTTTAATCAGCTCCTTAGCTTCTTTGTCTAGTCTTGGAGATTAATTAGCTGCTGTTTTTGCATAAGTGTTATATCTTCTCTTTGTCCCTTAGTTCTTCTTATTCTAATTTCTTGTTCCTGTTTAAGTTCACTTTAAAGGAAAGAATGTAAGTGCAGGGGAAAGGCAATTGTGTAAGCAAGGGAAAAGTGTAAAGTAGTATTGGTGATATATGTTAACAAAGCAAGAATATGAGATCTGGGAAGATGGAGGTTAAATTCATGTAAATTTTGTAGAGTTATAGCAGTAGGTAGAGTACCTATTATGAGGTAGATGAGTGAATATGGGAGGAATATGGTATGAGCTAGAAAGCTATTGTTTTCGTGAGAGAGGGAAAGAGAAAAGAAAGGTAATAGTTTCAAGAGTGGATAACAGACAGAAGACAAAACAAAGGTATTAGAAATTAAGAGTTAGACACTTTGTGGATCAAAGAAAGGGAGGTGGGAGGTGGAATATAGGAGAGACAGTAGACGATGGCGGATATCAAGATGTAGGGGAAAGGGGAGAGTGTAGGTAGTCTAAATCAGTTCACACAGAAATGAGGCAGTGGAGTATGAGAAAACCCAGCAACTGTGAGGTGTTCCCTGTAGCACTTATTATATAATTGAGTTAAAATAAAATAAGTAGAAAATGAGGGAGAAGAGGGAGAGAGAAAACAGAAAAAGAGGGGAAAAAAAGGAAAGAAGAGAAGAAAGGAAGAAAGAAAAAAGGGGGTGGGCAAAGGGTCGGGAACAAGCAGGGGGGAAGACAAAAATAGATTTACACAAACCACAATTACAACAGGAACTACACCAATTAAAAAACCCTAAATAACTGAATTAAAAAAAAAGAGGAGTTTGGGAGATACGCTGGGAGAAAAGACTAGGGGATAATGCAATATTAGCAATCAGGACATTAAAAAAAGTAAAACATAAGATTAAATGAAAATAAAAACAAAACAAAATGAAACAATAAGGGAAAAATGCAAACGTTGAAGGCTAGGGCATTCAAGGACCTCAGATGGACCTAAGGGCATGATGGATTCAGGGGTGGAAAGTCTGAGATATTGAAGACTCAAGAGGTGTGAGTCTCTGGGGTGTGGGCCACCAGAGTTTAGGGGATTCAGATCTGGCCACCTCAAATCTGGTCAACAGGAAGCCTAGGGGCCCTGCAGGTTAACACAGCCCTCGGGGATCCCCGCAGCTGGGTGCCAGCCCTATGGGGGAAGTCAGATCTGCAAATTCTATATTATGTCTGAACCCTGCATTTCACTTACTCAGTTTATTATAGTAGGATATATCATCAGTTCAGCTTTTGAACAGCTCCCACCCTGTGATTCTACACAATGGCTGCCTGAGGGCACCTCTACACCGCGGCCAATTTAATGGCGCAGATCAGAAGTCCGGCTGGTGGGTGGGGCTCCAGTTGGAAACTCAGACAAAACCGGCGTTCCCAAGCTTCACAAAATATTCCCCAATCGCCTAACAGATGTGTCCCCCTCCCTCGCTGCACCCTATAACAAGCTCCCAATTATGTCCCTTTATTGTCTACAATCTAATTCCATTGCAGATCGGCAGCCGGGCTTGTGGGGGCGGGGCTCCAGGTGGAAGCGCTATTATTTGTGTCTGCAATCAAAAATTCCCCTGCTTCACCACAAAACACCATCTGTCTCCCCAAATCTATCCGCAAAGGCGTCCCGTCCCATCCACCCAACAGCCCGCGCAGGACTCACAAATTCCCCAGCACCACAGAGCCACCAAAAAACGTGGTGGCAGTGGCGATACCATGGCTCCCCCTACCCCCAAGGAAGGGGCAGCCCATGTGCAGTTCTCATCTCCAGGCAATAGAACCCAAATTATATCTTATAGACCAATCCTCTCCATTACCTTCCCTCCAAATCGATGTCCAGACACTTCCTGCCCTGCAAAAATCCTGAAAAAGCCTGTTCTCAGAGAACCTCCAGTGGCGCCTGGCTGCCTCTTCCCAGGAGAGACCGAAAGGCAAGCTCAGTCAGCCACCATCTTACTTTCTTGGCATCTTCATTTCTTTTATTGGTATATAATTATATATAACAAAAGGATGAGTAGTAATATTAAAGATATTAACAATTTTAGAAATTTGATGAGTTCCTATAAGCCATTGTCTAATAACAATGCAATACAAGTTAAAAGTAGAGGTGAAATAATTTTAAAAGAATTCTATATTTATAAACTAAGGGATTCATGCTCACCCCCAGCTCTAAAGTTTATGATTTTATAGAAGAAATAACCTGTAGTCAAATGATTACTGCCAGGATTCAGCAAAAAATGTAATACAAGAATGGAACACACACACACACACAAATAAACCCCCTTTGGAAAAGCCAGCTCATTTGGGGAAATATTGGTTTCCTCAGACTTGTTTAAGTAAAACAGGATCCAATGATAGTGAAGTGAGGATTTTTCAGTATTGTAGGAAATCACTGAAATATCCTCAAGGATTTTTTTTAAAGTTACTAAAGATTTACTGACCTTCTACCACCTAAAGAAACATTCCACCACCTGCAAACTGATGACATTATATTCTGGAAAAGAAAACAATGAAAAACCAATCTCTGGCCTACTCAAAATAAACTTATCAGGTTTTCATAACTTCACATATAGCTGTCAAATTAGAAGGAAATGAGACTTGGGTACAACACATGTAGCTAAAACTGGTGCCACTTCCAAGGTGGGTATATGAAATGGTATATGATCCAAAATTAAAATTAACCAAGATAATCCAGAAGCAGTTGACACTGTGTATCTGATGTGCATGGATACTGCCAAAATCATGGAACAAGAACCCATTCAACCAAGTCTTTTGTAGGTTATGGGGAAGGTTTTTGGGTGATGAGGTACAAACACAGATACCCAGCAAGATTGCATGAAATGAGAGGTTCATAACTATGAAGAATCTGGAGGGGGAGAATGGAGAATCTTGGGTGGGTCCCAGCTTACCTAACCTAGATTCCAGTGAGAGTTCATGGAAGGGCAGGTTGGAGCACATGTTTATTCCAGGCTCTTGTCTTTACTGTGACCCAGATGGGAAGGATCCAATGGACCCTGGGCCTGGCAGTTCCACAATATATGGTACAAAATGCAGATGTGACTAAGGCCATGTGGAGAAGCTGAGAGCAGCTTCTTATCATCCAAGCCATATGGAAATTGATGCCTTGCAAATAAATTATGTAGCAGGAAAGAGCTGCAGTGGCAAGGGGAAATTGAAAAGCAGTGACATAAATGCACTGCCTTCCCCCCAGCGTGGGACATGACACCTGGGGATGAGCCTCCCTGGCACTGAGGGATCACTACCAAGTACCAACTGATGATGTAACTAGAAAATGACCTTGAATTAAAGGTTCAACACAGACGAGCAGAATATCCCTGTCTACATATAATAACAGGAGTTAAAAATGCTGTTTGGGACGTGGAGTTGTCCTGGATGGTGCTTCACGGACAATTACGGGACATTGTAGATCCCCCCAGGGCCCACTGGATGGAACATGAGAGAGTCTGGGCTATGATGTGGACCATTGACTATGGGGTGCAGTGATGCTCAGAGATGAACTTACCAGGTGCAATGGATGTGTCATGATGATGGGAGAGAGTGTTGCTGTGGGGGGAGTGGGGGGTGGGGGCGGTGGGGTTGAATGGGACCTCATATTTTTTTAATGTAATTTAAAAAAAATAATAAATAATTTTTTAAAAAAAATACAGAGGAAGTTGTAAATAAAAAAAAATGCTGTTTGACCTAAAGTAAGGAGGAAATGGAAAGGACAAATGAGTTTATATTGCTATGCGTCTCTAAAAAAGAGTCTGGAGGTTGTCAGAAGGATTGCCCTTATGCACACCTGAGCAGAGTCCCACAGACAGATAAAGTAGATACAACCCCAGGTATTGGTTCTTTTGAAAGCTAAAGAGACCCACAGGTTCTATGGTCATGGCAGATGGAGTTCACTGCCATGTCAGTTGGCCCTTCTTTGGAGCTGGTGTTTCTGTGTGATGGAACTGGACTCAGATGGGATCTCTTTTCACAAGCCTTTCATGCTACTTTACTGGAATTGTAGTTGGTGCTGGAGTTTAAGATATATCTAGGGGATTTGAATCTCTGGACTGACAATATGATAGCCAGGCCCTGAGCCTCAACAGACTTCAGCTCCTACACTCTGATTTATTGGACTTACCCCACTCAGCTAACATGGAGTTGAAGAATGTCAACCACCACACCATGGAGCCTAGAGTGCTTACACCTGAAAGCAGGAGAATTGCATCCAGTATCCATGTGGAATCTAAGCCCCCTCTTGACATAGATGTGGAATGGACACACCCAAGCCAAGGGCCACAGGAAGGAGGAATACAGTACGGATCAGAGTGGACTTAATGATATTCTGTTCATGAACTATTGTGGTTAATAATCGAGAAAATGTGACATTGATGTGGAAAAAGTGGTCATGGTGGCTGCTGGGTGAGGGGAATGGGAGGAAAAGATGAGATGTGGAGGCATTTTTGGGACTTGGAGTTGTCCTGAGTGGTGCTGCAGGGACAATTGCTGGACATTCTATGTCCTCCCATGGCCCACTGGATGGAACGTGGGAAAGTGTGGGTTATGGTGTGGCCAAGGGGTGCAGTGATGCCCAAAGATGTACTCACCAGATGCAATGGATGTGTCATGATGATGGGGGAGAGTGTTACTGTGGGGAGAGTGGTGGGGTGGGGGCGGTGGGGGTGAATGGGGACCTCGTATTTTTTAATGTAATATTTTTTTATAAAATGAATAAATTGAGTAGAATTTGAAAAATAAAAAAATAAAAATAATTACACCTAAAAATAAATAAAGAAATAAATAAAACCAAAAGAAAAAAGAAAAAAAGTAAAGAAGTGGCAGAGGCTGATCATAGAAGCTGAGGTTAGCTCTTATCATCCATACCTGTGAAGGTGCAGGTGTTGCTAGTTGTGGTTATACCCAGGGAAGGGTTAACTCAGGTGGTTGCTCAAAATGTGAATTTATGACTAAGTTGGGACAAGGCAAAGATGTATCAAAATAATTTTTTTCATTACACCAAAATTCCCTTGTTTAATTGACACCCTTGTGCTTTTATCCATATTTACAATTTTGTTTTTATGCTTTTGTTATCTTCCTCAAAAACCTATTTTCCATACTTTCTCTAGTCATCAAGATAAACCCTTGTTAAAATAACATTATTAGGAGCAGATGTGACTTAAGTGGTCGAGTGTCCCCTTCTCACATTGGAGATCCTGGATTCAGTTGCCTCATGCCTCCTAAAATTTTAGAAAAACAACAAGAAAAACAAAAGAAAAAAATCAATTCAGGGAAGCCTATGTGGCTCAATGTTTGAGCTCCAGCTTCCCACATATGAGGTCTCTGGTTCAAACCCTGGCCTTGGTACCTCAAACAGACAACAAAAACAACAAAAATCCCAAGGGGACTGCACTTCATCCGTCTAACAGTGGTTTACAAGGACTAATATCCAGGTAACCCTTCCCAGGAGAACAAAAGGCAAGTCAGCAAAGGCAGCATCAGGTGACCAAGGGTATTGGCTCCTCTAGATTTGAATTTCCTAGTCTGAAAAGGCAGACTGTGTTCAGCACTCATTTTGTTTTGCTTAAAAAAAAACTTTCTCCTGAGAAAGAAAAAAAAATCATACTTTCATTTTTTAAAAGCATCACTACATAAAATTATGGGTTTACAAAGTAATAAAATTTGACACCCAAATAAAAGTTTTTCTTCCAGAAATTTATCAAACCCTTCTTGTGTCACATATGATGTAACAAATATAAAGCAGGTAATCTAAATTTCAGTTTCATGGCAAAATGCATGTTTTTCCAAAGCTGCACAGAAAGCTCACCTAAACCCTTGGGTCCTGAGAGAGGGCCCTTTAGGGAGCAAGCTGGGCACCCTGGCAGCCTCTGGGGCTGAGGTCCAGAAACAGAATCACCTGTGAGTGGGGACTGGACCAGGAAGGCAGCAGAGAGGCCACAGGAGCCCAGAGGCTTGGTGGGAAATAGTCTCCATTCAGCCATGCTCCATTTGGTGTTCTCTGCACAAACCAAAGATACCTGGATCCACTGTGTGAGGAGAGTGACAAAAGCCACTGGGGAAGTGGCTGCCTCCAGGGAGAAGACCAGACTGGGAGAGCTCTCACTTACCCCTGTGGAGCAGGGAAGAGCCTGAGGGCCATAGAGGACCACCTGTTCACAGGGCCTCTATTCTCTAAGCACCGAGCTCGAGCCCTTGCCCACCACATCCCTCCAGTATAAACCACTGGTCTCCTTCTGTCTGCACTCACCACTGGGGAGGCATTACTACTGCCCATGTGCAGAGAACGGTTTTTCAGGTCAAATCCTCCAAAACTGCAGGTTCTCTGTGTGAAGGAGAGGTGGACAGGAGAGGAGTTACCCCTGAAGTAGCTGGCAGAGCAGCACACCAACCCCAAATCCCACTTGCAGGGTGTCACTGAGCCACAGATGTGTGTGCAGGTGGAAGTGATGGGGGAGAGGGTGCAGGACTCAGGTTCCCAGGAACCTCTTGCCTAAAGAGAGGTCCACAGTGCCCCTGACATACAAACACCATGATTACCACAAAGCTCTCTGCATATTCTGTGCCCTAAGATTCCCAGTCTTGTCATGACCCAGCCTCCCATTCAACCTCCCTTATGTCAGTGACAAACAAAATAAGGGCTATTTATACAGGGTCATGAGCTCAGCAGTTTTAGAAGAGAAGGCAGAAGCCCAATGGCTCCAGAGAGCCTTCTAATGGACTTCTGTGTAGTTTAAATCACTCAGAAAGGAGCAAGGCTATGTTTATTGCAGGCTGACAGGCAGGCTCATGCACTGGTGTCTCCTAACCACAGCCACAACTTTACCAACCTACTTAAATATGACTCTTTTTCTAAACGTGTAAAGGGAAGAGACCACATTTCCCCAGAAAGAAAAAGTTGGATGAACAACTGTCTTCAACCACACTCTTTAATGTCATCAGGAAAATTATTGAAGTTTTATAAGGAAGAAGAACTTCAGTATCCTTTTAGCTTGTTTCAAACTTCATGGAATGCCTTTATATTAGGTAATGTAAGGCAGTAATTTTATATTTCCAGAACTTGATTTTTTTAATTGATTTTGTAAAAATATTACATTAAAAAAAATATATGAGGTCCCATTCAACCCCACCACCCCCACCCCACCACTCCCCCCCCAGCCACATTCACTCCCATCATCATGACACATCCATTGCATTTGGTAAGTACATCTCTGGGCATCTCTGCACCTCATGGTCAATGGTCCACATCATGGCCCATACTCTCCCACATTCCATCCAGTGGGCCCTGGGTGGATTTACAATGTCCGATGATTACCCCTGAAGCACCATCCAGGGCAACTCCAAGTCCCAAAGGCACCTCCACATCTCATCTCTTCCTGCCATTCCCTATACCCGTCAGCCACCATGTCCATTTTTCCCACTCCAATGCCACCTTTTCTCTGTGGACCTTGGATTGGTTATGTCCGTTGCACCTCTATGTCAAGAGGAGGCTCAGATTCCACATGGATACTGGGTGCAATCCTCCTGCTTCCAGTTGTAGGCTCTCTAGGCTACATGGTGTGGTGGTTGTCCTTCTTCAACTCCATCTTAGATGAGTGAGGTGAGTCCAATAAATCCGATTGTAGGAGCTGGAGTCTGTTGAGGCTCAAGGCCTGGCTATCATATTGTCAGTGCAGAGATTCAAATCCCCTAATTATATCTTAAACCCCAACACCAACTACAATTCCAGTAAAGTAGCGTGAAAGTCTTATGAAAAGAGATTCCATCTGAGTCCAGTTTCATCACGCAGAAACACCAGCTCCAAAGAAGGGCCGTCTGACATGGCAGTGAACCCCATCTGCCATGACCATAGAGCCCGTGGGTCTCTTTAGCCCTCAAAGGAACGAATACCTGGGGTTGTATCTACTTTATCTGTCTCTTAGATTCTGCTCAGTTGTGCATAAGGGCAATCCTTCTGACAGCCTCCAGACTCTTTTTTAGAGACTCGTAGCCACATAAACTCATTTCTCCTTTCCTTTTCCCCCTTACATTAGGTCAAACAGCATTTTAAAGTCATGTTATTATATGTAGACAGGGATATTCTGGTGATCCACATCCAACCTTCAAGGTCATTTTCCAGTTGCATCATCAGTTGGTAGTTGATAGTAATCCCTTGGTGCCAGGGAGGCTTATCCCCAGGTGTCATGTCCCATGCTGGGGGAAGGCATTGCATTTACATGCTGAGTTTGGCTTCGAGACTGGCCACATTTGAGTAACATGAAGGCTGTCAGGAGAAAATTCCCAGGCACAGTGCTGCTCTAGGCCTTGTTCTTATTTCAGGCATATAGGCTCACAAGCATAGTCATTAGTATCAGGGGCTCACTGTTGGACCCTCATTCCTTCCCGGTCCTTGCCACTGCACCTGGGGGACTGCCGCTGCTCCCCTAGGAACCACGACAGAGCACCCCCGGCCAGGAACCCATACCCCCCCCCAGCTGTCAGAACTTGATTTGAATACACTGTTGACTAAAAAACTAAACAAACAAACAATACCTAAACTTCTAAGAAAGTAAGTGAAAGCAAAAACACCCTATTTTTGGCACAGCTGATTATCTTTTTAAGTAGTTGTAATAAGATGTGAACAGCAGATACATGTTTCTCAAAGGACTATAGTTAATACTATGTATACTAGAACAGCACAATGAATACTAGAAATGCTGCTTATTTAAAATAGGCATGCTTGCTCTAAATACTTTAATAAGCTGAATGAGAAACACCCAGGAAGGGAAATTCCAGACACTGGGCTCCCAGATGTGGACTCAAATCCTGTGTCTGTCCTATGCAGTGTGATGGGTGAAGTGCTTAGACTCAGCTCTGGTTCCTCAGCAGCAACACTTACCATGGGCTGAAGACTGGATGGCAGGTGCTCAGTGAGGGCCACTGCACTCAGGACAGCCACCAGTGCCTCCCGACCACTGTGACCCTGAAGTTGAGGCTCAGTCAATGCCACAACCATGCAAATGAAGGGCTGGAATTCATTCTGTGAATTTCTACTCTAAAAGCAAAACACACTGGGGAGGAATGGAAGGGCTGGATGTGGCAGTTTTGTCCAAAGAGGAGCAGGCAGCAGCCTCTCAGGGTGGCAGGTGATGAGAACACCACAGAACCTTCTCCCCTCAGCAAACAGCTGTTGCTGCTCTGAATAATGTAGGGTGGATGCGATCTCCAATGGGAAATTCCTAATTTATAGCAATTTAATGGGATATCTGACTTCTTTTATAGTCAACTTGGCTTGACCTCAATCTACTCTGTAAAAAGAGAAAGACCCACATGCAAAAACGTTCACCAAACCACCTAACAAAGCAAATGGTGTTGCACCCACCCTTCAAGGCTGATTTTTAATATTAGCTTTCCCTTCCCACCTTATAAGGCTGAGTAAAGGTTCCCATGTTTACAAAGGCAATGATTTTATTTCAGTTCCTTTCCCCTGACTCGGGCTTCACGACAGTGTGAGGTCCAGATGCCACACTTGGTAGCATCTGCACATCCTTCTTTAACCAGCAGCAGCTTCACAAAACTGGAGCCCAGCTTGTTATTTCTAATGCACATGAAATAGCTGATAAAGAATTTATGAGGAAACTATGACTGCAATAAGTTAAGCTCACATTTAAGTTTCTAAATTCCTGTTGTATGCATTTATTCTTAAAATTGAAAGCTTAAAGCTAAGAATGGACTGGTTTTCTTAAATACCAACAAGACCTCATCCTAAAATAAGCTAAGCTATCTGGAACAATTTTTCTTTTAATCAATGGGGGATTGACAAGGAGTATAACAATAAATAGTCCTCAAACTAACCTCCAACTTTTTCTGTAATACCACATAGTTCTTGAAGCAGCACTCCTTAAATGGAGAAAATAGGTTGTAAACATTAAAAGAAAAATAACCCAATCTTTGATTTTGTGATATAAATGAAGCTATGTACTCCTTGCATCTTCTGTACAATTATAGAAATGTTTCAGACATACTTGTGGAGAGGGCAGCTAGTAAGTGGAATATGCCATGCAGTTGTCATGCATGTCTCTTCCCCCAAACAAAAATTTAATGACCAAATAAAATAAAGACAAGTGACACATCCAGTGTGTATGAGGCATTATCATTTCCCTGGTTTCATTAAGCAAATATGGCATTTTTAGAAGACAAAAAGATCAAGGTTGAAGAATAAAGGACAGCTTTTGGCAAAATGAAGGAAATATATGAAAAGGAGAATGCAAAAGAACTTTGAAAATAAATAGAGCAAAGAAAACAATCCTAACCCCCTGAAAAACAACAAGAAAAATTTCTTATTTCTCAGTAAAACATTGTTTTACATTACTTTCTCTGGGTAATTAGAAAATTAAATGTTGTTTTCCTTGTACAGTAAAGAAATATGCACAAATATAATTGAACACTGAACACATTTCAGCAAGTGTTAACTGCCCAGTGCTGCCCTAAGTTCATAGTACCTTAAAAATATTTAGACTTCGGCTGAGATTTGTGACAGAGATTACATACATTGCTATCATTATGGGATAAAATAAATAAATATTTTCTTTTAAAAATGGTTCTTGAAAACAACCTTGTCTGATGTCTACATGATGCCTGTGGAATCAGTCCCTGACCCCCATGTTAGCATACATCTGGAAAAAAGAACTTTCAGAGGGAAGTTCTTGATGAAGTTACATTGTTATAAATGATGACATATGCAGTCTATTATTTAGGTATCATATTGATAATGTATCATCTTATGTTATGAACCTACATATATTGTGAATACCATGAGGTCATATGAACAACTGAATGTACACAATTTGGGAAAATTGTCCATGTCACATAATTTAAACCCACAAGGTTGGTCAGCCAATTAGGGAAGTGGGCTGTTTTATCATGGACATGAGCTGGAAAGACACTGGTGTGCTGAGCCTGTACCGAGTCTGGCCATGGTATATTATACAGAGCAGATGTGAGGCTGACTGAGCAAGAAAGAGAACTGTCATTTCAGCACAAAAACAAAACCCAAACAAAAAATACCATGCTACATAGTAATAGTATTGAAAGAGCCACAAGATTCCTTTTTAGAATGTTTTAGAATGGAGAAGGGTGTTTCACATTGGTGCTGACCAGACAAGGACCTGGTGAAATATAAGTAGCACAGCCTTGGGCTGGGGAGGGTGGCAGTGTGGGGGGCCACTGCCACCCTGAAGAGCTGGGTGGGAGCCCAGGGCTTCTCCAGGCTCTGGGCATTCATACAGACCATGTGCCAGCTTCAAGGGAACAGACACATCCTCTTACCAGTCTAATCACACAGTAGTAAAACTGAGAAGCAGTTTATTATCTGTAAGCAACTGCTTCATTTCTGGCTACATACAGGAGAATAGACAAGATGTGTGTGTACATTTCCAAATGCTGCTTCTTTTGTTTAAAAAGATAAGAGCATCTAAGAGCTTAAGTAAAACAGAAGAGCTCTAACCTTCTTCCCTGTTAGTTAGCAGAGACAACAAGCATGTCTCTCAAGGCATCAAAGCAGAATGCTCTGATCCATATGGGCTCTCAGGAGGTTGGGGGGGCCTCCACACTTAGCTTCCCAGTCCCAGTGGCCTCCCACTATCAAGAGGACAGATGGGAAGAGGGGGGAGCATGGCTATTAGCAACCTTTGTTCCTTTTGTTTGGGGCTTGTGTTGCCCTGTGTGACTGGAAGGGGGATGGAGCAAGAAGCTGAGCCTTTTTCTGGTCAGAACCTCTGACTCAGGTTCTGATGCTTTTGCCTCAAGGGATCTCCTATTCCCAACCTAATGTGTTGGAATACAATAGTGGTGTGAAATTGACACCAAGGCTTCCATGTGCCCCATGAACAGAACTGGGGAGCCTCGAAAGATCCCACTGTAGGCATGAAAAACCCTGCATGGCAAATGTGCAATACCAACAATTATCTAGCTACTGATATGATATGAGCACCTCACAGATTCCTGTTTCAGAACCAGAGACCTTGGTTAGAACAAAACAATCATTACTGAAGTTGCTAAAGTCTGTTGGTACACAAAAAGACACACAGTGAAAGACATTATATTTTATCTTGGCCACTATATTATGACCAAGTGATGAGAAACAACAATATATTGTATATTGTTCAAACTATCTTCTAGGGGAGTTTTTATAGTGCCAAGCTCCTCTGTGAAAGAACACAGAAAAATGTCTACAGAAACTTGGTAGTAGTCAACCAGCAGGAACCATCAGATTCAGGTGAATCTCTAAGTGAAAACAGGCGTCACCTTCAAGATGGCAACCATCAGGAAGCAGACTTGGTCCAGTGGATAGGGCATCCGTCTACCACATGGGAGGTCTGCGGTTCAAACCCTGGGCCTCCTTGACCCATGTGGAGCTGGCCCATGTGCAGCACTGATGCACACAAGGAGAGCTGCCCCACACAGGGGTGCCCCCGCATAGGGGAGCCCCATGTGTGAGGAGTGCACCCCTTAAGGAGAGCTGCCCAGCATGAAAGAAAGTTCAGCCTGCCCAATAATGGTGCCACATGCACGGAGGGCTGACACAACAAGATGATGCAACAAAAAAGAGACACAGATTCCCATGCCGCTGACAACAACAGAAGTGGACAAAGAACACACAACAAATGGACACAGAGAACAGACAACTGGGGCAGGGGAGGGGGAAGGGGTGAGAAACAAATAAAATAAATCTTTAAAAAAAAGTTGGCAGCCATCAAAGGGACCCTGTGCAAGAGGTGTAGGAGGAGAAATCTTCATCCTCAAATTTGATTTTTAGACCTTCATCTAAAAGGAGAGTAATTAGTGAGACAGAAAATTCAGAAGACTTAGCTGGTGGACAACAGAGAAAGCACCACAAATCTGCTAGCATTTACCTTTCCTCTGATGAAAGTCTTGCTCTATGTATAATAAGGAAGATATGTTGTAAAAGATTCTGTAGGAGTGAATCAATGGAGACTATTGAATCTGGATCTTGATACTGGTTTGTGAACATTCTGGTGATTGGTTGAATCAGGATTCAGTTTCAGATCAATTCAGTGTATAATTTGAAGTTGAATCACTTGATTCAGAAGATTAGTGAAGAAGGACAAAAACTCTCATATGAAGATGATCAGGTTTATCAAGTTACTGTATATCAAGCAGGGGAGAGTGATACAGACTCATCTGAAGAAGATCCTGAAATTTCCTTAGCTCTCTGTGGGAAATGTACTTCATGCAGTGAAATGTATCCTCCCCTTGTGGAAATGCATTACAACAGATGTGAGAATTGGCTTCCTGAAGATAAAGGAAATGATAAAGGGAAAATACCTGGGAAAGCCATACTAGAAAACTCAACACATGTAGAAGAGGGCTTTAATGTTCCTGATTTCAGAAAAGTGACATAGAGGAAAATAATAAAATCACACAAGCCTCCCAATCCCAAGAAAATGAGGGCTACTCTCAGCCATCAGCTTCTAGTAGCAACATTTTTAACAGTCAAGAAGATGTCAGCCATCTGCCCATTGGGATTTAAGCCCCCTCTCAAGTAGAAGCAGTGGGATCACCATCCCGAAATCCTCAAAACTGGGGAGTGAACAATGGACTAAAGTAGACTTAGTATTATTCTATTATAGACTTCATATTATTCTAGCAATGGAAGAACTTTTATCACTGATGTAAAGGTAGTGGCCACCAGAGGTTCTGAGGTAAGGGAGAGGGAAGAATAGGTATAATATGGGGACATTTGGGGCATTGGAATTGTCCTGCATGACATTGCAATGACAGGTATAGGCCGTTACATTTGGTCATAACCTATAAAATTGGGTAAGGCAGAGTGTAAGCTATAATAGAAACTACAGTACATTGTTAATAACAATGCTTCAATATGTGTTTATCAATTGTAGCAAATTTACCACACTAATGAAAGATGTCAATGTGGGAAAGTGTGGGAGGGTTAGGGTGAGGGGTTGGGGAATATGGGAATCCCCTATATTTTTTATTAAACATTTATATAATCTAAAGCTTCTTTAAAAATTAAAAAAAATTAAATAAAGCTGTCAGAGAGTTTGAGAGGAATGAAACACAAGATAAAGAAAAATGCATGGAATCTACTTTCCATCTTTGTGCCATTGAACCTTGTGACCTAAAATTGACTGTATCATCCATGACAAAAAAGGACATCTTATAGCTTGTTTTACATGTTCAAAAAAGCTTAAAAAAAAAACACACACAACAAAATAAGGCCTGCCCAATATGTAGGCAGCTAGTTCAAATGATTATGCTAACTTATTTCTCCTAGTTGACTTGTTTATAAGAGTAGAATTATATATTTTTAACTATGTAACCCTAAAAATTCAGACAGTTATTTTGGCAACATTAAATTTATTTTTATGTTTTTATACACATTGAAGTGTAAAAGTATCTCAGTCCATGTAGAATTCTTCTTAATGTAATTTACTACTTGGGGAGGGAATGGGGTTTAGTGAATATTCACTTCATTTTAGGAAAATTTCACTTCTGTTTATAGCTCATATTTGAGTTTTAATGTAATTTGAATTGGCTATATAGCTGGTTATTTAATTCTGTCCTTCATATTTTAATTCATTTCCACCTTCACTTAAATAAAAATATCTGATTTTTCAAAATATAAGTAGGGTATTCAGATATAAGTTATTTAGTACCTTTCTTTTAAGGAGATAAATTTTGTGAGAAAGATTTATTATTTAAATTTTAGATACTCTTAAATCTTCTCATCCTTAGTTACTCTGCTCTTTCAGAGTCTCCTAAAATATTCTTTACAGGGAAGCAGACTTGGCCCTGTGGTTAGGGTGTCTGTCTACCACATGGGAGGCCCACAGTTCAAACCCTGGGCCTCCTTGACCTGTGTGCAACTGGCCCACATGCAGTGCTGATGTGCACAAGGAGTGCAAGGAGTGTGCCCCATAAGGAGAGCTGCCCAGCATGAAGGAAAGTGCAGCCTGCCCAGGGATGGCACCACACACATGGAGAGCTGATGCAGCAAGATGATGCAACAAAAAGAGACACAGATTCCCATGCCACTGACAAAAGAAGCTGACAAAAACAAGAACATGCAGCAAATGGACACAGAGAACAAATGACTGGGGGCAGGGAGGCAGGGAGGCAGAGGGCAGGGGGTAGGAAGGGGGGAGAAAAAAATCTTTAAAAAATATTCTTTACAAATAAATACAAATTGGTAGTTATATTCTCTGCTACTGAAGTAAAAAATGTACCACTTGTTCTCCAGGTATAGGTGGTGATGATGTTGTCCATTGAGAGTCTTTCAGAAGAACCAATACAACTTTTTTAAAGCTCTGTAGTAAAATGTGGAGTTGTCCTGGGAGGTCCAATGTGACATACATTTTCAGGGTTTGGTGGGAATTGTCTGTTTCTCTCAAGTGAAAAACAGTTTAATTCACTTTGAAGTGTCTTCTTAGACAGGGTTACACAGTCTCTATTAATTGCCTAGATATCAGACCTTTGCTTAAGACCAGTTTCAGAAACAAGTGAATTCAGAAAGATTAATTCATAAATTAGTTAAAAGGAAGAACAGTTCATTTTTAAAAAAATAGCTGGAAAGGTCAACATTTCTCTAAATTATCCAGAAAATATACATCACTTCCTTCAAGAATTACAGGGTCATGGATTCTAATATTGCTGTCAAACTGCACAGATTAACTTATTGATTTATATATACATATGAGTCCTTCAGCAAAGTAGTATGAATAAACAAACCTTTAGATAAGTGGAGTTGAGTTTTAATTTAAAGTTCCAGTGTTTTGCTTCTGGTTATGACAGGTTGAGGGCAATAAAATAAACTGAACTATGAGTTTAGAATACAACTGAGGGACAATTTTAAACAGCAACATAGTGTGTCTGTTACTAGCAATAGATTGTTATAGATAGACTTCAGAAAAACAATAAACACATCCACATATGACTTACCCATATATGTATGTAAACACAAAACAAATGGCTGAAGGTATTGGTAATTAAGCCAAAGTTATTCTCAAATACAGTAAAGCTTAATTAATTTTTACTTTATGATACTTCCAACTAGAGCTAAACAGAATACATCCTTTCTAAGAAGAGTTAGTATAGGGAAACAGACTTTGGCCCAGTGGTTAGGGCGTCCGTCTACCATATGGGAGGTCCGCGGTTCAAGCCCCGGGCCTCCTTGACCCGTGTGGAGCTGGCCATGCGCAGTGCTGATGCACGCAAGGAGTGCCCTGCCACGCAAGGGTGTCCCCCGCGTGCGGGAGCCCCACGTGCAAAGAGTGCGCCCGTGAGGAAAGCTGCCCAGCGTGAAAAAGAAAGTGCAGCCTGCCCAGGAATGGCGCCGCCCACACTTCCCGTGCTGCTGACGACAACAGAAGCGGACAAAGAAACAAGACGCAGCGAATAGACACCAAGAACAGACAACCAGGGGAGGGGGGGAAATTAAATAAATAAATAAATCTTTAAAAAAAAAAAAAGAAGAGTTAGTATAAATGAGATAATTTAATATACATTCAGAGTATATCTATGCAGTGATTATGATGCTTACAATGCAAAACTCTGAGCAAATGGAATCTCATTCTAAATGCCTATGGATTATTAATGTGGTCTTCATTACCTAAATTTTTTTTTTTTTTAAAGATTTATTTATTTATTTAATTTCCCCCCCTCCCCTGGTTGTCTGTTCTTGGTGTCTATTCGCTGCGTCTTCTTTCTTTGTCCGCTTCTGTTGTCGTCAGCGGCACGGGAAGTGTGGGCGGCGCCATTCTTGGGCAGGCTGCACTTTCTTTTCACGCTGGGCGGCTTTCCTCACGGGCGCACTCCTTGCGCGTGGGGCTCCCCCACGCGGGGGACACCCTTGCGTGGCGCGGCACTCCTTGCGCTCATCAGCACTGCGCATGGCCAGCTCCACACGGGTCAAGGAGGCCCGGGGTTTGAACCGCGGACCTCCCATGTGGTAGACGGACGCCCTAACCACTGGGCCAAAGTCCGTTTCCCCCATTACCTAAATTTTAAAGCATGGTGTAAAATATTATTGATTGATTTACAAAGAAACAACTTATTAAGTGATTTTAAAATTTTAAAAAGCAATGCTATTAATCATTGCTACTTCTCTAAAGTTAGATCTATATCAACTCCAGTTATTTATAGGGTTTCTAGCATTATAAATTTAACTGATTGCTGGGTTTGCCAATATCTAGATGATAAAGATGGCCCTAAAATAGTGTTCCATTCAGGCAAAAGTGATCATTGGTCAAAAAAAGAGGTAAATGTTTAATAAAAATATTTGGTATTCTGTTAAAAATTAGTCAGCCCTTGTTACAGATCAATAAGTTAAATGTATTTGCCATTGGGACACTTTATTTGAAGCTTTAATAGCTTTTCACAACTTATAATGTGGTGACTATAAACTCTTCTTTATGCAAGAAAACGGTAATAAGACAGGGCCAAAATTGGATATATACAAGACTGATTGTATATATTGGTTGTATATAACCAATCAATCAGGTTAGATTCAGACAACAGAGATGGGACTCACATATTCAAAGACAGAGAGCTTAAAAGTGACTCCAATAATGATACTTTTACTGATGTAACAAAGAAAATCACTAAATTAGAAATTCATTCAATGACAACTATCCCACTTGCATGTGTAATGCCTGCATTATCTCTTTCCCCAATATGATAAACTTATATAACATGATTTAGTCAATATTCAGGTTATATTTAAAATGGAAACTCAACATACTTAATTGGGAGTAATATACATGAATTGTTACATCATTTAAATAGGAATGCTTTCTTCTTTCTCAGACTAATGGACTCTTGTAAAATGGCAATGTGCTGATGCTTATATGACCTCCTTAAAGGGTGAAAAAATACAAATAGAGAGACATTCAAGGTGGTTTTCTTGATCTAACCTTAACCTAACTTTAGATCATATTGGGTTACTTATTTTCCATATGGGAAAATATATAAAACTTTCTCCATGTTTGGTCAGGAAGATGTGTACTAGGTTATCTTGTTCCATGTATACCAAAGGTATTTACACTAGCAAGGGAATTTCCAGGAAGATGGCAGAGCAGGGAGATTCAGGACTCACTTCTCTTCCAAAAGAGCTAGTGAAGAGTCAGAAACTGTCTGTAACAGCTGTTCTGGAGCTCAGGAAGCCAAAGGAGCGTTATACAGCATCCAGAGAATGGTGTATGGAAAAGGCTGAGAAATTGTGCTAAAAACTGTGTGTACAACATTATGATTATAATAAAAGCCATTGATTATACCCTTTGGATAGATCATAGTGTATGTGAATACATCTCAAAAAAGAACAACTTAATAAGCTAATAAATAATTGTGCAAGAGTAGCCAGAAATAGCAACTATGTACAGCAGGGGAATCATAGAGAGGTTGAGAGGTGAGGAATTTTCTTGTTTTTTATTATTACTGATATAATGGAAATGCTCCAATAATGATTGAAGTGATGAATGCACAACGATGTGATCATACCAAATTCCATTGTTTTTATACTTTGTATGAATTGTAAGCTTTATTAATATGTGCAAATAAAATAGATTTGTTAAAAAAGTACACTATGCGGTCTAATTACAATTTTTATCAAGTTAAAAAAATACTGAGTAGCTCACTCTGCAATGACAGCTGGCACCCATCCCCCCATTCATGATATGGGCTATCTTAGGATCTAGTCCCTGGCTGGCTGTTGTGGGTGGAGAGGAGCATGAAAGTCTACCCCGAGAATGTTGGGGTAGCATATCTTTTGATCAGCAAGTTTTGATTACTGAGTTCCAGTTCTGAGCTGCTGTTTTAGCTAACCCAGACAAGGACAGCCACTGCCATTGACTCAACCCCCCTGCTGACATGGAGGAAGGCAGTTAAGGCTTAAAGACACAATGCCTCCTTAGGGCTGCAGGGAACAGTTTTCTAAAGGGTGCCATATTTTTGGCAGGCCAGGAATTCAAGCTTCACCGAGTTGTGAAAAAGGCTTCTGGTGTCTTACCTGTACCTCTCTCCAGGGCTTGTTGGGGGCTGGTCTGAGCCCTTTTTGTGAGTCTCTGGTCCTCATTTGACTAGAAGTACTGTCTTCAGAAAGTCCTTTCTGAGGTGACCATCCTCCAAGATTTTGCATATCATGTAAAACAGCTAGAGGCAATGAAAGGAGTGTGTAAAAAACTATAGAGACAAAAATAAACAACAAAAAAACAAACAAACAAAAACGGAACAGATCAATATTCCCAGAGAAGGAACTAGGAAAGGATCAAAAAGTCTTTTTGCATATAAGCACTATTTGTCTCCCCACTCTTATTTCCTCTGTATAAAAGGGACCCAGAAATTCTATTTGGGGCTTGGTTTTTATTAGGACAGGAGTCTGCCAAGTCTGGCTGGTCAAAATAAATCAACTTCCTTCTCAGAGTTCTCATGTCCTGGCCTTTGATAACATATATACCTGACTTCTCTGCTACTACAATTCTGGAGGCTTGTCCAGGATTGCATTGAGAAGGTCAGAGGTGGCAACAATTGTTTGCCCCTGTCAGATGTCGCTAAGGAGGCCAGGAGGACCCAGGTGAAACCCAGCCCTGGGTGCCCCTAAGCTCCCCTTTTAGTCCAGAAAGAGGTTGTGGTCTTCACCAGGGCTCTCCTGGAAGAACCAGAGCACCAGTAGGTTTGAGAAACCCTGAGAATGAAGCAAGGAACACCACACATCAGATGGGTAAGACCCCCAGGGGCAGGAAAAGCCTAATTCTAAAATTAGGAGGGAGACTGATCAGCTCTCTAAAAGGGGAGGCCCCAGTACTCCTGAGAATACAGGAGGAAGCTGCCTCCTCTCCAGGTCCAAGAAAAGGAAAGGGGGGTGATTGTGTGCATGTGATTGTGGCAACTGAGTGAGATGCAGAAAATCACTTCTGCAGGGTAAATGCAGGTAAATCTGTGGTTCTGTGGTGACCTCATATGATCAAGGGCAGTCTGGGGGGTCCCTGCAAAGGGACCCTCTTCCAAGTCGGGGACTTATACTGACCTGTTAAGGTTAAGAGGTGCTGAAGGTTCCTGTGAGGGTGGCAGCCAGAGATGGACTAAGTGTAAGGCTTGAGTGACTGTTGTGTACCACCAGCATAAGGTGGAAACATGGGAAACACACAAAGTAGGACCCTGTTAGGTTGTATGCTGAAAAACTTCCCCCGTGCATTCTGTGAAGATGTATACAGCATAAGGTTACAACCAGGAAAGCTTAGGATGCTTTGTGAATTAGAATGGCCAACTTTCAGCATGGGCTGGCCCCAGGAGAGCATTTTAGATCCCTGGATCATCCATAAAGTCCATGATGCAGTAATCCAGGACCCCCAGACCAATTCCCCTACATTGATGCTTGGGAAAATGCTGTGAGCCAAAATCCACCTTGGTTAGGGTAGTGCATGACTAAGGAAGCTAGAATTTGCCTAATACAGAAACCAAGGAGTGCTGTCCCAGGGACCAGACCAAACAATCACTGTGCAAAGGGCCCAGAGAAAGTGTGCCCCAAGTCCAGTGCCAATCTGCCCATTTTAGAAGGGCCATTTGAACATGAATTTCCACCACCTTATGCGATGACTCCTGCCCCAGCAGTACTAAGGAATGAAAATGAGCTAGTCTCCCTAAGCAGTACCCCATTGTCATCATCCACATGGGGAAGTGTGATGCCCATATCATCCCCACCACTGCTTTTATCACCATCAGAAAGGGCACCTATACCATCCCTGCAGTTGCCTTTATCAACATCTGCACCAGAGAGCCCTATGCCATCTCTGCATCTTTTACCATCTCCTCAGTGGTTTTTGGCAACTTCTGCAATGGAAAATACAGATCAGCTGCTTTTAGAGCTCATTGCCCCTGGCAATGCTGCTGTGGCACTGCCAATCAGTCAGGGGGCAGATGCTGAGAGGTGGCAACTCAAACCATGGGAAGCCCTAGGGGCAGAGGGAGCAGAGAAAGCCTGCCTTCCAGCTACCTCTCCATGAAGCCTGGACCCAAATTTTTTACCATGCACATGGCCAGGTTTGGGGGGGGGGGAACTGGACATTCATCTATCAGCCCTTTACCATAGTGGACCTTTTTATCTGGAAAAGCCACACCTCACCATTCTCAGAGAAGCCTCAAGCCATGATGGACCTTTTCCAGTCCATCTTACAGACCCACAAACCCACCTGGGTTGATTATAAACAACTTACAATGACTTTGTTAAACTTTGAAAAAAGAATGCGTGTCATGCAGGGAGCTCTAACCTGGCTTAGAGAGCACCCACCTGAGGGAATTTTGGACAGTGACCAATGTGCCCACTTGCAGTTCCCAGAAGAGGACCCCCTGTGGGATCCAAAGAGCACAACCAGGCTCAACTGACTAGAAACTTTCCATAAGGCCTTAGTTGAATGATTCAGGGTGGGGAGCCACAAGACAGTAAATATGGCAAAAACTACTCAAATTCTACAGGCTCTGGATGAGAGTCCAGCTCAATTCTATGAGAGGCTGTGCGATGTGTTTTGTGTATGCACACCCTTCAAACCCAGACATTCCTGAGAGCCAAACAATGGTCAATGCCATGTTCATTGCCCAATCACAAGCTGCCATCTGAAGAAAGCTGCAGAAGTTAGATGGGTTTGCTGGAATGAATATCTCTCAGCTCATGGAAGTAGCTACTAAAGTCTATGTCAACCGTGATGTAGAAACAAGGAGGGAAGAAAGTCAGAAGATGAAGAAGGCAGATCTGACAGTGGCAATCATGGTAAAATCCATTCCTGTGTCAAGGAGAGTAAACTGGGAGGCTCTTGCCCTAAGGAGGGGGAAGGGCCTACACCTAAGGCAAAAATCAGTGTGTGTACTGCAAAGAGGATGGGCATTGGAAGCAAGAGTGTCCCAGCTGGCCACTCGACCCTGCCATTGCAGCCAAAACATTAGCCAGGAAAGCTAGTGGGGCATCACAAACCAAAACCTGGGTCCATAAAAGTTCAGGGAAAAAACCCTGCAAATTAGGTCATTGGGCTGGCAGGAATAGAGGACTCTGATGGAGATTATTAGGACAGACCGGGCTCCTATTCTTCTGGCCCCAGGGAGCCTATGGTCAGAGTCCAAATTGGGGGCCACACCATACATATGATGGTTGACACTGGGGCTCAACATTCTGTAATGACCAAGCCAATTGGGCCTCTCTCAAAAAGACAGGCCACTGTCATAGGGGCAACTGGCAAAAGTACCCAACAGCCCTTCCTGCAAGCCAGGAAAAAGAGGTCACTCACAAATTCCTTTATCTTCCAGAGTGCCCAGTCCCTCTCCTTGGTTGAGACCTGCTGTCTAAACTGCAGCTCAAATTGCCTTTGACATCACAGGGAAATCCACACTGACACTGGGGCCACAGGACCCTCTGAGAATAGTGCTAACCTTTCCTCTGCAGGAGGAATGAAGACTGTTTTGCCTCAGTGAAACTGGCCAGTCCATGCCCATGCAGGTCCCTTTTGAAGATGTGCCTAAAGTATGGGCAGAGGGTCACCCAATGGGGATGGCACATGACATTCCTCCAATTATTATTGAAATAAAGGCCACAGCCAGTCCAATAAGCATAAAGCAATATCCAGTTCCACGCGAAGTGCAAGTAAAGGTCAAGCTACATATTCAGAGATTACTGAATGAAAGCATATTGAGGCCATGCCCCTCCCCATGAAATGCGGTCACCCCTTGGGCTGAAGTGTGGTTTGCTGGCCTGGCGGGGGAGCAGCCGGGGTAGGCCAAGCCGCTGCCCCCATAATAAGGTGGTTGGTCGGACTCACCGCCACCCCAGAAGGGAACTCGGCATGGGCGCAGAGTGCCCTCGGGTCTCCCCTTCTCGGCAGCCATGCTTCCGCGGCCGCCCCTCCTCCCGGATGGCGCCACACGATGCCTGTGGGGCGGCACCCTTCTTCTTCTTTCTCCCTGCGCAGGCGCAGGGCGGAAAATTCCAGTCTGCCCTTTTCCCCTCCCCCGACAGCAGCAACAGCCAGGCGTGGGCGGAAAAATCCAGTCTGCCCTTTCCCCTCCCCCGACAGCAGCAACAGCCAGGTGTGGGCGGGAAACTCAAGTCTGCCCTCCACCCCAGCAACAGCAGCCACCAATCCCTAAACCCTGCCCCTTCCCCCAGCAACAGCGACAGCCAATCCCTAACCACCACCCCTCCCCCATCCAGTACCGCCCACTGACCTTTCGCCAGCAACCAATCAGAACAGGGCATGGCTTCGACCAATCAGCTTTCCCCAGCCCCTATAAAACTGTTGCCTCTCCCTCAATAAAGTGGACTTGCGTGTTTACCTTGTCTCCGCGGTAGTTTTTCTGCCGTGCGCCCTCCAGTCCTGAGAGCCCCCGACAAGGGCCTGGCCTCCCTTGTCCCCAGTTCATCGCCTGCTTCTCCGGGCGATCCCTTCGTCGCCGGCTTCTCCGGGCGACCCCTTCGTCACCGGCTTCGCCGGGCGACCCCGTCAGCCAAACCGCGCAACCCCTTGTGAGACCGATCCCTCGTCTGCTGCCAGACCGACCCCTCGTCCCAAGTGGGACCGACCCCTCGTCCCAAGCGGGACCGACCCCTCATCCAGAGCTGGACCGACCCCTCGTCCGCAGCCAGACCCCACCTCTACCGACCGAGCAAGCCGCCGCAGTTGGCGCCCAATGTGGGGCAAAGCAACCCCACCACAGCACAACGTGGGGCAAGGCAACCCCACCACAGCCTCACTCCATAACCTGGCGGCCCCCCCCCTCCTTTCTTCTCACCATGGAGCTTCTCTCGTGCAACATTGCTGCTACCTGATCCTTGGCTACCTCATATGATCCATGGCGGTCTGGGAGAATCACTGGATGGCTTTCTCCTTCCATGTCGGGGGCTTATACCGACCCGCTATGATTAAGAGGAGCCTTGGATTTCTCGGGAGCGCGCGCTTGCACGTCTGAAGTAATCCTACCATAGCCCTACGCCCTCCTCTCTTCTCACCTTGGGACTTCTCTCGTGCAACATTGCTGCTACCTGAGCCTTGGCTACCTCATACGATCCACGGCAGTCTAGGAGAATCGCTGGATGGCTTTCTCCTTCCATGTCGGGGGCTTATACCAACCCGCTATGATTAAGAGGAGCCTTGGATTTCTCAGGAGCATGCACTTGCACGTCTGAAGTAACCCTACCATAGCCCTACGCTCTCCTCTCTTCTCACCCCTATCTTTTCGCTCTGCATTGCTGCTCCTGAACCTTGGTGACCTCATATGATCCACGGCGGTCTGGGAGAATCGCTGGATGGCTTTCTCCTTCCATGTCGGGGGTTTATACTGACCCGCTATGATTAAGAGGTGCCAATAAAACTCTCAGGAGTGCGTGCCTGAGCACCTCCACCCCTGCCTTCACCTCTGCCTCCTCCCCTCCGCGCTTGCTCCCCTTTGTCTTGCTCCACTGCTCGTCGTTCCGCCCTCCCCTCGTCGGGGCCTTCTCTTGGCCTGCGACCACCGTCGGAGCCCCACCGGCTCCGACCCCTCGTCTCACCGCGCACCTCGGCTCCCATCGCCACACTCTCAAGGTAAGGGCCCCTTTTCTTATCGGCTCCAAAAGGCCATTAGCAATGGGTAACATCCTATCTGCTAAGCAAGCCCTGCAAGTTCGGGCCCTCGCCGGTCTCCTAGACACTCACCGGTGTAAGATCTCTTTGAAACAGCCCCAAGTTTTCTGTAACCGCGGCCCCCCATGCCGCCATCACTCTCAAGCAGCTCCAGCCCTGCTAAACAGCCCACAACCCGCTTTCCCCGGCCCGCGGCCTGCTTTCTAGCAATCTAATAACGCTTCTGCTTTTAACAGCTCCCCATACTTCTGCGGAACTTCTCCTCTCTCGACCTCACTCCTCTTCTCAGCCATCCAAAGCATCCTTTCTCGTCCCCCACCCCCCTCCTTTTTTGCTTGAACCCCCATTGCGTTGCAGATTGGGCCGCCCCATGTCGGCCCGCCCCGTTAACATCGGCCTCTCTCGCGCCCGTGGAGACTTTGACCTTCCTATTGTCCTCGCCTACATCTCCACCACTCCTGATGCTGCTGCCACCACCACCGCTGGTGCCCTGACGCGACTTGTCCTCACAGCTGCGATCCTCCAGACCATCACACAGTCTGCCTCTACCGCTCTTCGCCGCCAAGAAGAGATCAACTACCTGTAACGCGCTGTCACCCTGGACTTTTAACAAGCAGATGGACCTTATAGCCACCGAGATCAACGAGAATTGGACATTGGCCACCCTTGCTTACAACGGCAAGATACCACCCCCCAAATTGTACATTTATATCCCCGGCATACTCACCTCCCTCTTCAGCCCCGCTTCCCTCATTGCTTGCTGCCTCTTGGGCCTCGGCTACTTGCTACTGCTGCCATCCTGGCCCTTATTTGAAAAGAAGGGGGAAATGCGGTCACCCCTTGGGCTGAAGTGTGGTTTGCTGGCCTGGCAGGGGAGCGGCCGCGGTAGGCCAAGCCACTGTCCCCATAATAGGGTGGTTGGTCGGACTCACTGCCACCCCTGAAGGGAACTCGGCATGGGCGCAGAGTGCCCTCGGGTCTCCCCTTCTCGGCAGCCATGCTTCCGCGGCCGCCCCTCCTCCCGGATGGCGCCACACGATGCCTGTGGGGCGGCACCCTTCTTCTTCTTTCTCCCTGCGCAGGCGCAGGGTGGAAAATTCCAGTCTGCCCTTTTCCCCTCCCCCGACAGCAGCAACAGCCAGGCGTGGGCGGAAAAATCCAGTCTGCCCTTTCCCCTCCCCCGACAGCAGCAACAGCCAGGCGTGGGCGGAAAAATCCAGTCTGTCCTTTTCCCTTCCCCCGACAGCAGCAACAGCCAGGCGTGGGTGGGAAACTCAAGTCTGCCCTCCACCCCAGCAACAGCAGCCACCAATCCCTAAACCCTGCCCCTTCCCCCAGCAACAGCGACAGCCAATCCCTAACCACCACCCCTCCCCCATCCAGTACCGCCCACTGACCTTTCGCCAGCAACCAATCAGAACAGGGCATGGCTTCGACCAATCAGCTTTCCCCAGCCCCTATAAAACTGTTGCCTCTCCCTCAATAAAGTGGACTTGCGTGTTTACCTTGTCTCCGCGGTAGTTTTTCTGCCGTGCGCCCTCCAGTCCTGAGAGCCCCCGACAAGGGCCTGGCCTCCCTTGTCCCCAGTTCATCGCCTGCTTCTCCGGGCGATCCCTTCGTCGCCGGCTTCTCCGGGCGACCCCTTCGTCGCCGGCTTCACCGGGCGACCCCGTCAGCCGAACCGCGCAACCCCTTGTGAGACCGATCCCTCGTCTGCTGCCGGACTGACCCCTCGTCCCAAGTGGGACCGACCCCTCATCCCAAGCGGGACCGACCCCTCGTCCAGAGCTGGACCGACCCCTCGTCCGCAGCCAGACCCCACCTCTACCGACCAAGCAAGCCGCCGCAATGAAACACCCCACTCTTTCCAGTTAAAAAAGCTGATGGGGATTACCACCCAGTCCAGGACTTATGAGCAGTTAACTCAGCAGTAATAACCCTTCACTCTGTGGTTTCTAATCGTATACTTTTCTCAGCTTAATACCTTCATCAGCAATCTACTTGTCATGCCTAGACCTTAAGGATACCTTCTTCTGCATTTGGGTAGTGCCCTGGTGCCAGCCAATTTTCACCTTTAAGTGGGACCATCTGAACTCAGGTGAAAAGCAGAAGCTAACATGGACGTGATTGCCTCAGGGGGTTTAAAAATGCACCCACTATTTTTGGACAAGGCCTGGCCAGTGATCTCAAATCCTTTAAACCAGAAAGCCATAACTGTTTTCTCCTCCAATATGTAGATGACCTCATTCTCAGAAGTCCCACCTACCAAGACTGCGCTGACAGAATCCATGCCCTCTTAATGCATCTATAGCAAAAAGGTTATTGACTGTCTAAGAAAAAAGCCCAAATCTGCCTATCGCAAGTCAGATATCTAGGTTATAAAATAATGCAGGGACACTGTGAATTGGGACTTGAAAGAAAGAAAACAATCTGTAGACTCTCTGAGCCCAACACCCACAGGAAGCTGCAAGAGTTCCTCAGAGAGGCAGGATTCTGCTGCAATTGGATCCCCAATTTGGGGGTCCTTGTGTGCCCTTTATATGAAGCCACAAAGGGGGAAGATCATGAGTCTCTGCTCTGGGAAAGCCCACAGAAAAATGCTTTCATTGTCCTCAAACAAGCTCTAATGGAAGCACTGAGCCTCAGACTTCCAGATCTCAGTAAGCCATTCTACCTCTATGTTCACAAGTGCCAAAGCATCGCAGTAGGGGCACTCACTCAATACCTCGGTTCCTGGCAAACACTCATAGCCTATCTATCCAAGCAACTGGATACTAGCCCAAAGCTGTAGCAGCTGCAGCCATTTTTACACTAGAAGCTATAAAATTAACTCTTGGGCAGCCTTTAATTGTCTGGGTTCTGCATGCAGTAATCACAGTCTTAGAAGCCAAAGGAACACACTGGCTAACTAACAGCTGCCTGATTAAATATCAAACCCTATTATGTGAAAGTCCATCCATTCAACTAGAACTTGTAAAAACCCTAAATACTGCCACCCTGCTACCTGTGGGGCTAGGGATTCTATCCCATAACTGCCTGGAAACATCACAAGAAGTATATTCCACCAGGCCAGGCCTCCAAGACCAGCCACTGGCAAATCTTGAAATGGAGTTCTTCACAGATGGGAGTAGCTTTACGCAGGGCAGCAATCGGTGAGTGGGATATGCTGTGGTATCAGGAGGCCCAGCACCACCTGGATAACAGTTCAGCACAGAAAGCCAAACTCATTGCTCTCACCTAAGCCCTACAGCTTGCAGCTGGAGCAAAGGCTAACATCTACACAGACTCCAAATATGCCTTCTTTACCCTGCACATGCATTAAGCCTTATACAAACAAAAAGGACTCATTAACTCAGGAGGAAAGAGCATTAAATATGGCACGCAGATTCTGGAACTACTAGAAGCAATTTGGGAACCTATTAAAGTAGCTGTAATGCACTGCAAGGGACACCAGCCAAGCCACAGCCCCATCACCCAGGGAAATCAGAGGGCAGATGCTAAAGCAAAAAGAGTGGCATGGGAAGGATACCTATCTGAAAACCTGGCCACTGCTCTCATTTCTCAACCTTTTAGTTATCAGAAACTCCAGTATACACTGCCTGCTCTTGTCCCACAGCCTCTGAATCACCGAGAGCTGCAATACACTCAAGCCAAGAGAGAGTGGATACTCTCTGAGGGTGGCATATAAAGAGAAAATGGATGGTGGACATTGTCCAAACACAGAATACTTGTGCCACAAATATTAGCCACAACTCTAGTTCAACACTACCATGAGATCACACACTTGGGAAAAACTCATCTTATAGAAATATTAGAAAGATTCTTCTACATCCCAAGTCTAGCTGCTATCACCCATGCCATATGCCAGTGGTGCGTGACATGTGCAAAAATAAAACCTTTGGCAGGGGGCCTATGGGAGTCCCAGGAGTCCAAAGAATTGGCAATATGCCTCTTGAAGATCTAGTAGTTGATTTCACTGAAATGCCACATTCTGGAAGTTATAAATATCTCCTAGTCCTTGTTTGCACCTTTTCTGGCTGAGTGGAGGCCTTTCCCACTTGAACAGAAAAAGCTGAAGAAGTAACCAAAGTTCTCCTCAGGGAAATCATTACTAGATATGGGCTACCCCTCTCAATTGGCTCTGATAATGGACCCACCTTTGTCTCTGAAATCACCCAAAAATTGCCAAAGCACTGTGCATGTGATGGAAACTGCACACCTCTTACCATCCTCAAAGCTCAGGAAAGCAGAGTGAATGAACCATGCAATAAAGACTTATATTGCCAAGATTTGCCAAGAAACTGGGCCAAATGGGTGCCAGTACTTCTGAGTCCTCTTCTCCAAGTTCGGGCAAGCCCAAGCTCAAAGCCAAGCCTAACCCCTTTGAAATCCTCTTTCAGAACCTCCCCCCTCCCTTAATCCAAAATATAGAAGGGGATATCAGAGAAAGAGAAAACTTACCTATAGCTCAGCAAATTATCAGTTATGAAAAACCTTACAAAACCTGCAACACTAGGTCCAAGAAAGGGCCCCCATTAGCTTAAGCAACTATATACACCTGTACAAGCCAGGAGATGCAGTCCATGTCAAAGACTGGAAGTCAGCTCCACAAATCCCTCTATAGTGAGGACCCTATCTTGTCATTTTATCCACCCCCAGTGGAGTTAAAGTAGCTGAAAGTGTTGTAGAATTTGAGAGAGGTTCAATTATTTGCATATAGAGAGGCCAGGACTCAGGAATGACTTTGAGAAGGAAAAATGGTTTATTGTCAGCCCGCTGGACTCAGGAGCTTTCTGTTTCAATCCTGAGCCCCAAACAAGATTTTCGAGTTTCTTTTATACAGAGAGGAAAGGCTAAATGGTCCCTTTGTTTCAGTTCTCAATAGGCTTGAATTAGCACATATATCTTCCACATCTTAGGTAAGCTTTCAGCATGGACTTCATACATTCTAGATAAGCTTTTAGCATATTTGGTTTGCCTTTCCCCTGAATACTTAAAGTTTATAGACCTTGCATTGTTAAATTGTTTCTTGGGACTGGAGTCATTGCCATGGTCACCAAGGACAGGACTGCAGCCTCTTACTGTCTCACATCCACAAGTCAGAGAGCTTAGGTTACCTCTGAAGAGACAAAGAGCCTCCCACCCATATCCCACATCAAAAACACCCCAGGGATACACCATAGCTGGGTCAAGCAAGCTGCCCCAGAGTCCTAGACCCATATTCCAGATACCCACAACTCAACCAAACTCATCTTGCAAAGGAACAAAACACCAAGCCCTGCTCCAGTCACACCCCGGAAGCTGACTGGTCCATGCATGGTTGAAGGTTGAGGATGGGACACCGAGCTCTGCTCCAATCACACCCCAGAAACTGATAGGTCTATGTACAGCCAAAGAATAGGAATCCAGTTTAATCCCAGTTACAATGCCCCTTCGGTTATTCTCCCTACTCCTAGCCCTGACCCTCTCCTCATCCCAGGTTGGCATCACAGAGTGTGAGCCATTATCCAAAATGTGCGAATGGGGGCCCATGTCAATACCACATTAATATATCATAACCATTACACCTGCAAGGGCCATATAGCCACCTGCCAGTCTCAAGGAATCTCCTATAGTGTCTGTAACATATCTGGTCAAATAACCTGCTATGACCCCAAACCCCCAACAGTCTCCCATAAATAGGAAATAAGGGTGCTTAGGCAAAATGGGGAGCTACTTATCTCTACCCCTGTCACTAGCCAGAACCAATGAGTGTCCCTCCTATTTGACACATGCCAAGTTATAGACTCTGGGATATCATGGAACACCAAATGTGGAGGGCTTAGCAGTGAGCAAAAATATACTCACATCTATCTTTTTCTTTTTCTTTTTCTTTTTCCCTAATTATTGAACTTATCTTCGCAAGAGCTCTAGACCACAGTAATTCATATATACAATATGCAGTACTCCCACACATCCACCGTAAAACCTTTTCCCTTCCACAGCGATATTCTTATACCTTATTCATATCATATTTACTTACAGTGATGTAGAGACTCTGTGACAATAGCTTTCAAACAAGCTGACATCTGTGCTTACATTGTGGTCCATACTTTAGGATATACAGTTTTATAAATTTTTAGTTATCCTATGTTTTACATTATGGTTTACATTATTAGTCTGTCGTCCCCTATATGTTTATGGTGTAATAGTACATGTTTTATATCCATCCTTGTGTACTCTCGTGAAAGTCCTCTCTTATCCCACATTTACTTTGGTTCCACACATTTAACATCCATTTTCCCATCCCCTTGGTGCCCACAGTGACAGTCAACCTCCGTTTCCCGAGGAGCCACATCCAGAGATACTTGCAACAGTGTTCAGGGCCTAACTTGCTCAACTGCCCCAATGCCCTGGGAGCCACCCTTTCTCTCGAGAGATACAGTTCCCTCTATTTGATGGCATTAGTCCTCCCCAGGATATGGGTCCACCCCCACTCTCACTACTTAGGTCTCTATCCAATGGTACCACCCACTCTGGCAAAATGAGCATTCAGACATTCCCCAGGAGCCCATCCCGCATCAGACCATCCCCTCTGAGCATCCTAAACAGGTAACCCTGTTAATTATATTTTGATATGATTATCTCAGCATTTTACTCTCAACCAACACCTGACACTCTCCTATGTTCATATGCTACCCCTCCTTCCCCCCACTTTTTGGGCAAGAATAAAAAGAAAAAGATAGGATGTAGAATTTTTCCAAGTCAACACGTATTCTATATCTAACCTTTAAACCCATCGCTCTATGCCATTTTACTAGTAAGGGATCCTTACATTATATTGGGCTTCAATTTTCAGGAAGTTTTGGATCACAGAGTGGTTCAACAATGGCAGCGGAGGAATACTGGTATAGGATACTATTGACAGGTGATATATGGCTGACAGGGAGCTATACAGGGCATATGTCCAGGGTGCATGGTAATGTTTGGATATACTCATAGTGGCAACAATTAAAAACTACAGCTGGGGGGGGTACTGGGTTCCTGGCCGGAGGTGCTCTGTCGTGGTCACTAGGGGAGCAGCGGGAGTCCCCCAGGTGCAACAGTAAGGATCAGGAAGGAATGAGGGTCCAACAGTGAGAGCATGATACTAATGACTATGCTTGTGAGCCTATATGCCTGAAATAAGAACAAGGCCTAGAGCAGCACTGTGCCTGGGAATTTCCTCCTGACAGCCTTCATGTTACTCAAATGTGGCCAGTCTTGAAGCCAAACTCAGCATGTAAATGCAATGCCTTCCCCCCAGCGTGGGACATGACACCCGGGGATGAGCCTCCCTGGCACCGAGGGATCACTATCAAGTACCAACTGATGATGCAACTGGAAAATGACCTTGAATTGAAGGTTCAATACGGATCTAGCAGAATATCCCTGTCTACATATAATAACCTGACTTTAAAATGCTGTTTGACCTAATGTAAGGGGGAAATGGAAAGGAGAAATGAGTTTATATGGCTACGAGTCTCTAAAAAAGAGTCTGGAGGCTGTCAGAAGGATTGCCCTTATGCACAACTGAGCAGAATCTAAGAGACAGATAAAGTAGATACAACCCCAGGTATTCGTTCCTTTGAGGGCTAAAGAGACCCACGGGCTCTATGGTCATGGCAGATGGGGTTCACTGCCATGTCAGACGGCCCTTCTTTGGAGCTGGTGTTTCTGTGTGATGAAACTGGACTCAGATGGAATCTCTTTTCATAAGACTTTCATGCTACTTTACTGGAATTGTAGTTGGTGTTGGGGTTTAAGGTATATTTAGGGGATTTGAATCTCTGGACTGACAATATGATAGCCAGGCTCTGAGCCTCAACAGACTTCACCTCCTACAATCTGATTTATTGGACTCACCTCACTCAGCTAAGATGGAGTCGAAGAAGGACAACCACCACACCATGGAGCCTAGAGTGCCTACAACTGAAAGCAGGAGGATTGCATCCAGTATCCATGTGGAATCTGAGCCTGCTCTTGACATAGAGATGCCACGGACATAACCAATCCAAGGTCCACAGAGAAAAGGTGGCATTGGAGTGGAGTGGGAAAAGTGGACATGGTGGCTGATATGGGTATGGGGAATGGCAGAAAGAGATGAGATGGGGAGGCGCCTTTGGGACTTAGAGTTGCCCTGGATGGTGCTGCAGGGGCAATCACCGGACACTGTAAATCCTCCCAGGGCCCACTGGATGGAATGTGGGAGAGTATGGGCCATGATGTGGACCATTGACCATGAGGTGCAGAGATGCCCAGAATGTACTTACCAAATGCAATGGATGTATCGTGATGATGGGAGTGAGTATTGCCGGGGGGGGGGGGGGAGTGGTGGGGGGGGGTGGTGGGGTTGAATGGGACCTCATATTGTTTTTTTAATGTAATATTTTTACAAAAACAATTAAAAAAATAAAAAAATATATATATACTCACAAGGATAAGTATATGTGTGCTCCAGAAATGAAAAGTGCAGCCCAAGGTGTGTGTGTGGGGGGCTTCTGGTGCAAATACATAGGTATATACTACTGCCCCTACTGGTCCATGTGGAGCACAGCCGCAACTAAACAAATAGCCATCCTCATGAAAGGAATGGCCCTGGCTAAATATTCATGTTGTCATTTTAACCACTTAAACCTCACAATCCTTAAACCTGAATCCGGACAGACTCCGGGAGTCCAAATGAGTCTCTGCATTGATGGTAGAGGAATAGACCCAGGAGACTACATCTGGGTTGGGTATTGGGAACACCCACTCACAAGTAAAGCCCATTCTGTGTTCCACTCCTTCTATGAAGAAATGGAAAAGCCATTTTCCATTCCACAAGGAGTGAGAAACCTCTCCATAATCCTAGCTGATGTAGTAGGGGCAGCCTTAAATGTCTCCCTTGTGCTATGTATGTGGAGGTACTAATATGGAAGACCAACGGCCCTGGGAAACTAGAGAATACAATTGCAGCCAAACATATAATGAAACTGGTCTCTCTTCTGCCCCCGAGATAGTATGTGGCCCTTGTAAACTTCTGTCATAGGAAAATATTGTGGTTCAAGGGCCTGCCTAAACTCTTCTATATCTGTTGGAAACCTAAATGTACAGGGGGAGAATTCCAAAATTATACCACCAATACAACAGAGCATTGGGGAACATGAAATGAATCTGACCTCATTCTCATAAAATATACTTTCCCCAAAATAATCACAGTGTGGAACTCCACTGCAAAAGGCCCCTTTACTGGCCCCAAATGGTCTGTACTGGATTTGTGGGAAAGTTGCATTCTGAGAACTTCCCCCAAACTGGTGTGGTACTTGTATGCTCGGTACAATAAAACCCTCCTTCTTTCTCATTCCCTTAACAGAAGGGAAAGAGTTAAGCCAGCCAGTGTATCAAAATATAAGAAAGGGCTGTTGTTACCTGGAGAGGTGAAGAATGGCCCCCCTGAATGTGTAATCCTGCACTATGGGCCAGCATCTCAGGCAGAGGATGACATGTGAGGTTATTGAACCCTTAAGTATATGCTAAACTGAATCATCCACTTGAAAGCTGTGTTGGAAATAATAACTAATGAAACTGCCCATGCTCTAAACCTACTAGCCCAACAGCAAACTAAATTCAGAAATCCTATCTATCAAAACCAACTCACCCTAGACCCTATCTCCTGGCAGCTAAAGGAGGAGTTTGTGGAAAATTCAATCTCTCTAACTGCTACCTTGAACTAGACAGCACTGGAAAGGTTATTGATGAAATTACAAGCAAAATGATAAAAATTGCTCATGTTCCAGTGCAGAGCTGGAATGGTTGGAATTTAAGTAAACCCATTGGAAGCAAGCAGTCAATGCTAAACAATTTCAAGCTTCTACTGGGAATAATTGCCTTCATCATAGGAGGATGCACCATACTTCCTTGCCTCCTCCCTTTCATCATAAACAGAATGTGCACCCTAATAAATGATATTGTGGGATAGCCTCCTCCTCAGTAGGGGCCAGCCCTGGCAGAAGGTAGATGCGTAACCTAGAGCCAGTGGTCAAGGGAAGGGCTGGTATGGGCGCAAGCCCTCAGCCTGCCCAGGCCCACTATGAGACGGCCGGTACGGATGCCACGTTCTCGAGCTGTTGGTATGCGGCGCTCCAAAGCCCACCCAGTCATCTAGGCTACGCCCACCGTTCCTGCCAAAAGGCAACATCTGGACAGCTCCCCCACTCCCCCTTCCCCCTCCTCTTCCCGCCTCCCCTCGCTGTGATGCCATTCCCACTCCTTCCCGTACCCCCCTCCTAGCAGTTCCGTGTTGCTCCTTACCAATCCTCATCAAAAGCCTCCCCAGCACACCTTATAAGGCATCCCAGCAAGAACTCTGCCCGCCCCTCTGCCACAGCCCTATATAATCTCTGTACATTCCCCAATAAACGGCTCTGTTACAGCTCCACAAGGGTGTCTCGTCTCCTTCATCCCCGCCGCCCTCCACACCTTGCACGCCTCAGCCGGAGACTCAGCCAAGTCTCCCGCCTCGCCCTCACCTCCAGGAAGAGTCTCCTGGCCCATGGCCGCCCGTCCCTCAGCCAGGCTCAGACCGCCGCTGCCACAGATATAGTAAAAAGGCAGACAGCTGCCCATCTCATAGCAGTATATACATACCAGTCAGTCCAGAGAGATTCTGACAATAGTGATGCCAAAGCCTAATAACCTTAAGCAGGCATCAAAGGGGGGATATAATATAGCCTGTGCATAGATTCAAACTTACTTTATATCCAAATATGTCTAGAAAACCAATTGAGAAATATAAACTCTATAAGCTTTGGATATTCAGAGAGGATGCAAGCCAAATGTGTCAAGCCTACCTGAATGTGCAGGATATGTGTTAAATCAAGCTTACCTGGAGGAAATAACCTATCTAATACTCAGGTAAAACACTTGAAGAAACTAACAAAAAGTCCTTTTGCATACAACCATTAGACCCCCCACTCTTATTTCTTCTGTATAAAAGGGACCCAAAAATTCTATTAGGCATTCAGTTTTTATTAGCATAGGAGTCCATCAGGTCCAGCTGGTTGAAATAAACCATCTTGCTTCCCAGAGTTCTCATGTCCTGGCCTTTGATACTGCATACATCTGACTTCTCTGCTACTACACCTTCTTGCCAAAAACCAGTTGAGTAGATACAACCACAGGTACTGGTACTCCTGGGGGATAAGGAGACACATAGTCTATGTTCATGTCTGATGGCTCCAGATTTCAGTGCCCTGCCAGTAGGCCCTACTGTGGAATTTGTGCTCCTGGGTATGATGGAGTTGGACTCAGATGTGACTTTCTACACATGCCACTTCTGTCACTTTGATTGAAGCTGTGTTTGGCACTGGGGTTTGTGTATACTCAGGAGACTTGAATCTCTGGACTGCCCATGTGCCAGCTGGGTCCTGAGCCTCAGCAGAGTTACAAAACCTACTCTCCAGTTCATTGAACTTAATCAGGTGAGCTAAGAGGAAGATGAAGATGGTCACCCACCACACCAGGGAAATGAGAATATCTACACCTGCAAGCAGGAGAATGACATCCCCCAACTGTGTGGGGTCAAAGCCCCCTCCTCACTGAGAGTAGTAGTGGACATAACCAACCCAGGGTCCACAGGATGTAGGAATAAAATATGCATTAGAGTGGACTTACTGGTATTCTACTATAGAACTACTATGACTCTAGCAATGGAAGTTTCTGGTTTTCAGTTTTTGGTGTTTTAAAGGATGTTTCCTGCTTTGTACTTTTCATTGCTTTCCTTTTTTTGCATGTCATAAAGATATAGTTTAATTCCCCTTGAAATTCCAGATAAACTTTACTAAGTTGACACATGATATATTAAAGGAACAGTTCAGAATAGACTAAAGAAGAATTTTACAAGCTGGAGCGTCTAGAGCTTGCAACAGCCTTCCGGATCATCGATAACCATGACATCCTCTTGGAGTTGTATCTGCGGTAGCAGCTCCTCCACGCACTTCAGCAGCTCACTGATGTAGTAGATGTTGGGCTGGGCCAACTCAAAGGGCAGGATCTTGGTTGGGCGGGAGCCAAGTTGGCCAGCTGCTGCTGGTCATTCACAGTGCCAGCACCACACCCAGACTCACTCTCCTGCAACCACCGCTGCCACAGCCCCATGTCCCGGGGCCTGCAGGCCTCCGAGCCTGGTGCTCTGCTGCCCCCAGGGAGCCGGCCCACTGGCAGCGGGCTTGGGAGGTGCTAGAAGAAAGGTGCGGTCCAAGCCAGTGCAGGGCAGGCTCACGGGCTCTGTTTATGGAGGTGCCACATGCCTGTTGAGGGAGCGGGCCTGGGCCAAGGACAGCATGGCCCCGTGGAGCATGGCTGTCTGGGAGGATCATGGGCTTCTTCCCCCACTGCCACCATAAGGCCCTAGCACTGCCCTGCAGAGCAGCCAGGACAGACCAGGAGGCCACCCAACCCCAGCGCAGAGCCTGCAACCCTGGGTACTGTCACTCCGCTCCCTCTGCTGCCTCTGTTCCAGGTGCCCAGGTGACACTAAGTCCACGCAGTGTGTGCTGCACCGGTACCAAGCTGCCAGTGCCCAGCCAGCCAGGGATCCTGCACCCTTCTCCTCCCTCACTTGCAGAGCCCCACACATGTCAGACCCACCCTGGATCCGCACCCTCCCACCCTTGTCCCATGATATTGTTGTGGAGACACTGGCCACAGGATTTGCTGAGGAGAGGGAATGAGAAGAAATGTGTGATGTGGGGGCATTTTCTGGACTTGGAGCTGTCCTGTATGATATTGCCGGGATGAGTGGGGAACATTATATATCCTGCCCTAATCCACTGAAGGGACTGGGGTAGAGTCTAAACTAAAATGGAAAATAATCCATGTGGGATAGCAGGACTCTAAAATGTATTCACCAAGTGCAATGAACGTGCCGCAGTGATGAAAGACATCGTTGATGTGGGAGGAGTATATTGGGTGGGGGCTGGGGTAGAAAAGAACCTCATATTTTGCCATATAAATTTTTTTGTGATCTATTGTTGTAGAAGTTGAGAAAGGTTCAATTATTTGCATATAGAAAAGCCAGGACTCAGGAATGATTTTGAGAAGGAAAAAATGATTTATTGATGGCTGGCTGGACTCAGGAGCTTTCTGTTTCAAACCCAAACCTTGAACAAGATTTTTAAGTTCCTTTTATACAGAGGAAGGGCTAAATCGTTCTTTGTTTCAGTTCTCAATAGGTTTGATTTAGCATATATCTTCCACATCCTAGGTAAGCTTTTAGCATGGACTTTATACATTCTAGATAAGCTTTTAGCACATTTGGTTTGCATTTTCCCTGAATATTTAAAGTTTATAGAGTTTGCATTGCTAAACTGTTTATCCAGGACTGGAGTCATTGCCATGGTCACCAAGGGCAGGACTGCAGTCTCTTACTATCCCACACCCACAAGTCAGGACAGACAGCTTAGGTTATCTCTAAAGAGACAAAGAGCCTCTCACCCATAGCCCACATCACTATGTATCATGAAAATAAGACAGAAAAATAAAAATGAAAAAGAAAGCAACTCCATTGCAGAAAGTAAGAGCAAAAAGCCACCACTAGGTGCCACTGTTGGATAAGAATTGTTCCTTCCTCACACTTCCTGGAGGGCAGGGGACTGGATTTGAAGGCAGGAGGAGGGGGCAGGGGCCCTTGAAATAGGGGCTGTTGGGCCCCTGGGCCTGATCTGTGACTGCTGTGAGAACCTCTCCAGCTGAAAGATCACCTGGCTCAAGCCAAGAGTTTTGGTTCAGGCAGGTTGCCAGGTAACTCTTAAGAGAGGGAATCCTGGTAAACAAAATTTCCATGACTGCCATGACCTGCACAGTTCGGTCACAGCCAAACATGTTCCACACAGTCCCGACTAAGGGGAGGTGAGTGGGTCAAAAAATGAAAGACACAAAATAGCAAAGACCAGGTGGGCTTTGAGGAGAGTGCAGCAGTGTGTCAGCTACCTCAGGCACCCAGTTTAAGCAAGCACGTTATTTTATACCTTAAGTGACAACAGCACATTCAGCAGTTCTCAGGGGAAGCTCTTCTTTCTAGGTCACTACAAATATAATACTTATTCTTCTTTTCAATAGCCCTCTGATAACTCTTCTCCTGGAATTCTTATCCAGACTTAGCATATTTTGTTCCACACATAACCTTGCCCAGGGGCACCTCCTTCTTTATCTACATTCTTCCTGTGAACTTTCAAGCCTGCTTTGCAGGTTTCCCCACATATCCCCCTTTCCTCTTATATAATGAGAAAAAGCCTGCTAGCTATGATTGTGCCTGTCTTAGGTTGGCACCCTCTGAGGCTTTTACCCATCATTGACTACCAGCCAGTGAGGACAGCTTGTTTGTCCTAAACAACTCTTTTTCATGGGTGCTATTTACATCTTATTATGCCACAAGGCCTTTTGAATTAAATGTATTTGGGTGCTTTCAGTTTGTATGCGGTTTATTTGATGTAGTAAATGTGCCCACGTTATGGGTAATAAGCACCAGAGAAGTAGCAAAAGGCAGGCCAGGGCTAAGAGATACCAAAAGCTGTGATGGAGAAGGTCCCAAGGGCTGAAATTTTGCAAATTGCTTAACAGAATGTTAGAAATAGCTTCAGGATTTAAGGTAGCAAGATGAGTTAATTGGAGGGCCAGGATCTCATCATGTAGGTTCCATAAATCTATACTAATATGTTCACGATTCCAAATCCTTTGTAAATGGAAATGGCCAGCAGTCCAATTCTGTATTGTATCATTGAATAATGTGGGGGTAACACAAACAAAAGCATATTGAGGGTGACACTTTAGGTGCCTCCGATATTGTAAAGCATCAAGTTGATTACCCAGGGAGATAACAGTTTTATCTAAGGCATTTAGCCAAGGTTGATTAAGTGTGCAGGAGGCATAACAAAAGTAGGCTGATGAACTATCAAAAGATCATCATCCCAATTAGTAGTAGTAACACATTAGCTCAATTACAATGCAAACAGTGTACATAAAAATATACTTTTACTTTTGTAATTTTCTGGCCTCTTCTCACCCAATACCAGACAGATAACAGATGACCACAAACACCTACCCCTGTCCTTGATTCAACAGGATAAACTTGTTGTTTTTACATTAACAGAACTGGTCAGGTAAAAGAAAATCTTAAAGTCCTAAGAAAAATATAGAAATCATTCAGAAAACCCGAAATAATAACTATGAAAATCAATCATGGCTATCCTCATTCTTTTTTTATTTTTCTTCACCCATAAAATCAACCCTTTTATCCATTATAACATCATTATTAACAGTATTGCTGCTTATTTTTGGTCCTTGTCTCTTACACCTTCTTGTCCAATTCATACACCAAACCATACAGTCAATAATCCAGGAATATGTAAATGGTGTTGGGGTTGATATTGTTGTTCATGTACCAGAGGAACACCATACAATATCAAAACCCCTATGGGACCTAAAACCACAGTCCACTATACAGGATGGATGAGAACTTCTTTTCTCTGCCCCTTGACAGCAGGAAGTAGCCAGACAGAGCCAACATCCCAAATCCCCTCACCCTCCCATCCTGCCCAGTACCATACACCCCAATACCCAGTTCCCCTATATATATATATAAACAAAGAATTAGGAATGTTAGAGATTTGCAATAATTAACAAGCTGTAGCTCAGTTTCCCCTGATATGCACTGGGAAAAGGCAAACCCCCTCCCCTGGGTCTGAAGGCATAGCATGGCACTTTCCCACAGGTTAAAGAAACCTCAGAGAGAGGAATAAAGGGAGATAGAGATCTTCACCATCTGCATATCAGAGGTAGATGGAGAACTTTACTATCTCTACCTGCATATCAGAGGGAGAGGGAGATAGAAGCCTTCAATATTTACATATCTTTTAATTCCTACAGATGAAAAAACGTCTTCTACAGCATTCCAAAAAGCCGTAAACTCCCTCAACCTCTTCCACTACCTCACTCAGACCCTCAATCCCCCTCCCACTAACTATCATTTCCCCTCCTAGGAAAGTTCTGTATAAATTCAAGTCTGCCTCTTCCAGGAGTGCACTGAAGCCTCTCTTCAGACCCCCACCATGTTGGTCAGGGGGGGGCTGAAGTCTATTTTTCAGACCCCCTCCATTGGGAGAGCTTCTCAATAAATTATTTTTCTGCCTGTGGTCAATCAGTCTCCATGTCCCAGTGAATGCCATTTTTCTCCAACAGTAATATTAACAGTTCCTTTTATAATAACATAAGGAGACACACAGGCCTGAAGTCCATAAGTAGACTTGAACTGCTAGTTAGCAGTTCCAGGATCAATTGCCACAGTTCTCATTGAAGTATTTTAAACTCCAACCATAACTACATATTTCCCCCTCTTTGTTTTTGCAAAGTACTGAATACAGCTTGGGTGTTTTCTTGTTGTATTATTACCCAGAGGGTTTGTAGCATGCTTCTGAGGGCTCATCCCTTTCAAGACCAGGAGGGAACCAATGTCAGTCATTGAAGTGAGCATGAAGAACACTCATGGATGACGTTTATGAGTTGTTGGTAGGTAACAGGCAGCAGGAACTGCTGGGCTAGGCACCATAAGGTTTGGTACTCATGATGTTCACCTTTTTGGTGGAGCCACTTTGCCTCTTAGGTTTTTTGCCACGAGGCCAGGACAAATGGTTGAGCTATGCACACAGCCTTGGGGAGGCACTGCAAAAGTCCATTGTTGGCTTTTCTACAGATAGGAGAATGTGGCCTGACTAGATTTCCCTAAGAAGATACCAGTAAGTTTTAAAACAAAGTGATAATAATATAACTGGATATTAATTTCTTGTAACAAACTAACAATATTTGGGACTGTGGCATACAGCAGTGGTATTACTTTATGATAAGAGGTTGTTTTGGTGACACATACTATTTTTAATAATAATTAAAATGATGATTAACCATATTATACTTTAATATTATGGTGAAAATATTAAATTTTCAGAAATTTTATATACTCTTTAAGTATTTACATGAACTTTTCACCCATACTGATGTAGGCTATGGGTGGGGGTGGGGGGGGTCTGTTCATCTCTTCATAGATAACCTGTGCTGTATGTGTCTTGAGCTGTGCATTTGGGACAGTGAGAACTGCAGCCCTGCCCTTGGTAACCATGATAACAACTCCAGTCCAGGAAAAACAGTTTAGCAATGCAAACTCTACAATCTTTAAACATTCAGGGGAAATGCAAACCAAATGTGCTAAAAGCTTACCTAGAATGTATGAAGTCCATGCTAAAAGCTTACCTAGGATGTGGAAGATATATATTAATTCAAGCTTATTGAGCACTGAAACAGAGGACCATTTGGCCCTTCCTCTGTATAAAAAGAACTCAAGAATCTTTTCCAGGGCTCAGATTCTGAATGAGAAGCTTTTTCCTTCCCAAAATTATTCATGAGTCCTGGTCTTTCTATACACAAATAATTGAACCTCTTGACTTCTACAACATTTTGGGGGGCTCTCCCGGGATTTGCAAATAAAGCCTAGAGAAGGTGGAATTTCACTACCCCTTCCAGATCCCTGAAGAAGCCAGGAGGACTCAGATGAACCCCAATCTGGGCACCCCTGGATTACATTTACTCCAGAAAAGATGTGGGCTCCACTGGAATCTTCCCAATGAAAATCAAGGGCAATGGAAGGTCTGAAAAAAAAATTCTGGGAACAAAAAAGACTCCAAACATGGAAGAAGATAAGACCCCTGAGGAAGCATAGTCAGGAAAACCCTAGCTTTAATTGCTAGGGACGAGCCAAATCACCTCCCAGAAGACCCCATTACCTCCAGAAATTCAGGAGGAAGCCATCTCTTCCAGTTCTGAAAGGAAAGAAAAAAAAAAAGGGAAAAGTCTGGTGTTTTGGGTTTGTCCAACAGCATGTTAGGATCTGGTTTCTGGTCTTGTCTCCACTGGGATAGTGAAGGCTTGATTGTAATAAGAAAAGATGTTTATAGGTTTGAGTCCTAATGTCCTGGAAATTGGTCTGGATTTTGAAAAACTTGGTAACAGGAAAATGAATTGGCTTTTTAGTGAAACTTGGTCTGGGTGTGAAGTTAAACAGTGAAAAGTTCTAGCTGGAATATTTTATTATGGTGCTGAATTGTGAACGAATTTGCTTTATATCAGATGTTAATCTTAAGTGTTCTCTCTTTCTAAAGTTTGTAATGGCTGCAGAGGCAGTCATACTGAAGAAAATATATAGAGAATTTGTAAGTCAGATTAATAAGTTTTGTGCTTCTGTCTGTGTCAGCTCAATGCTAGTGTTAGAATTGTGTAATTATGTAAAGTGGTAAAATTTGGTTAAGCTGGAACACTCCCTTGCCATTGGCAAAGGAGTGAACTGATTGTAGTTTATAAAGCAAAACTGTGGCCTGAATGTGTGTGCACATGCTCTGCTGTCTTGCCTCTCTGGGTTGGCCCCATTTGCCAGAAATCAGGGATTATTCATGTCTGTGTCCACACCATGCACCCAAGTTTGTTGGAGCTGGCCCAGTCAGGGTAACTGGTGGAGCCAATTACTTGAGTCATAGCTCTGCCAGGACAAGTGGTCCCCAGGAAAGGTGCCAAATTTGAAAAGTTCTTTCAAGCCATTTTAGTAGCCTGGAACTTGCTACCACCACCTTATCTCCCCTCCTCCCTTTAGGAGAATGCATAACAAAAGCAGAGAGCTGGGAAGGGAGAGCAACTTGCCCCTTTCCAGTGAATCCACACCTTCTATTTGTAAGTCACATTCCTATCAAATCACTGATCAATCTGGAAGGGGGGAGATAAGGGAGCTCTCTCTCTTTGTAAGTCTGTGTAGAAATGCTTTGAAATGTTTAAAGCTGTAAATTGGTAAAATACCTTGTCTAAATGTAAGAGGCTAGTGCTTAAAAGCAATAAACCTCTAATCACTTGATAGCTCTTTTAATGGTTCAGCTGGGAGCAGTCAGCTGTAAGGGTCATGAGATACTACAGGAAAAAAAAAAAAAGATAAATCTGAAAACCCAGAGACCTCATGTCATGTGTCCTTAAAAATTGAAAAAAAAAAATTAATAAACCTCATCTTCTCAATTTAAACTCATTTGTGCCTATAAAAGTTTAATTAATAATCAAAATGAGATCTTATGTGCTATCAATTTGGGTTAGGGCATTCCTCAAAATACTAAGGATATGGGATTCTGACTTAAAATTTGTGTTTGGCTTTTGTCAGTTTGCTTGTGCCTAAAAACTCACGGTAAAAGATAACTTAAAATGAATCTTTAAATGCCAATATTTTCTTGCTGGGGAATTAAATGCATAAGCCACAGATGAAATTTTTTCAGTTACTAAAAAAACAGGAAAGCTTCACCAGGTTGTTACTAATAAGGTTCTTGTAACTTAATTAAAGGTATTCAATTCATCTTAACGTAAAACATACTAAGAACTGTAGCTAAGAATTAGAATCAATGTATGAGTACCCTTGTGTGTGTGTGTGTGTGTGTGTGTGTATAAAACTTGGTAGCTGGGGCTACTGGAACAGAGTAAATGTAGCCTGAATTTCAGCTATTGTGATGGTAATTGTAGACTGCATTTACTTGTGATTCCTGGAAATCTGTCCCACCCCTTAACAATTCAACTTAATATTTAAACTTTAAAAACTTATGGCTAAATTAGAAAAAGGGGTTTATGCATATCACTTTTGTGCCATTCTATATGTTTTTGGTCATTTCCTCTTTACCCTTTTAAAGGAAAAACTGTCTTTTTCATTGACTATTAAAATAATATAAATTAATTCTGAGTAGCCATCTCCACCAGAAATCAGAAATAACTGTTGCCATGTTTTCCAAAACAAACAATATTCTTCCTAGAGTATCAGGCCTTATTAAGCAACCCCCTATTGTTCAGGCCATCTCAGAGAATAAAAACTGAGTAAAAGCTACCTGGTTTCTTTCCAGTCTAAACAGAAGCCCACATGCTTGCCAAGTTCCCTCCAAACAGCAATTTTGTCAGGCATTGCCACCACCTCCACCCTACTCCCAACCCCACTTGCCTGCATTAGTATCTGGTACATAATAAGCACTCAGTTAATAAATTGATGTGTTTAAAACCTCACAGGGAAATTACTATAAAGCATTTCCTCTAATTTTTGTCTTAACTCATTCATATGTGTGTATGTGTGTATATGTATACCATCTGTACTAAGGTAATGTTACCTTTCATATTAGAGGGTTTATGGCTGAGTGCACCAGTGGTCAGATTGTGGATATAAAATGTAATAGCCCTTGATCATATATATATATATATTTTTTTTACTCCATCTTTGTAACTTTAATTATAAACAGAGAAGTAAAATAGGAGGTTTTAAATAACAAATTGTTTTTTGTATCAAACTATTCATATCTGTTTCCTCAATTTATTAAAATTAAATATGCAGTTATATAAGTAATATTTATATTTTTATAAAACCCAAATTAAACTAATGGTATAAAAGGTCATGTAAAACCAAATATACACTACTGTTAAAAGGTTATGATATCCTCATTAAATTATAATAAAAAACAGGTTAAATAATTGCTTTACATTCTAGAGCTTAAAAGTTGGTATGCTTTTGAAATTACTCAGTTTTAAAATTATCAAAAATGAAAGGTTTGATGTCACTGTAAAAGGGAAAACAACATTCTTTATTTAATCAATAACAATTTCAACTTGTTTGGCTTAAGTATTATCTCTTAGGTTTATAAAATACCAAGTTGGTAAGTTAACATTGTATGTGTTGAATCTTTAGAATAATTGAAACTGTAAACTCTTATTTCATGAAATTAAGCTTAAACTGCTCTCCTTCTCTCTTAGATGCATAAAGTAAATTCCATTGGTTGCTAATTGTAATCTAAGGTAAATTAGCCAGTCTGTGATTATGGTCAATTATAAAGAGTTTGTAAAACATCTTCCAAACTGAATTATTTAAATGGTTCTAGTTCTAGAAGTTTGATTGGTTTGATGGCAAAGAATAACTTCGTGATAATAAAACCTGTCTGAAGGTCACTGCAAGGTGCATATTTAAGTAAAGGATAAATGAAAATTTACCTTAATTCTATTGGGAATCTTGTGTTTTCATTTTAACACTGAAAATCGTTTTTTTCCTTCTACTACTAAGGTAAAATGCCACTAGTATCTTCATGGTAAAAATGTAAAAATAAACAAAGTCACTTGATATATAATGTGTTGCATTAAAAATGTTTAAAAATACATATAAAATCAAGGGATAAACTTTAACATTGTCAAATTCTCTTGTGCATTCAAACCAGGCCTTGAATAATTACAGGTTGCCTCTTCATGTGAGTTATTGGCTAGGCTGGTCACTGACTCCTCAAATAAAAAATTTTGCTATGCCTCTGGTTGTGCTCCTGAAGTTGACAGAAACTATGTTGCAGTGTCAAGGTCCTGCAGCAGCCAATGATGGCTCGTATAGCCAAGCATACAATGGATATTGTCTCCAGACTGGTACTCTTCCATAGTGCCAGAGAGCATTGTGCACTAGGCCAGTAAAATACTGGAAACTCCTTAGGATCAATGATGCTGTGACTTACTTACTGTGTGAAGAACATGCTAAGTGGAGCCATGATTACTAGGATACTGTAAGTAAAATTTAAACACAATTGGCATTATGGCCTGCTCCCATGGAGAGATAACATGTAAAGTATTACAAACCTGAAACTTAAAACTAGTAATTGCAACTCAGAATCCTTATGCATGAAGTAATATATTAATTAATATTAAGTGCTGTACTTTCATCCTGTTCTAGATATATGCCTAATAATTATATTATCTTTTCTATTCTGGACCAGGTACAAAAGTACATCAGACATGTTAAATTCCTGGTAACTTCATTTTCCAAATAGTTAATAAACATGCCTAAAATAAGGGGCAGTCTTAACTGAAAACTACTGGGCCACCAGTGGCTTGCAGGTAGCCAGTTAATTGGTGCCAGGCTCAGCCACCCTACTACTCTACTGTACTCTATTGTGTAGCAAAAATGAGGCTTGCTTGCTAGTGATGGGTCACCTATTGAACAGTCAAAATTACCAGAAATATTCAATTAAAACCAAAATGTAAAAAAACTTTATTCTGTAGTTCTGATCACTCCCACGGTAAAATTAAGGGAATTTCCAACTTGGTGCACTAATCCTGAATGAAACCAACTGCCCAAAAGGTGCCAGTTCACCAGAAGCACCTGATGAAGCACATGAGTGCCAATCATTAAACAACCTGGGATGAATCTTTAAAACAAAGCTAATAAGACAGATTCCCATGTGCTGACAACAACAGAAGCAGACAAAGAAGAAGATGAAGCAAATAGACACAGAGAACAGACAACTGGGGTGGGGGGGGGAAGGGGAGAGAAATTAAATAAATAAATCTTTAGAAAAAACTTTATAGATAGACCCATCAAGTCTTACTCAACTTTAACCATAAAAATTCCTTTTCCACAAACCTTCTGCACTTTCTGTATTCATTCAGGTTTTGTCCCACATTTTACTCTTTCTTAAAAACCAATCATTTTGTCTTATACATCTTACATAAGTTACCAAAAATGATTTTGGAAACTGTCTCCAAGCAAACTTCTTAAAACATACAATTACTTTCAACACTAAACAAACTTGTTAAAATAATGATTCAGTTTGCTTATATGCAAATATAACATTTCTTCACTTTAAATACTTAGTAGAATGCAATAGTAGAAACAGTCTTCTAGAAACAAGTTGGCAGGTGATGCTGATTGCCTACATGTTTTCCTGTTACATTACTTTTTGTTTTTATTATTAATTCAGTTTATGTTTAATAATGACTCTTTGGAATTAACTATTTAAACACTGTAATTTAAACAATGCTGCCACAAACTTCTTATAATTATTTTTAACTATGTAGGTTATAATTACTTTAAGAGAAATTTCACCTTTACAGAAACATTCCTTTACATAAAGTTACCACAATAGCTTCTACAATTTGCCACATGTTTTCAAGTCCTGTCCTGTATATATTCATTCTGATCTTATGAAAACTAGCCATCTTCTTTTAGGACAAACCCACTTTTTCAAGCTAACTTATTAAATTTTAGTCAGCACTGCCATAAACTTTTTACCTTTTTAAATATTCATTTAAGTTTTATATCTTTTATTTTATCCTGTGAAGAAAAAGAAACTATTCATTTCAATTTAGGCAAGAACTATTATGTGTGAAGAGACTTATAGTAATTTCATTAACCAAGACTTATCATTTTTATCATGGTAGAGATCTCATTAACATATAACCTTATGTATTAATATAAATGCTTACTTAATTTTTGGTCATTTGAATAGAGCTTTTGTAGAAATTTTTATCGATTCATATTACCATCCAGAAATATTAAAATATATACTGACATTAAACTGAAAACACAAAAACAATTACATACAACACACCAACAGAAAAATGAAATTTACAATTTGACTCATAATTCTTACTTTTTTGGTGTAGTTGTTTATAAGTTTTCCATCATTTCACGTCTTAGATTTTACTGCTTTTAAGGTTTCTTCTGGAATCTTGTTACCTGTAACATGCAAGCTTATTCTTGGAAATACTTTTATTATTTATCACCAATGAGTTAAGATAACTTGAGCAGCATAAATACAGTTAAGCTTTTAGTTGTTAAACAGTTAACACAAATTTTTGGGTTACTACTCTTTTACACTACACTGAGATTTGAAGTTCAGAAGTAAGCTATTGACTCAAAACTGAAAATTCTTTTTAACACCTTGATAAAAAATTTGTACTAATTTTATTAATTTGGCTTGTTGCAGAAGCAGAGAGATTCAATAATTGTGTATGGAAGGCCAGGGTGCAGTAATAATTTTGGGGGAAAAAAATTTACTAACAATCGACCAGACTCAGGAACTCTTGTTGAAAACCCTGAGCCCCAAATAAGATTTTTGGGTTCTTTTTATACAAAGGAAGAGTCAAATGATGCTTTGAGTACAAGATAAGCTTGAGTTAACACATATTTCTTACATTCCAGGTAGGCTTGAATTAACATATTTAGTTTGCATCCTTCTTGAATATTCAAAGTTTATAGAGCCTATATCACTTAATTGCTTTTCCAGGACTGGAGTGGTTGGCATCGTTACCAAAGACAGGGCTGCAGCTCTTATTGTCTGATATACACAGCTTGGGTTATTTATGAAGAGACACACAGCCCCCACACATAGCCTATATCAGGCTAAATAGGCCCAAACAGAATCAGCATGGAAAGAAAACAGAACACCAGTGTTGCCATATTTTCCTCCTCTTCCAGGATTTCAACTCTGTCAGCCCCCACTAGCCCACAGCCACATTATCATGTAGGCAGCAGGGGTTTGCACAGTTGCTACCAGAATATTTTCCTTATCTTAGTTAACACTTTAACAGAGAGTTTTCTTATAAGCATGATTTCACTAACAAGGGTTTTATTTAGCACTTTTGCCTGTGTGGGATGTTGTATTCATTGTAAAGGCTCATAGGCTCCAGTGCCCGTAAGCATGCGCAAGGTAGTAGCCATATTGTGAGCCTGATTACACTCATGAGCACTCCATTCTTCAAACCAATTACTTTTCCATAAAAGGTAACTGCCCCTCCTCAAGCAAGCTTTAGCCAAAACCATCCAATCTTTGGGACAAAGAGGATCTTCCCCTACTGATTCTACCAAGGATAAAGTGAACAGGGCAGTAAGTCCATATGTACTACAAGCAAATTTCAATTCTTTGGACTGTTGTAGAATTTGAGAGAGGTTCAATTATTTGCATATAGAGAGGCCAGGACTCAGGAATGATTTTGAGAAGGAAAAATGGTTTATTGACAGCCGGCCAGACTCGGGAGCTTTCTGTTTTAATCCCAAGCCCAGAACAAGAGTTTGAATCTCTTTTCTTTTCTTTTTTTTTTTTAAAGATTTATTTTATTTATTTAATTTCCCCCCCTCCCGCGGTTGTCTGTTCTCTGTGTCTATTTGTTGCGTCTGTTGTCGTCAGCGGCATGGGAAGTGTGGGCGGTGCCATTCATGACAGACTTCACTTTTCTTTTGCACTGGGCGGCTCTCCCTATGGGTGCACTCCTTGCGCGTGGGGCTCCCCTACCTGAGTGGCGCCGCACTCCTTGCCTGCATCAGCACTGCGCATGGGCCAGCTCCACACGGGTCCCTTTTTATACAGAGAGGAAAGGCCAAATGGTCCTTTTGTTTCAGTTCTCAATAGGCTTCAATTAGCATATATATCTTTTTTTTTTTTTAAAGATTTATTTATTTATTTAATTCCCCCCGGTTGTCTGTTCTTGGTGTCTATTTGCTGTGTCTTGTTTCTTTGTCCGCTTCTGTTGTCGTCAGCGGCACGGGAAGTGTGGGCGGCGCCATTCCTCGGCAGGCTGCTCCCTCCTTCGCGCTGGGCGGCTCTCCCTATGGGTGCACTCCTTTGCGCGTGGGGCTCCCCTACGCGGGGGACACCCTGTGTAGCACGGCACTCCTTGCGCACATCAGCACTGCACATGGGCCAGCTCCACACGGGTCAAGGAGGCCCGGGGTTTGAACTACGGACCTCCCATGTGGTAGACAGACGACCTAACCACTGGGCCAAAGTCCATTTCCCGCATATATATCTTTCACATCTTAGGTAAGCTGTTAGCACCAACTTCAAACATTCTAGATAAGCTTTTTAGCATATTTGGTTTTCATTTCCCTAAACACTTAAAGTTTATAGACCTTGCATTGTTAAACTGTTTCCTGGGACTGGAGTCCTTGCCATTGTTACCAAGGGTAGGACTGCAGCCTCTTACCATCACACCCACAAGTCAGAGAGCTTAGGTTAAATCTCTGAAGAGACAAAGAGCCTCCCACCCATAACCCACATCATAACAACTTAACAGGAATGGCTTCATGCAGATGTAACATATTGACCAGGATTGTTGGGATCAGGGTGTTCTATGGCAGAAAAAAGAGCAAATTGAGAAACATCCTAGCCATGCATCCAGGTGGACCCATTACCAGCCTGTAAGGGAGACAGAACAGGAGGGACCAAAGCTACAGGAGACACTAGGGAAGGAGAACTCACGATAGGGGGAAGGCACTGTTGACCAACAGGGGCACCTTTCTGCAACACTTGCTGATCCTCCAAAGACAATTGTGACAGCTGCCATTGGATGGTGGCAGGGGTAGAATCACAATTGTCTGCCATCCGGAAACCAAGGACAATCTACTGGAGAAAATCTAAAAATTGTTCTGTTGTAGAGAAATCGGGTGTGCGCAGTATCGAAGGCCAGGACACGAGAGTACCGAGAAGGAAGTTGGTTTATTTCGACCGGCTAGGCTTGGTGGACTCTTGTCCTAATAAAAACCGAGCCCCGAATAGAATTTTGGGTTCCCTTTTATACAGAAAAGATATAAGGGTAGGGAGTTAAATGGTGCTTTTGTGAAAGAAAATGACTTTCCTTGTTAGTTAAGTGTTTGTCTGAGTACCAGATAAGTTTTGAATTATAGTACCCCCATATTTTAGGTGAGCTTTAATTAGCATATCACTCACATCTCAGGTGCACTTTAATTAGCATATCACTCACATCTCAGGTGAGCTTTAATTAGCATATCGCTCACATCTCAGGTGTGCTTTAATTAGCATATCACTCACATCTCAGGTGAGCTTGAATTAGCATATCCAGATGCAACCTTGAATACACATTTGTCTTACATCCTTTTTGAACATTCAGAGACTATAGGGCCTATATTACTTATTTGGACATCTTGGGGACTAGGTACTCTTGGAAACAATTTTGAACTTATGCACAGGCTATATCAGTTCTAGTTGTTGTGGTAGTTACCTTAGAACCTCAGGTAGACAACAGTGCATTCAACATTTGGGCATACATATCACATTGAGAAAAAGTGTGATTCCCCATGTTTCACACCTGGTGAACAGGCCCAAGCTTATGGGCCATGGCCTATGCATCAATCTCTTTCAGTGGTCTCACTGCAGCTAACAACATCCAGGATAGGGTCTCCTCACCTGTTTCATCCAGATTGCTTGAAATTACCCAGTGTCATGGGAGCCTGTTCCAGCCACACATGCCACGACATGTCGAGGGCAGTAACAGCCAAACAGCCTCTGTGCAGTCCCTAGAAAGAGGAGGTGAGAGAGTGAAGAAAAGAAATAACACAAAATGAAATGAAATGAAAGACACAAAATAGTGGGGAAAATGTAGGCTGTGAGGAACCTGCAGGAGGACAGAAGCTACCTCAGGCAGTCAGGTTAATCAGGCAAATTGTATTAAAAGACATCAACACCTTCAGCAGATCCCGAGCAGAAGGTCTTGTTCTGAGGTAACTAAAAATACAATAGTTATTCTTCTTTTAAAAGGCCCTCAGCTAAGAGTTCCCAGGAACGCGGGTTGAAGAGGGGTTCCCAAATGTTTACACCGAATGCCACCAGGAGGCCACGGGGACGCGACGGAAGGGGTCGCCGACGTGGGTGGAGCCTGCTGGGTGGGGACTGGGCTAGGAGAGAAGCTCTGCTCTGGTGTCCTGGACAGTTGTTCCCTCCTGTCTGTCTGGGGAAAAGCCAAGAGACTGAAGAAGCTCCAGGAACCAGAGAGCGGCTCCGTTGCCCAAAGTCTGAGCCAAAACTTCCACCGCTAGGGGCCACTGTTGGATAGGAATAGTTCCTTCCTCACGCTTGCTGGAGGCCAGAGGGCTGAGTTCTAAGGCAGGGGGAGGGGCAGGGCCCCTTGCAGAAGGGGCTGTGGGGGAAGGGAGCCCTGGGGCAGATCTGGGGCTGCTGGGAGAGCCCCCTCTCCAGGCCATAGCTCAGCTGGCCCAGGCCGAGGGTCTGGGCCGGGCCAGCCTGCCGGGCCCCTCCGAAGAGGGGGTTTCCTCGCCAACCAAAGTCCCCGAGGCCTCCTCCAGCGGGGGCCTAGCTAGGGCCGGCCGGCGTTGCCCTGCAGGTCTCTCCCACGGCAATGGTCACAGACATGCTGTCTCCCATCGCCGTCACCTCCACCTTTAGTCAGGGCAACCCCGGCCTTTCCCACCGGTGGCCTGCGGGCTTCGGCCTGGGCTCCTGGCCAGGCCTCCAGACACCTGTCTCCCGGAGAGGACAGGCCCAGAGGCTTCCCTCTCCCTTGTCAATGACCTCTCTTTCTCTGCGTTTCTTTTCTGGGACGAGAGGGGCCCCAGAGCACCCCGACGACTCCGAGCAATGAGCCTGCCCTTTCTCCTCTCGCCCTCCTGTTTGGGACCCTACGAACGAACGAACGAATGAACGAACGAACGAACGAGCATTTCTCTCGGCTCTGGGGCCGGGGGACGCAAAACGAAACTGCTTACCTATTGGGTGCTGAGACACTTGCGTGGAAATCATTTCTGCTCACTTGAGGCAGGCACTGCGGTCAAGTGGGCTTACAGGTCCAGGCGTTCCATGGACCGGGTACATTCTAAGCGGCCATCGTGACCGTCCAAAGCGGACGTGTGGGTTGTTTGGGCCTTGCCTCCAGTCGTAACCGTCCGTTTTTGGGGAGGGCGAAAAAAAGTGAGAACCCATCATCTTAAGCACATTGCGCTCTGCCAGAGCACGCCACGCCACCAGGTGATTTTCCTATGGATTGCCGTGCCAAGCTACCATAGCGGACAATGCCGCAGGGATACTGTCAAGATTTCCAAACCAAAGCAGATAGCCCTTCTGGCCGAGGCGCAGCTGCCTAGTCGATCAAGCCCCAGGCCCCGGTGCTCCTGAGGGCTGCGGGGACACCCAGGACTACGCTGCTGATGGCAGGTGGCTCCGGGCCTCAGTGCCCTGCCAGTGGGCCCTACTTGGGAATCCGTGCTCTTGCACGGGGAGCGGGGAGTCGGTTGCAGGGGGGCCTCTCTACACACGCCTCTTCTTCTGTCACTTTGGCTGCGGCTGAGCCTGGCACTGGGCGCGTGCATGCTCAGGAGACAGGCTTCTGCCTGTCTCTGGACAGGCCCCGTGCCAGCTGGGACCTGAGCCTCAGCCCAGGTGCAACACCTGCGCTCAGGTTCGTTGGACCGGCCCAGGTCAGCTGAGAGGCAGGAGAAGGTGGTCCTCACCGCGGAGGGAAGCAAAAGTGCCGACACCTGCCGGCGGGAGAGCCGCATCCTGACAGCCCTGTGGGATCTAAGCCCCCTCTCGCTCCATCGGCTGCCTCCGCCCCACCCCCTCCTGTCGGGGCGCCCGGCCGGCGCCCGGGGTGGGGGTGGGGGTGGGCAAGCGCTAGGCCTCCCGCGCCGCCGGTAGACCGCTCTCCGACGCCCGCCGTGCCGGGACCACAGCGCAGGCGCCGCAGCCCGCTGGGCCGGCCACGCCCACCGCCGCCCTGGCGCGCAGGCGCCCCTCGCCCCGCCCCCGGCACACTCGCCCCGCCCCCGCCCCGCCCGGTTGCTCCGGAGACGCTGGCCACTGGCGGGAGCTGCCCGAGCCCGGGAGTGGGAAGACAGTTGTGATGGATGGGGGCGGGGGGCGTTTTCTGCCCTCGGGAGTTGTCCCCAGTGCCAGTGCCAGTGCCAGTGGCGGGACAGATGCGGCCAACAGGCATCCTGCCGAAACCCACCCAATGCCCTTTTGGGGAGCGCGTCCACTGCCAGGAGAACCTCCAGCGCTGGGGGAAGCGGGGTTCCAAAATGTTTACACCGAATGCCACCAGGAGGCCACGGGGACGCGACGGAAGGGGTCGCCGACGTGGGTGGAGCCTGCTGGGTGGGGACTGGGCTAGGAGAGAAGCTCTGCTCTGGTGTCCTGGACAGTTGTTCCCTCCTGTCTGTCTGGGGAAAAGCCAAGAGACTGAAGAAGCTCCAGGAACCAGAGAGCGGCTCCGTTGCCCAAAGTCTGAGCCAAAACTTCCACCGCTAGGGGCCACTGTTGGATAGGAATAGTTCCTTCCTCACGCTTGCTGGAGGCCAGAGGGCTGAGTTCTAAGGCGGGGGGAGGGGCAGGGCCCCTTGCAGAAGGGGCTGTGGGGGAAGGGAGCCCTGGGGCAGATCTGGGGCTGCTGGGAGAGCCCCCTCTCCAGGCCATAGCTCAGCTGGCCCAGGCCGAGGGTCTGGGCCGGGCCAGCCTGCCGGGCCCCTCCGAAGAGGGGGTTTCCTCGCCAACCAAAGTCCCCGAGGCCTCCTCCAGCGGGGGCCTAGCTAGGGCCGGCCGGCGTTGCCCTGCAGGTCTCTCCCACGGCAATGGTCACAGACATGCTGTCTCCCATCGCCGTCACCTCCACCTTTTGTCAGGGCAACCCCGGCCTTTCCCACCGGTGGCCTGCGGGCTTCGGCCTGGGCTCCCGGCCAGGCCTCCAGACACCTGTCTCCCGGAGAGGACAGGCCCAGAGGCTTCCCTCACCCTTGTCAATGACCTCTCTTTCTCTGCGTTTCTTTTCTGGGACGAGAGGGGCCCCAGAGCACCCCGACGACTCCGAGCAATGAGCCTGCCCTTTCTCCTCTCGCCCTCCTGTTTGGGACCCTACGAACGAACGAACGAACGAACGAACGAACGAACGAGCATTTCTCTCGGCTCTGGGGCCGGGGGACGCAAAACGAAACTGCTTACCTATTGGGTGCTGAGACACTTGCGTGGAAATCATTTCTGCTCACTTGAGGCAGGCACTGCGGTCAAGTGGGCTTACAGGTCCAGGCGTTCCATGGACCGGGTACATTCTAAGCGGCCATCGTGACCGTCCAAAGCGGACGTGTGGGTTGTTTGGGCCTTGCCTCCAGTCGTAACCGTCCGTTTTTGGGGAGGGCGAAAAAAAGTGAGAACCCATCATCTTAAGCACATTGCGCTCTGCCAGAGCACGCCACGCCACCAGGTGATTTTCCTATGGATTGCCGTGCCAAGCTACCATAGCGGACAATGCCGCAGGGATACTGTCAAGATTTCCAAACCAAAGCAGATAGCCCTTCTGGCCGAGGCGCAGCTGCCTAGTCGATCAAGCCCCAGGCCCCGGTGCTCCTGAGGGCTGCGGGGACACCCAGGACTACGCTGCTGATGGCAGGTGGCTCCGGGCCTCAGTGCCCTGCCAGTGGGCCCTACTTGGGAATCCGTGCTCTTGCACGGGGAGCGGGGAGTCGGTTGCAGGGGGGCCTCTCTACACACGCCTCTTCTTCTGTCACTTTGGCTGCGGCTGAGCCTGGCACTGGGCGCGTGCATGCTCAGGAGACAGGCTTCTGCCTGTCTCTGGACAGGCCCCATGCCAGCTGGGACCTGAGCCTCAGCCCAGGTGCAACACCTGCGCTCAGGTTCGTTGGACCGGCCCAGGTCAGCTGAGAGGCAGGAGAAGGTGGTCCTCACCGCGGAGGGAAGCAAAAGTGCCGACACCTGCCGGCGGGAGAGCCGCATCCTGACAGCCCTGTGGGATCTAAGCCCCCTCTCGCTCCATCGGCTGCCTCCGCCCCACCCCCTCCTGTCGGGGCGCCCGGCCGGCGCCCGGGGTGGGGGTGGGGGTGGGCAAGCGCTAGGCCTCCCGCGCCGCCGGTAGACCGCTCTCCGACGCCCGCCGTGCCGGGACCACAGCGCAGGCGCCGCAGCCCGCTGGGCCGGCCACGCCCACCGCCGCCCTGGCGCGCAGGCGCCCCTCGCCGCGCCCCCGGCACACTCGCCCCGCCCCCGCCACGCCCGGTTGCTCCGGAGACGCTGGCCACTGGCGGGAGCTGCCCGAGCCCGGGAGTGGGAAGACAGTTGTGATGGATGGGGGCGGGGGGCGTTTTCTGCCCTCGGGAGTTGTCCCCAGTGCCAGTGCCAGTGCCAGTGGCGGGACAGATGCGGCCAACAGGCATCCTGCCGAAACCCACCCAATGCCCTTTCGGGGAGCGCGTCCACTGCCAGGAGAACCTCCAGCGCTGGGGGAAGCGGGGTTCCAAAATGTTTACACCGAATGCCACAGGAGGCCACGGGGACGCGACGGAAGGGGTCGCCGACGTGGGTGGAGCCTGCTGGGTGGGGACTGGGCTAGGAGAGAAGCTCTGCTCTGGTGTCCTGGACAGTTGTTCCCTCCTGTCTGTCTGGGGAAAAGCCAAGAGACTGAAGAAGCTCCAGGAACCAGAGAGCGGCTCCGTTGCCCAAAGTCTGAGCCAAAACTTCCACCGCTAGGGGCCACTGTTGGATAGGAATAGTTCCTTCCTCACGCTTGCTGGAGGCCAGAGGGCTGAGTTCTAAGGCGGGGGGAGGGGCAGGGCCCCTTGCAGAAGGGGCTGTGGGGGAAGGGAGCCCTGGGGCAGATCTGGGGCTGCTGGGAGAGCCCCCTCTCCAGGCCATAGCTCAGCTGGCCCAGGCCGAGGGTCTGGGCCGGGCCAGCCTGCCGGGCCCCTCCGAAGAGGGGGTTTCCTCGCCAACCAAAGTCCCCGAGGCCTCCTCCAGCGGGGGCCTAGCTAGGGCCGGCCGGCGTTGCCCTGCAGGTCTCTCCCACGGCAATGGTCACAGACATGCTGTCTCCCATCGCCGTCACCTCCACCTTTTGTCAGGGCAACCCCGGCCTTTCCCACCGGTGGCCTGCGGGCTTCGGCCTGGGCTCCTGGCCAGGCCTCCAGACACCTGTCTCCCGGAGAGGACAGGCCCAGAGGCTTCCCTCACCCTTGTCAATGACCTCTCTTTCTCTGCGTTTCTTTTCTGGGACGAGAGGGGCCCCAGAGCACCCCGACGACTCCGAGCAATGAGCCTGCCCTTTCTCCTCTCGCCCTCCTGTTTGGGACCCTACGAACGAACGAACGAACGAACGAACGAACGAACGAACGAACGAACGAGCATTTCTCTCGGCTCTGGGGCCGGGGGACGCAAAACGAAACTGCTTACCTATTGGGTGCTGAGACACTTGCGTGGAAATCATTTCTGCTCACTTGAGGCAGGCACTGCGGTCAAGTGGGCTTACAGGTCCAGGCGTTCCATGGACCGGGTACATTCTAAGCGGCCATCGTGACCGTCCAAAGCGGACGTGTGGGTTGTTTGGGCCTTGCCTCCAGTCGTAACCGTCCGTTTTTGGGGAGGGCGAAAAAAAGTGAGAACCCATCATCTTAAGCACATTGCGCTCTGCCAGAGCACGCCACGCCACCAGGTGATTTTCCTATGGATTGCCGTGCCAAGCTACCATAGCGGACAATGCCGCAGGGATACTGTCAAGATTTCCAAACCAAAGCAGATAGCCCTTCTGGCCGAGGCGCAGCTGCCTAGTCGATCAAGCCCCAGGCCCCGGTGCTCCTGAGGGCTGCGGGGACACCCAGGACTACGCTGCTGATGGCAGGTGGCTCCGGGCCTCAGTGCCCTGCCAGTGGGCCCTACTTGGGAATCCGTGCTCTTGCACGGGGAGCGGGGAGTCGGTTGCAGGGGGGCCTCTCTACACACGCCTCTTCTTCTGTCACTTTGGCTGCGGCTGAGCCTGGCACTGGGCGCGTGCATGCTCAGGAGACAGGCTTCTGCCTGTCTCTGGACAGGCCCCGTGCCAGCTGGGACCTGAGCCTCAGCCCAGGTGCAACACCTGCGCTCAGGTTCGTTGGACCGGCCCAGGTCAGCTGAGAGGCAGGAGAAGGTGGTCCTCACCGCGGAGGGAAGCAAAAGTGCCGACACCTGCCGGCGGGAGAGCCGCATCCTGACAGCCCTGTGGGATCTAAGCCCCCTCTCGCTCCATCGGCTGCCTCCGCCCCACCCCCTCCTGTCGGGGCGCCCGGCCGGCGCCCGGGGTGGGGGTGGGGGTGGGCAAGCGCTAGGCCTCCCGCGCCGCCGGTAGACCGCTCTCCGACGCCCGCCGTGCCGGGACCACAGCGCAGGCGCCGCAGCCCGCTGGGCCGGCCACGCCCACCGCCACCCTGGCGCGCAGGCGCCCCTCGCCCCGCCCCCGGCACACTCGCCCCGCCCCCGCCCCGCCCGGTTGCTCCGGAGACGCTGGCCACTGGCGGGAGCTGCCCGAGCCCGGGAGTGGGAAGACAGTTGTGATGGATGGGGGCGGGGGGCGTTTTCTGCCCTCGGGAGTTGTCCCCAGTGCCAGTGCCAGTGCCAGTGGCGGGACAGATGCGGCCAACAGGCATCCTGCCGAAACCCACCCAATGCCCTTTCGGGGAGCGCGTCCACTGCCAGGAGAACCTCCAGCGCTGGGGGAAGCGGGGTTCCAAAATGTTTACACCGAATGCCACCAGGAGGCCACGGGGACGCGACGGAAGGGGTCGCCGACGTGGGTGGAGCCTGCTGGGTGGGGACTGGGCTAGGAGAGAAGCTCTGCTCTGGTGTCCTGGACAGTTGTTCCCTCCTGTCTGTCTGGGGAAAAGCCAAGAGACTGAAGAAGCTCCAGGAACCAGAGAGCGGCTCCGTTGCCCAAAGTCTGAGCCAAAACTTCCACCGCTAGGGGCCACTGTTGGATAGGAATAGTTCCTTCCTCACGCTTGCTGGAGGCCAGAGGGCTGAGTTCTAAGGCGGGGGGAGGGGCAGGGCCCCTTGCAGAAGGGGCTGTGGGGGAAGGGAGCCCTGGGGCAGATCTGGGGCTGCTGGGAGAGCCCCCTCTCCAGGCCATAGCTCAGCTGGCCCAGGCCGAGGGTCTGGGCCGGGCCAGCCTGCCGGGCCCCTCCGAAGAGGGGGTTTCCTCGCCAACCAAAGTCCCCGAGGCCTCCTCCAGCGGGGGCCTAGCTAGGGCCGGCCGGCGTTGCCCTGCAGGTCTCTCCCACGGCAATGGTCACAGACATGCTGTCTCCCATCGCCGTCACCTCCACCTTTTGTCAGGGCAACCCCGGCCTTTCCCACCGGTGGCCTGCGGGCTTCGGCCTGGGCTCCCGGCCAGGCCTCCAGACACCTGTCTCCCGGAGAGGACAGGCCCAGAGGCTTCCCTCACCCTTGTCAATGACCTCTCTTTCTCTGCGTTTCTTTTCTGGGACGAGAGGGGCCCCAGAGCACCCCGACGACTCCGAGCAATGAGCCTGCCCTTTCTCCTCTCGCCCTCCTGTTTGGGACCCTACGAACGAACGAACGAACGAACGAACGAACGAACGAACGAACGAACGAACGAGCATTTCTCTCGGCTCTGGGGCCGGGGGACGCAAAACGAAACTGCTTACCTATTGGGTGCTGAGACACTTGCGTGGAAATCATTTCTGCTCACTTGAGGCAGGCACTGCGGTCAAGTGGGCTTACAGGTCCAGGCGTTCCATGGACCGGGTACATTCTAAGCGGCCATCGTGACCGTCCAAAGCGGACGTGTGGGTTGTTTGGGCCTTGCCTCCAGTCGTAACCGTCCGTTTTTGGGGAGGGCGAAAAAAAGTGAGAACCCATCATCTTAAGCACATTGCGCTCTGCCAGAGCACGCCACGCCACCAGGTGATTTTCCTATGGATTGCCGTGCCAAGCTACCATAGCGGACAATGCCGCAGGGATACTGTCAAGATTTCCAAACCAAAGCAGATAGCCCTTCTGGCCGAGGCGCAGCTGCCTAGTCGATCAAGCCCCAGGCCCCGGTGCTCCTGAGGGCTGCGGGGACACCCAGGACTACGCTGCTGATGGCAGGTGGCTCCGGGCCTCAGTGCCCTGCCAGTGGGCCCTACTTGGGAATCCGTGCTCTTGCACGGGGAGCGGGGAGTCGGTTGCAGGGGGGCCTCTCTACACACGCCTCTTCTTCTGTCACTTTGGCTGCGGCTGAGCCTGGCACTGGGCGCGTGCATGCTCAGGAGACAGGCTTCTGCCTGTCTCTGGACAGGCCCCATGCCAGCTGGGACCTGAGCCTCAGCCCAGGTGCAACACCTGCGCTCAGGTTCGTTGGACCGGCCCAGGTCAGCTGAGAGGCAGGAGAAGGTGGTCCTCACCGCGGAGGGAAGCAAAAGTGCCGACACCTGCCGGCGGGAGAGCCGCATCCTGACAGCCCTGTGGGATCTAAGCCCCCTCTCGCTCCATCGGCTGCCTCCGCCCCACCCCCTCCTGTCGGGGCGCCCGGCCGGCGCCCGGGGTGGGGGTGGGGGTGGGCAAGCGCTAGGCCTCCCGCGCCGCCGGTAGACCGCTCTCCGACGCCCGCCGTGCCGGGACCACAGCGCAGGCGCCGCAGCCCGCTGGGCCGGCCACGCCCACCGCCGCCCTGGCGCGCAGGCGCCCCTCGCCCCGCCCCCGGCACACTCGCCCCGCCCCCGCCCCGCCCGGTTGCTCCGGAGACGCTGGCCACTGGCGGGAGCTGCCCGAGCCCGGGAGTGGGAAGACAGTTGTGATGGATGGGGGCGGGGGGCGTTTTCTGCCCTCGGGAGTTGTCCCCAGTGCCAGTGCCAGTGCCAGTGGCGGGACAGATGCGGCCAACAGGCATCCTGCCGAAACCCACCCAATGCCCTTTCGGGGAGCGCGTCCACTGCCAGGAGAACCTCCAGCGCTGGGGGAAGCGGGGTTCCAAAATGTTTACACCGAATGCCACCAGGAGGCCACGGGGACGCGACGGAAGGGGTCGCCGACGTGGGTGGAGCCTGCTGGGTGGGGACTGGGCTAGGAGAGAAGCTCTGCTCTGGTGTCCTGGACAGTTGTTCCCTCCTGTCTGTCTGGGGAAAAGCCAAGAGACTGAAGAAGCTCCAGGAACCAGAGAGCGGCTCCGTTGCCCAAAGTCTGAGCCAAAACTTCCACCGCTAGGGGCCACTGTTGGATAGGAATAGTTCCTTCCTCACGCTTGCTGGAGGCCAGAGGGCTGAGTTCTAAGGCGGGGGGAGGGGCAGGGCCCCTTGCAGAAGGGGCTGTGGGGGAAGGGAGCCCTGGGGCAGATCTGGGGCTGCTGGGAGAGCCCCCTCTCCAGGCCATAGCTCAGCTGGCCCAGGCCGAGGGTCTGGGCCGGGCCAGCCTGCCGGGCCCCTCCGAAGAGGGGGTTTCCTCGCCAACCAAAGTCCCCGAGGCCTCCTCCAGCGGGGGCCTAGCTAGGGCCGGCCGGCGTTGCCCTGCAGGTCTCTCCCACGGCAATGGTCACAGACATGCTGTCTCCCATCGCCGTCACCTCCACCTTTTGTCAGGGCAACCCCGGCCTTTCCCACCGGTGGCCTGCGGGCTTCGGCCTGGGCTCCCGGCCAGGCCTCCAGACACCTGTCTCCCGGAGAGGACAGGCCCAGAGGCTTCCCTCACCCTTGTCAATGACCTCTCTTTCTCTGCGTTTCTTTTCTGGGACGAGAGGGGCCCCAGAGCACCCCGACGACTCCGAGCAATGAGCCTGCCCTTTCTCCTCTCGCCCTCCTGTTTGGGACCCTACGAACGAACGAACGAACGAACGAACGAACGAACGAGCATTTCTCTCGGCTCTGGGGCCGGGGGACGCAAAACGAAACTGCTTACCTATTGGGTGCTGAGACACTTGCGTGGAAATCATTTCTGCTCACTTGAGGCAGGCACTGCGGTCAAGTGGGCTTACAGGTCCAGGCGTTCCATGGACCGGGTACATTCTAAGCGGCCATCGTGACCGTCCAAAGCGGACGTGTGGGTTGTTTGGGCCTTGCCTCCAGTCGTAACCGTCCGTTTTTGGGGAGGGCGAAAAAAAGTGAGAACCCATCATCTTAAGCACATTGCGCTCTGCCAGAGCACGCCACGCCACCAGGTGATTTTCCTATGGATTGCCGTGCCAAGCTACCATAGCGGACAATGCCGCAGGGATACTGTCAAGATTTCCAAACCAAAGCAGATAGCCCTTCTGGCCGAGGCGCAGCTGCCTAGTCGATCAAGCCCCAGGCCCCGGTGCTCCTGAGGGCTGCGGGGACACCCAGGACTACGCTGCTGATGGCAGGTGGCTCCGGGCCTCAGTGCCCTGCCAGTGGGCCCTACTTGGGAATCCGTGCTCTTGCACGGGGAGCGGGGAGTCGGTTGCAGGGGGGCCTCTCTACACACGCCTCTTCTTCTGTCACTTTGGCTGCGGCTGAGCCTGGCACTGGGCGCGTGCATGCTCAGGAGACAGGCTTCTGCCTGTCTCTGGACAGGCCCCATGCCAGCTGGGACCTGAGCCTCAGCCCAGGTGCAACACCTGCGCTCAGGTTCGTTGGACCGGCCCAGGTCAGCTGAGAGGCAGGAGAAGGTGGTCCTCACCGCGGAGGGAAGCAAAAGTGCCGACACCTGCCGGCGGGAGAGCCGCATCCTGACAGCCCTGTGGGATCTAAGCCCCCTCTCGCTCCATCGGCTGCCTCCGCCCCACCCCCTCCTGTCGGGGCGCCCGGCCGGCGCCCGGGGTGGGGGTGGGGGTGGGCAAGCGCTAGGCCTCCCGCGCCGCCGGTAGACCGCTCTCCGACGCCCGCCGTGCCGGGACCACAGCGCAGGCGCCGCAGCCCGCTGGGCCGGCCACGCCCACCGCCGCCCTGGCGCGCAGGCGCCCCTCGCCGCGCCCCCGGCACACTCGCCCCGCCCCCGCCACGCCCGGTTGCTCCGGAGACGCTGGCCACTGGCGGGAGCTGCCCGAGCCCGGGAGTGGGAAGACAGTTGTGATGGATGGGGGCGGGGGGCGTTTTCTGCCCTCGGGAGTTGTCCCCAGTGCCAGTGCCAGTGCCAGTGGCGGGACAGATGCGGCCAACAGGCATCCTGCCGAAACCCACCCAATGCCCTTTCGGGGAGCGCGTCCACTGCCAGGAGAACCTCCAGCGCTGGGGGAAGCGGGGTTCCAAAATGTTTACACCGAATGCCACAGGAGGCCACGGGGACGCGACGGAAGGGGTCGCCGACGTGGGTGGAGCCTGCTGGGTGGGGACTGGGCTAGGAGAGAAGCTCTGCTCTGGTGTCCTGGACAGTTGTTCCCTCCTGTCTGTCTGGGGAAAAGCCAAGAGACTGAAGAAGCTCCAGGAACCAGAGAGCGGCTCCGTTGCCCAAAGTCTGAGCCAAAACTTCCACCGCTAGGGGCCACTGTTGGATAGGAATAGTTCCTTCCTCACGCTTGCTGGAGGCCAGAGGGCTGAGTTCTAAGGCGGGGGGAGGGGCAGGGCCCCTTGCAGAAGGGGCTGTGGGGGAAGGGAGCCCTGGGGCAGATCTGGGGCTGCTGGGAGAGCCCCCTCTCCAGGCCATAGCTCAGCTGGCCCAGGCCGAGGGTCTGGGCCGGGCCAGCCTGCCGGGCCCCTCCGAAGAGGGGGTTTCCTCGCCAACCAAAGTCCCCGAGGCCTCCTCCAGCGGGGGCCTAGCTAGGGCCGGCCGGCGTTGCCCTGCAGGTCTCTCCCACGGCAATGGTCACAGACATGCTGTCTCCCATCGCCGTCACCTCCACCTTTTGTCAGGGCAACCCCGGCCTTTCCCACCGGTGGCCTGCGGGCTTCGGCCTGGGCTCCTGGCCAGGCCTCCAGACACCTGTCTCCCGGAGAGGACAGGCCCAGAGGCTTCCCTCACCCTTGTCAATGACCTCTCTTTCTCTGCGTTTCTTTTCTGGGACGAGAGGGGCCCCAGAGCACCCCGACGACTCCGAGCAATGAGCCTGCCCTTTCTCCTCTCGCCCTCCTGTTTGGGACCCTACGAACGAACGAACGAACGAACGAACGAACGAACGAACGAACGAACGAGCATTTCTCTCGGCTCTGGGGCCGGGGGACGCAAAACGAAACTGCTTACCTATTGGGTGCTGAGACACTTGCGTGGAAATCATTTCTGCTCACTTGAGGCAGGCACTGCGGTCAAGTGGGCTTACAGGTCCAGGCGTTCCATGGACCGGGTACATTCTAAGCGGCCATCGTGACCGTCCAAAGCGGACGTGTGGGTTGTTTGGGCCTTGCCTCCAGTCGTAACCGTCCGTTTTTGGGGAGGGCGAAAAAAAGTGAGAACCCATCATCTTAAGCACATTGCGCTCTGCCAGAGCACGCCACGCCACCAGGTGATTTTCCTATGGATTGCCGTGCCAAGCTACCATAGCGGACAATGCCGCAGGGATACTGTCAAGATTTCCAAACCAAAGCAGATAGCCCTTCTGGCCGAGGCGCAGCTGCCTAGTCGATCAAGCCCCAGGCCCCGGTGCTCCTGAGGGCTGCGGGGACACCCAGGACTACGCTGCTGATGGCAGGTGGCTCCGGGCCTCAGTGCCCTGCCAGTGGGCCCTACTTGGGAATCCGTGCTCTTGCACGGGGAGCGGGGAGTCGGTTGCAGGGGGGCCTCTCTACACACGCCTCTTCTTCTGTCACTTTGGCTGCGGCTGAGCCTGGCACTGGGCGCGTGCATGCTCAGGAGACAGGCTTCTGCCTGTCTCTGGACAGGCCCCGTGCCAGCTGGGACCTGAGCCTCAGCCCAGGTGCAACACCTGCGCTCAGGTTCGTTGGACCGGCCCAGGTCAGCTGAGAGGCAGGAGAAGGTGGTCCTCACCGCGGAGGGAAGCAAAAGTGCCGACACCTGCCGGCGGGAGAGCCGCATCCTGACAGCCCTGTGGGATCTAAGCCCCCTCTCGCTCCATCGGCTGCCTCCGCCCCACCCCCTCCTGTCGGGGCGCCCGGCCGGCGCCCGGGGTGGGGGTGGGGGTGGGCAAGCGCTAGGCCTCCCGCGCCGCCGGTAGACCGCTCTCCGACGCCCGCCGTGCCGGGACCACAGCGCAGGCGCCGCAGCCCGCTGGGCCGGCCACGCCCACCGCCGCCCTGGCGCGCAGGCGCCCCTCGCCCCGCCCCCGGCACACTCGCCCCGCCCCCGCCCCGCCCGGTTGCTCCGGAGACGCTGGCCACTGGCGGGAGCTGCCCGAGCCCGGGAGTGGGAAGACAGTTGTGATGGATGGGGGCGGGGGGCGTTTTCTGCCCTCGGGAGTTGTCCCCAGTGCCAGTGCCAGTGCCAGTGGCGGGACAGATGCGGCCAACAGGCATCCTGCCGAAACCCACCCAATGCCCTTTTGGGGAGCGCGTCCACTGCCAGGAGAACCTCCAGCGCTGGGGGAAGCGGGGTTCCAAAATGTTTACACCGAATGCCACCAGGAGGCCACGGGGACGCGACGGAAGGGGTCGCCGACGTGGGTGGAGCCTGCTGGGTGGGGACTGGGCTAGGAGAGAAGCTCTGCTCTGGTGTCCTGGACAGTTGTTCCCTCCTGTCTGTCTGGGGAAAAGCCAAGAGACTGAAGAAGCTCCAGGAACCAGAGAGCGGCTCCGTTGCCCAAAGTCTGAGCCAAAACTTCCACCGCTAGGGGCCACTGTTGGATAGGAATAGTTCCTTCCTCACGCTTGCTGGAGGCCAGAGGGCTGAGTTCTAAGGCGGGGGGAGGGGCAGGGCCCCTTGCAGAAGGGGCTGTGGGGGAAGGGAGCCCTGGGGCAGATCTGGGGCTGCTGGGAGAGCCCCCTCTCCAGGCCATAGCTCAGCTGGCCCAGGCCGAGGGTCTGGGCCGGGCCAGCCTGCCGGGCCCCTCCGAAGAGGGGGTTTCCTCGCCAACCAAAGTCCCCGAGGCCTCCTCCAGCGGGGGCCTAGCTAGGGCCGGCCGGCGTTGCCCTGCAGGTCTCTCCCACGGCAATGGTCACAGACATGCTGTCTCCCATCGCCGTCACCTCCACCTTTTGTCAGGGCAACCCCGGCCTTTCCCACCGGTGGCCTGCGGGCTTCGGCCTGGGCTCCCGGCCAGGCCTCCAGACACCTGTCTCCCGGAGAGGACAGGCCCAGAGGCTTCCCTCACCCTTGTCAATGACCTCTCTTTCTCTGCGTTTCTTTTCTGGGACGAGAGGGGCCCCAGAGCACCCCGACGACTCCGAGCAATGAGCCTGCCCTTTCTCCTCTCGCCCTCCTGTTTGGGACCCTACGAACGAACGAACGAACGAACGAACGAACGAACGAGCATTTCTCTCGGCTCTGGGGCCGGGGGACGCAAAACGAAACTGCTTACCTATTGGGTGCTGAGACACTTGCGTGGAAATCATTTCTGCTCACTTGAGGCAGGCACTGCGGTCAAGTGGGCTTACAGGTCCAGGCGTTCCATGGACCGGGTACATTCTAAGCGGCCATCGTGACCGTCCAAAGCGGACGTGTGGGTTGTTTGGGCCTTGCCTCCAGTCGTAACCGTCCGTTTTTGGGGAGGGCGAAAAAAAGTGAGAACCCATCATCTTAAGCACATTGCGCTCTGCCAGAGCACGCCACGCCACCAGGTGATTTTCCTATGGATTGCCGTGCCAAGCTACCATAGCGGACAATGCCGCAGGGATACTGTCAAGATTTCCAAACCAAAGCAGATAGCCCTTCTGGCCGAGGCGCAGCTGCCTAGTCGATCAAGCCCCAGGCCCCGGTGCTCCTGAGGGCTGCGGGGACACCCAGGACTACGCTGCTGATGGCAGGTGGCTCCGGGCCTCAGTGCCCTGCCAGTGGGCCCTACTTGGGAATCCGTGCTCTTGCACGGGGAGCGGGGAGTCGGTTGCAGGGGGGCCTCTCTACACACGCCTCTTCTTCTGTCACTTTGGCTGCGGCTGAGCCTGGCACTGGGCGCGTGCATGCTCAGGAGACAGGCTTCTGCCTGTCTCTGGACAGGCCCCATGCCAGCTGGGACCTGAGCCTCAGCCCAGGTGCAACACCTGCGCTCAGGTTCGTTGGACCGGCCCAGGTCAGCTGAGAGGCAGGAGAAGGTGGTCCTCACCGCGGAGGGAAGCAAAAGTGCCGACACCTGCCGGCGGGAGAGCCGCATCCTGACAGCCCTGTGGGATCTAAGCCCCCTCTCGCTCCATCGGCTGCCTCCGCCCCACCCCCTCCTGTCGGGGCGACCGGCCGGCGCCCGGGGTGGGGGTGGGGGTGGGCAAGCGCTAGGCCTCCCGCGCCGCCGGTAGACCGCTCTCCGACGCCCGCCGTGCCGGGACCACAGCGCAGGCGCCGCAGCCCGCTGGGCCGGCCACGCCCACCGCCGCCCTGGCGCGCAGGCGCCCCTCGCCCCGCCCCCGGCACACTCGCCCCGCCCCCGCCCCGCCCGGTTGCTCCGGAGACGCTGGCCACTGGCGGGAGCTGCCCGAGCCCGGGAGTGGGAAGACAGTTGTGATGGATGGGGGCGGGGGGCGTTTTCTGCCCTCGGGAGTTGTCCCCAGTGCCAGTGCCAGTGCCAGTGGCGGGACAGATGCGGCCAACAGGCATCCTGCCGAAACCCACCCAATGCCCTTTCGGGGAGCGCGTCCACTGCCAGGAGAACCTCCAGCGCTGGGGGAAGCGGGGTTCCAAAATGTTTACACCGAATGCCACAGGAGGCCACGGGGACGCGACGGAAGGGGTCGCCGACGTGGGTGGAGCCTGCTGGGTGGGGACTGGGCTAGGAGAGAAGCTCTGCTCTGGTGTCCTGGACAGTTGTTCCCTCCTGTCTGTCTGGGGAAAAGCCAAGAGACTGAAGAAGCTCCAGGAACCAGAGAGCGGCTCCGTTGCCCAAAGTCTGAGCCAAAACTTCCACCGCTAGGGGCCACTGTTGGATAGGAATAGTTCCTTCCTCACGCTTGCTGGAGGCCAGAGGGCTGAGTTCTAAGGCGGGGGGAGGGGCAGGGCCCCTTGCAGAAGGGGCTGTGGGGGAAGGGAGCCCTGGGGCAGATCTGGGGCTGCTGGGAGAGCCCCCTCTCCAGGCCATAGCTCAGCTGGCCCAGGCCGAGGGTCTGGGCCGGGCCAGCCTGCCGGGCCCCTCCGAAGAGGGGGTTTCCTCGCCAACCAAAGTCCCCGAGGCCTCCTCCAGCGGGGGCCTAGCTAGGGCCGGCCGGCGTTGCCCTGCAGGTCTCTCCCACGGCAATGGTCACAGACATGCTGTCTCCCATCGCCGTCACCTCCACCTTTTGTCAGGGCAACCCCGGCCTTTCCCACCGGTGGCCTGCGGGCTTCGGCCTGGGCTCCCGGCCAGGCCTCCAGACACCTGTCTCCCGGAGAGGACAGGCCCAGAGGCTTCCCTCACCCTTGTCAATGACCTCTCTTTCTCTGCGTTTCTTTTCTGGGACGAGAGGGGCCCCAGAGCACCCCGACGACTCCGAGCAATGAGCCTGCCCTTTCTCCTCTCGCCCTCCTGTTTGGGACCCTACGAACGAACGAACGAACGAACGAACGAACGAACGAGCATTTCTCTCGGCTCTGGGGCCGGGGGACGCAAAACGAAACTGCTTACCTATTGGGTGCTGAGACACTTGCGTGGAAATCATTTCTGCTCACTTGAGGCAGGCACTGCGGTCAAGTGGGCTTACAGGTCCAGGCGTTCCATGGACCGGGTACATTCTAAGCGGCCATCGTGACCGTCCAAAGCGGACGTGTGGGTTGTTTGGGCCTTGCCTCCAGTCGTAACCGTCCGTTTTTGGGGAGGGCGAAAAAAAGTGAGAACCCATCATCTTAAGCACATTGCGCTCTGCCAGAGCACGCCACGCCACCAGGTGATTTTCCTATGGATTGCCGTGCCAAGCTACCATAGCGGACAATGCCGCAGGGATACTGTCAAGATTTCCAAACCAAAGCAGATAGCCCTTCTGGCCGAGGCGCAGCTGCCTAGTCGATCAAGCCCCAGGCCCCGGTGCTCCTGAGGGCTGCGGGGACACCCAGGACTACGCTGCTGATGGCAGGTGGCTCCGGGCCTCAGTGCCCTGCCAGTGGGCCCTACTTGGGAATCCGTGCTCTTGCACGGGGAGCGGGGAGTCGGTTGCAGGGGGGCCTCTCTACACACGCCTCTTCTTCTGTCACTTAGGCTGCGGCTGAGCCTGGCACTGGGCGCGTGCATGCTCAGGAGACAGGCTTCTGCCTGTCTCTGGACAGGCCCCGTGCCAGCTGGGACCTGAGCCTCAGCCCAGGTGCAACACCTGCGCTCAGGTTCGTTGGACCGGCCCAGGTCAGCTGAGAGGCAGGAGAAGGTGGTCCTCACCGCGGAGGGAAGCAAAAGTGCCGACACCTGCCGGCGGGAGAGCCGCATCCTGACAGCCCTGTGGGATCTAAGCCCCCTCTCGCTCCATCGGCTGCCTCCGCCCCACCCCCTCCTGTCGGGGCGCCCGGCCGGCGCCCGGGGTGGGGGTGGGGGTGGGCAAGCGCTAGGCCTCCCGCGCCGCCGGTAGACCGCTCTCCGACGCCCGCCGTGCCGGGACCACAGCGCAGGCGCCGCAGCCCGCTGGGCCGGCCACGCCCACCGCCACCCTGGCGCGCAGGCGCCCCTCGCCCCGCCCCCGGCACACTCGCCCCGCCCCCGCCCCGCCCGGTTGCTCCGGAGACGCTGGCCACTGGCGGGAGCTGCCCGAGCCCGGGAGTGGGAAGACAGTTGTGATGGATGGGGGCGGGGGGCGTTTTCTGCCCTCGGGAGTTGTCCCCAGTGCCAGTGCCAGTGCCAGTGGCGGGACAGATGCGGCCAACAGGCATCCTGCCGAAACCCACCCAATGCCCTTTCGGGGAGCGCGTCCACTGCCAGGAGAACCTCCAGCGCTGGGGGAAGCGGGGTTCCAAAATGTTTACACCGAATGCCACCAGGAGGCCACGGGGACGCGACGGAAGGGGTCGCCGACGTGGGTGGAGCCTGCTGGGTGGGGACTGGGCTAGGAGAGAAGCTCTGCTCTGGTGTCCTGGACAGTTGTTCCCTCCTGTCTGTCTGGGGAAAAGCCAAGAGACTGAAGAAGCTCCAGGAACCAGAGAGCGGCTCCGTTGCCCAAAGTCTGAGCCAAAACTTCCACCGCTAGGGGCCACTGTTGGATAGGAATAGTTCCTTCCTCACGCTTGCTGGAGGCCAGAGGGCTGAGTTCTAAGGCGGGGGGAGGGGCAGGGCCCCTTGCAGAAGGGGCTGTGGGGGAAGGGAGCCCTGGGGCAGATCTGGGGCTGCTGGGAGAGCCCCCTCTCCAGGCCATAGCTCAGCTGGCCCAGGCCGAGGGTCTGGGCCGGGCCAGCCTGCCGGGCCCCTCCGAAGAGGGGGTTTCCTCGCCAACCAAAGTCCCCGAGGCCTCCTCCAGCGGGGGCCTAGCTAGGGCCGGCCGGCGTTGCCCTGCAGGTCTCTCCCACGGCAATGGTCACAGACATGCTGTCTCCCATCGCCGTCACCTCCACCTTTTGTCAGGGCAACCCCGGCCTTTCCCACCGGTGGCCTGCGGGCTTCGGCCTGGGCTCCCGGCCAGGCCTCCAGACACCTGTCTCCCGGAGAGGACAGGCCCAGAGGCTTCCCTCACCCTTGTCAATGACCTCTCTTTCTCTGCGTTTCTTTTCTGGGACGAGAGGGGCCCCAGAGCACCCCGACGACTCCGAGCAATGAGCCTGCCCTTTCTCCTCTCGCCCTCCTGTTTGGGACCCTACGAACGAACGAACGAACGAACGAACGAACGAACGAGCATTTCTCTCGGCTCTGGGGCCGGGGGACGCAAAACGAAACTGCTTACCTATTGGGTGCTGAGACACTTGCGTGGAAATCATTTCTGCTCACTTGAGGCAGGCACTGCGGTCAAGTGGGCTTACAGGTCCAGGCGTTCCATGGACCGGGTACATTCTAAGCGGCCATCGTGACCGTCCAAAGCGGACGTGTGGGTTGTTTGGGCCTTGCCTCCAGTCGTAACCGTCCGTTTTTGGGGAGGGCGAAAAAAAGTGAGAACCCATCATCTTAAGCACATTGCGCTCTGCCAGAGCACGCCACGCCACCAGGTGATTTTCCTATGGATTGCCGTGCCAAGCTACCATAGCGGACAATGCCGCAGGGATACTGTCAAGATTTCCAAACCAAAGCAGATAGCCCTTCTGGCCGAGGCGCAGCTGCCTAGTCGATCAAGCCCCAGGCCCCGGTGCTCCTGAGGGCTGCGGGGACACCCAGGACTACGCTGCTGATGGCAGGTGGCTCCGGGCCTCAGTGCCCTGCCAGTGGGCCCTACTTGGGAATCCGTGCTCTTGCACGGGGAGCGGGGAGTCGGTTGCAGGGGGGCCTCTCTACACACGCCTCTTCTTCTGTCACTTTGGCTGCGGCTGAGCCTGGCACTGGGCGCGTGCATGCTCAGGAGACAGGCTTCTGCCTGTCTCTGGACAGGCCCCATGCCAGCTGGGACCTGAGCCTCAGCCCAGGTGCAACACCTGCGCTCAGGTTCGTTGGACCGGCCCAGGTCAGCTGAGAGGCAGGAGAAGGTGGTCCTCACCGCGGAGGGAAGCAAAAGTGCCGACACCTGCCGGCGGGAGAGCCGCATCCTGACAGCCCTGTGGGATCTAAGCCCCCTCTCGCTCCATCGGCTGCCTCCGCCCCACCCCCTCCTGTCGGGGCGCCCGGCCGGCGCCCGGGGTGGGGGTGGGGGTGGGCAAGCGCTAGGCCTCCCGCGCCGCCGGTAGACCGCTCTCCGACGCCCGCCGTGCCGGGACCACAGCGCAGGCGCCGCAGCCCGCTGGGCCGGCCACGCCCACCGCCGCCCTGGCGCGCAGGCGCCCCTCGCCCCGCCCCCGGCACACTCGCCCCGCCCCCGCCCCGCCCGGTTGCTCCGGAGACGCTGGCCACTGGCGGGAGCTGCCCGAGCCCGGGAGTGGGAAGACAGTTGTGATGGATGGGGGCGGGGGGCGTTTTCTGCCCTCGGGAGTTGTCCCCAGTGCCAGTGCCAGTGCCAGTGGCGGGACAGATGCGGCCAACAGGCATCCTGCCGAAACCCACCCAATGCCCTTTCGGGGAGCGCGTCCACTGCCAGGAGAACCTCCAGCGCTGGGGGAAGCGGGGTTCCAAAATGTTTACACCGAATGCCACCAGGAGGCCACGGGGACGCGACGGAAGGGGTCGCCGACGTGGGTGGAGCCTGCTGGGTGGGGACTGGGCTAGGAGAGAAGCTCTGCTCTGGTGTCCTGGACAGTTGTTCCCTCCTGTCTGTCTGGGGAAAAGCCAAGAGACTGAAGAAGCTCCAGGAACCAGAGAGCGGCTCCGTTGCCCAAAGTCTGAGCCAAAACTTCCACCGCTAGGGGCCACTGTTGGATAGGAATAGTTCCTTCCTCACGCTTGCTGGAGGCCAGAGGGCTGAGTTCTAAGGCGGGGGGAGGGGCAGGGCCCCTTGCAGAAGGGGCTGTGGGGGAAGGGAGCCCTGGGGCAGATCTGGGGCTGCTGGGAGAGCCCCCTCTCCAGGCCATAGCTCAGCTGGCCCAGGCCGAGGGTCTGGGCCGGGCCAGCCTGCCGGGCCCCTCCGAAGAGGGGGTTTCCTCGCCAACCAAAGTCCCCGAGGCCTCCTCCAGCGGGGGCCTAGCTAGGGCCGGCCGGCGTTGCCCTGCAGGTCTCTCCCACGGCAATGGTCACAGACATGCTGTCTCCCATCGCCGTCACCTCCACCTTTTGTCAGGGCAACCCCGGCCTTTCCCACCGGTGGCCTGCGGGCTTCGGCCTGGGCTCCCGGCCAGGCCTCCAGACACCTGTCTCCCGGAGAGGACAGGCCCAGAGGCTTCCCTCACCCTTGTCAATGACCTCTCTTTCTCTGCGTTTCTTTTCTGGGACGAGAGGGGCCCCAGAGCACCCCGACGACTCCGAGCAATGAGCCTGCCCTTTCTCCTCTCGCCCTCCTGTTTGGGACCCTACGAACGAACGAACGAACGAACGAACGAACGAACGAGCATTTCTCTCGGCTCTGGGGCCGGGGGACGCAAAACGAAACTGCTTACCTATTGGGTGCTGAGACACTTGCGTGGAAATCATTTCTGCTCACTTGAGGCAGGCACTGCGGTCAAGTGGGCTTACAGGTCCAGGCGTTCCATGGACCGGGTACATTCTAAGCGGCCATCGTGACCGTCCAAAGCGGACGTGTGGGTTGTTTGGGCCTTGCCTCCAGTCGTAACCGTCCGTTTTTGGGGAGGGCGAAAAAAAGTGAGAACCCATCATCTTAAGCACATTGCGCTCTGCCAGAGCACGCCACGCCACCAGGTGATTTTCCTATGGATTGCCGTGCCAAGCTACCATAGCGGACAATGCCGCAGGGATACTGTCAAGATTTCCAAACCAAAGCAGATAGCCCTTCTGGCCGAGGCGCAGCTGCCTAGTCGATCAAGCCCCAGGCCCCGGTGCTCCTGAGGGCTGCGGGGACACCCAGGACTACGCTGCTGATGGCAGGTGGCTCCGGGCCTCAGTGCCCTGCCAGTGGGCCCTACTTGGGAATCCGTGCTCTTGCACGGGGAGCGGGGAGTCGGTTGCAGGGGGGCCTCTCTACACACGCCTCTTCTTCTGTCACTTAGGCTGCGGCTGAGCCTGGCACTGGGCGCGTGCATGCTCAGGAGACAGGCTTCTGCCTGTCTCTGGACAGGCCCCGTGCCAGCTGGGACCTGAGCCTCAGCCCAGGTGCAACACCTGCGCTCAGGTTCGTTGGACCGGCCCAGGTCAGCTGAGAGGCAGGAGAAGGTGGTCCTCACCGCGGAGGGAAGCAAAAGTGCCGACACCTGCCGGCGGGAGAGCCGCATCCTGACAGCCCTGTGGGATCTAAGCCCCCTCTCGCTCCATCGGCTGCCTCCGCCCCACCCCCTCCTGTCGGGGCGCCCGGCCGGCGCCCGGGGTGGGGGTGGGGGTGGGCAAGCGCTAGGCCTCCCGCGCCGCCGGTAGACCGCTCTCCGACGCCCGCCGTGCCGGGACCACAGCGCAGGCGCCGCAGCCCGCTGGGCCGGCCACGCCCACCGCCACCCTGGCGCGCAGGCGCCCCTCGCCCCGCCCCCGGCACACTCGCCCCGCCCCCGCCCCGCCCGGTTGCTCCGGAGACGCTGGCCACTGGCGGGAGCTGCCCGAGCCCGGGAGTGGGAAGACAGTTGTGATGGATGGGGGCGGGGGGCGTTTTCTGCCCTCGGGAGTTGTCCCCAGTGCCAGTGCCAGTGCCAGTGGCGGGACAGATGCGGCCAACAGGCATCCTGCCGAAACCCACCCAATGCCCTTTCGGGGAGCGCGTCCACTGCCAGGAGAACCTCCAGCGCTGGGGGAAGCGGGGTTCCAAAATGTTTACACCGAATGCCACCAGGAGGCCACGGGGACGCGACGGAAGGGGTCGCCGACGTGGGTGGAGCCTGCTGGGTGGGGACTGGGCTAGGAGAGAAGCTCTGCTCTGGTGTCCTGGACAGTTGTTCCCTCCTGTCTGTCTGGGGAAAAGCCAAGAGACTGAAGAAGCTCCAGGAACCAGAGAGCGGCTCCGTTGCCCAAAGTCTGAGCCAAAACTTCCACCGCTAGGGGCCACTGTTGGATAGGAATAGTTCCTTCCTCACGCTTGCTGGAGGCCAGAGGGCTGAGTTCTAAGGCGGGGGGAGGGGCAGGGCCCCTTGCAGAAGGGGCTGTGGGGGAAGGGAGCCCTGGGGCAGATCTGGGGCTGCTGGGAGAGCCCCCTCTCCAGGCCATAGCTCAGCTGGCCCAGGCCGAGGGTCTGGGCCGGGCCAGCCTGCCGGGCCCCTCCGAAGAGGGGGTTTCCTCGCCAACCAAAGTCCCCGAGGCCTCCTCCAGCGGGGGCCTAGCTAGGGCCGGCCGGCGTTGCCCTGCAGGTCTCTCCCATGGCAATGGTCACAGACATGCTGTCTCCCATCGCCGTCACCTCCACCTTTTGTCAGGGCAACCCCGGCCTTTCCCACCGGTGGCCTGCGGGCTTCGGCCTGGGCTCCCGGCCAGGCCTCCAGACACCTGTCTCCCGGAGAGGACAGGCCCAGAGGCTTCCCTCACCCTTGTCAATGACCTCTCTTTCTCTGCGTTTCTTTTCTGGGACGAGAGGGGCCCCAGAGCACCCCGACGACTCCGAGCAATGAGCCTGCCCTTTCTCCTCTCGCCCTCCTGTTTGGGACCCTACGAACGAACGAACGAACGAACGAACGAACGAACGAACGAACGAACGAACGAACGAGCATTTCTCTCGGCTCTGGGGCCGGGGGACGCAAAACGAAACTGCTTACCTATTGGGTGCTGAGACACTTGCGTGGAAATCATTTCTGCTCACTTGAGGCAGGCACTGCGGTCAAGTGGGCTTACAGGTCCAGGCGTTCCATGGACCGGGTACATTCTAAGCGGCCATCGTGACCGTCCAAAGCGGACGTGTGGGTTGTTTGGGCCTTGCCTCCAGTCGTAACCGTCCGTTTTTGGGGAGGGCGAAAAAAAGTGAGAACCCATCATCTTAAGCACATTGCGCTCTGCCAGAGCACGCCACGCCACCAGGTGATTTTCCTATGGATTGCCGTGCCAAGCTACCATAGCGGACAATGCCGCAGGGATACTGTCAAGATTTCCAAACCAAAGCAGATAGCCCTTCTGGCCGAGGCGCAGCTGCCTAGTCGATCAAGCCCCAGGCCCCGGTGCTCCTGAGGGCTGCGGGGACACCCAGGACTACGCTGCTGATGGCAGGTGGCTCCGGGCCTCAGTGCCCTGCCAGTGGGCCCTACTTGGGAATCCGTGCTCTTGCACGGGGAGCGGGGAGTCGGTTGCAGGGGGGCCTCTCTACACACGCCTCTTCTTCTGTCACTTTGGCTGCGGCTGAGCCTGGCACTGGGCGCGTGCATGCTCAGGAGACAGGCTTCTGCCTGTCTCTGGACAGGCCCCATGCCAGCTGGGACCTGAGCCTCAGCCCAGGTGCAACACCTGCGCTCAGGTTCGTTGGACCGGCCCAGGTCAGCTGAGAGGCAGGAGAAGGTGGTCCTCACCGCGGAGGGAAGCAAAAGTGCCGACACCTGCCGGCGGGAGAGCCGCATCCTGACAGCCCTGTGGGATCTAAGCCCCCTCTCGCTCCATCGGCTGCCTCCGCCCCACCCCCTCCTGTCGGGGCGCCCGGCCGGCGCCCGGGGTGGGGGTGGGGGTGGGCAAGCGCTAGGCCTCCCGCGCCGCCGGTAGACCGCTCTCCGACGCCCGCCGTGCCGGGACCACAGCGCAGGCGCCGCAGCCCGCTGGGCCGGCCACGCCCACCGCCGCCCTGGCGCGCAGGCGCCCCTCGCCCCGCCCCCGGCACACTCGCCCCGCCCCCGCCCCGCCCGGTTGCTCCGGAGACGCTGGCCACTGGCGGGAGCTGCCCGAGCCCGGGAGTGGGAAGACAGTTGTGATGGATGGGGGCGGGGGGCGTTTTCTGCCCTCGGGAGTTGTCCCCAGTGCCAGTGCCAGTGCCAGTGGCGGGACAGATGCGGCCAACAGGCATCCTGCCGAAACCCACCCAATGCCCTTTCGGGGAGCGCGTCCACTGCCAGGAGAACCTCCAGCGCTGGGGGAAGCGGGGTTCCAAAATGTTTACACCGAATGCCACCAGGAGGCCACGGGGACGCGACGGAAGGGGTCGCCGACGTGGGTGGAGCCTGCTGGGTGGGGACTGGGCTAGGAGAGAAGCTCTGCTCTGGTGTCCTGGACAGTTGTTCCCTCCTGTCTGTCTGGGGAAAAGCCAAGAGACTGAAGAAGCTCCAGGAACCAGAGAGCGGCTCCGTTGCCCAAAGTCTGAGCCAAAACTTCCACCGCTAGGGGCCACTGTTGGATAGGAATAGTTCCTTCCTCACGCTTGCTGGAGGCCAGAGGGCTGAGTTCTAAGGCGGGGGGAGGGGCAGGGCCCCTTGCAGAAGGGGCTGTGGGGGAAGGGAGCCCTGGGGCAGATCTGGGGCTGCTGGGAGAGCCCCCTCTCCAGGCCATAGCTCAGCTGGCCCAGGCCGAGGGTCTGGGCCGGGCCAGCCTGCCGGGCCCCTCCGAAGAGGGGGTTTCCTCGCCAACCAAAGTCCCCGAGGCCTCCTCCAGCGGGGGCCTAGCTAGGGCCGGCCGGCGTTGCCCTGCAGGTCTCTCCCACGGCAATGGTCACAGACATGCTGTCTCCCATCGCCGTCACCTCCACCTTTTGTCAGGGCAACCCCGGCCTTTCCCACCGGTGGCCTGCGGGCTTCGGCCTGGGCTCCCGGCCAGGCCTCCAGACACCTGTCTCCCGGAGAGGACAGGCCCAGAGGCTTCCCTCACCCTTGTCAATGACCTCTCTTTCTCTGCGTTTCTTTTCTGGGACGAGAGGGGCCCCAGAGCACCCCGACGACTCCGAGCAATGAGCCTGCCCTTTCTCCTCTCGCCCTCCTGTTTGGGACCCTACGAACGAACGAACGAACGAACGAACGAACGAACGAACGAACGAACGAACGAGCATTTCTCTCGGCTCTGGGGCCCGGGGACGCAAAACGAAACTGCTTACCTATTGGGTGCTGAGACACTTGCGTGGAAATCATTTCTGCTCACTTGAGGCAGGCACTGCGGTCAAGTGGGCTTACAGGTCCAGGCGTTCCATGGACCGGGTACATTCTAAGCGGCCATCGTGACCGTCCAAAGCGGACGTGTGGGTTGTTTGGGCCTTGCCTCCAGTCGTAACCGTCCGTTTTTGGGGAGGGCGAAAAAAAGTGAGAACCCATCATCTTAAGCACATTGCGCTCTGCCAGAGCACGCCACGCCACCAGGTGATTTTCCTATGGATTGCCGTGCCAAGCTACCATAGCGGACAATGCCGCAGGGATACTGTCAAGATTTCCAAACCAAAGCAGATAGCCCTTCTGGCCGAGGCGCAGCTGCCTAGTCGATCAAGCCCCAGGCCCCGGTGCTCCTGAGGGCTGCGGGGACACCCAGGACTACGCTGCTGATGGCAGGTGGCTCCGGGCCTCAGTGCCCTGCCAGTGGGCCCTACTTGGGAATCCGTGCTCTTGCACGGGGAGCGGGGAGTCGGTTGCAGGGGGGCCTCTCTACACACGCCTCTTCTTCTGTCACTTTGGCTGCGGCTGAGCCTGGCACTGGGCGCGTGCATGCTCAGGAGACAGGCTTCTGCCTGTCTCTGGACAGGCCCCGTGCCAGCTGGGACCTGAGCCTCAGCCCAGGTGCAACACCTGCGCTCAGGTTCGTTGGACCGGCCCAGGTCAGCTGAGAGGCAGGAGAAGGTGGTCCTCACCGCGGAGGGAAGCAAAAGTGCCGACACCTGCCGGCGGGAGAGCCGCATCCTGACAGCCCTGTGGGATCTAAGCCCCCTCTCGCTCCATCGGCTGCCTCCGCCCCACCCCCTCCTGTCGGGGCGCCCGGCCGGCGCCCGGGGTGGGGGTGGGGGTGGGCAAGCGCTAGGCCTCCCGCGCCGCCGGTAGACCGCTCTCCGACGCCCGCCGTGCCGGGACCACAGCGCAGGCGCCGCAGCCCGCTGGGCCGGCCACGCCCACCGCCGCCCTGGCGCGCAGGCGCCCCTCGCCCCGCCCCCGGCACACTCGCCCCGCCCCCGCCCCGCCCGGTTGCTCCGGAGACGCTGGCCACTGGCGGGAGCTGCCCGAGCCCGGGAGTGGGAAGACAGTTGTGATGGATGGGGGCGGGGGGCGTTTTCTGCCCTCGGGAGTTGTCCCCAGTGCCAGTGCCAGTGCCAGTGGCGGGACAGATGCGGCCAACAGGCATCCTGCCGAAACCCACCCAATGCCCTTTCGGGGAGCGCGTCCACTGCCAGGAGAACCTCCAGCGCTGGGGGAAGCGGGGTTCCAAAATGTTTACACCGAATGCCACCAGGAGGCCACGGGGACGCGACGGAAGGGGTCGCCGACGTGGGTGGAGCCTGCTGGGTGGGGACTGGGCTAGGAGAGAAGCTCTGCTCTGGTGTCCTGGACAGTTGTTCCCTCCTGTCTGTCTGGGGAAAAGCCAAGAGACTGAAGAAGCTCCAGGAACCAGAGAGCGGCTCCGTTGCCCAAAGTCTGAGCCAAAACTTCCACCGCTAGGGGCCACTGTTGGATAGGAATAGTTCCTTCCTCACGCTTGCTGGAGGCCAGAGGGCTGAGTTCTAAGGCGGGGGGAGGGGCAGGGCCCCTTGCAGAAGGGGCTGTGGGGGAAGGGAGCCCTGGGGCAGATCTGGGGCTGCTGGGAGAGCCCCCTCTCCAGGCCATAGCTCAGCTGGCCCAGGCCGAGGGTCTGGGCCGGGCCAGCCTGCCGGGCCCCTCCGAAGAGGGGGTTTCCTCGCCAACCAAAGTCCCCGAGGCCTCCTCCAGCGGGGGCCTAGCTAGGGCCGGCCGGCGTTGCCCTGCAGGTCTCTCCCACGGCAATGGTCACAGACATGCTGTCTCCCATCGCCGTCACCTCCACCTTTTGTCAGGGCAACCCCGGCCTTTCCCACCGGTGGCCTGCGGGCTTCGGCCTGGGCTCCCGGCCAGGCCTCCAGACACCTGTCTCCCGGAGAGGACAGGCCCAGAGGCTTCCCTCACCCTTGTCAATGACCTCTCTTTCTCTGCGTTTCTTTTCTGGGACGAGAGGGGCCCCAGAGCACCCCGACGACTCCGAGCAATGAGCCTGCCCTTTCTCCTCTCGCCCTCCTGTTTGGGACCCTACGAACGAACGAACGAACGAACGAACGAACGAACGAGCATTTCTCTCGGCTCTGGGGCCGGGGGACGCAAAACGAAACTGCTTACCTATTGGGTGCTGAGACACTTGCGTGGAAATCATTTCTGCTCACTTGAGGCAGGCACTGCGGTCAAGTGGGCTTACAGGTCCAGGCGTTCCATGGACCGGGTACATTCTAAGCGGCCATCGTGACCGTCCAAAGCGGACGTGTGGGTTGTTTGGGCCTTGCCTCCAGTCGTAACCGTCCGTTTTTGGGGAGGGCGAAAAAAAGTGAGAACCCATCATCTTAAGCACATTGCGCTCTGCCAGAGCACGCCACGCCACCAGGTGATTTTCCTATGGATTGCCGTGCCAAGCTACCATAGCGGACAATGCCGCAGGGATACTGTCAAGATTTCCAAACCAAAGCAGATAGCCCTTCTGGCCGAGGCGCAGCTGCCTAGTCGATCAAGCCCCAGGCCCCGGTGCTCCTGAGGGCTGCGGGGACACCCAGGACTACGCTGCTGATGGCAGGTGGCTCCGGGCCTCAGTGCCCTGCCAGTGGGCCCTACTTGGGAATCCGTGCTCTTGCACGGGGAGCGGGGAGTCGGTTGCAGGGGGGCCTCTCTACACACGCCTCTTCTTCTGTCACTTAGGCTGCGGCTGAGCCTGGCACTGGGCGCGTGCATGCTCAGGAGACAGGCTTCTGCCTGTCTCTGGACAGGCCCCGTGCCAGCTGGGACCTGAGCCTCAGCCCAGGTGCAACACCTGCGCTCAGGTTCGTTGGACCGGCCCAGGTCAGCTGAGAGGCAGGAGAAGGTGGTCCTCACCGCGGAGGGAAGCAAAAGTGCCGACACCTGCCGGCGGGAGAGCCGCATCCTGACAGCCCTGTGGGATCTAAGCCCCCTCTCGCTCCATCGGCTGCCTCCGCCCCACCCCCTCCTGTCGGGGCGCCCGGCCGGCGCCCGGGGTGGGGGTGGGGGTGGGCAAGCGCTAGGCCTCCCGCGCCGCCGGTAGACCGCTCTCCGACGCCCGCCGTGCCGGGACCACAGCGCAGGCGCCGCAGCCCGCTGGGCCGGCCACGCCCACCGCCACCCTGGCGCGCAGGCGCCCCTCGCCCCGCCCCCGGCACACTCGCCCCGCCCCCGCCCCGCCCGGTTGCTCCGGAGACGCTGGCCACTGGCGGGAGCTGCCCGAGCCCGGGAGTGGGAAGACAGTTGTGATGGATGGGGGCGGGGGGCGTTTTCTGCCCTCGGGAGTTGTCCCCAGTGCCAGTGCCAGTGCCAGTGGCGGGACAGATGCGGCCAACAGGCATCCTGCCGAAACCCACCCAATGCCCTTTCGGGGAGCGCGTCCACTGCCAGGAGAACCTCCAGCGCTGGGGGAAGCGGGGTTCCAAAATGTTTACACCGAATGCCACCAGGAGGCCACGGGGACGCGACGGAAGGGGTCGCCGACGTGGGTGGAGCCTGCTGGGTGGGGACTGGGCTAGGAGAGAAGCTCTGCTCTGGTGTCCTGGACAGTTGTTCCCTCCTGTCTGTCTGGGGAAAAGCCAAGAGACTGAAGAAGCTCCAGGAACCAGAGAGCGGCTCCGTTGCCCAAAGTCTGAGCCAAAACTTCCACCGCTAGGGGCCACTGTTGGATAGGAATAGTTCCTTCCTCACGCTTGCTGGAGGCCAGAGGGCTGAGTTCTAAGGCGGGGGGAGGGGCAGGGCCCCTTGCAGAAGGGGCTGTGGGGGAAGGGAGCCCTGGGGCAGATCTGGGGCTGCTGGGAGAGCCCCCTCTCCAGGCCATAGCTCAGCTGGCCCAGGCCGAGGGTCTGGGCCGGGCCAGCCTGCCGGGCCCCTCCGAAGAGGGGGTTTCCTCGCCAACCAAAGTCCCCGAGGCCTCCTCCAGCGGGGGCCTAGCTAGGGCCGGCCGGCGTTGCCCTGCAGGTCTCTCCCACGGCAATGGTCACAGACATGCTGTCTCCCATCGCCGTCACCTCCACCTTTTGTCAGGGCAACCCCGGCCTTTCCCACCGGTGGCCTGCGGGCTTCGGCCTGGGCTCCCGGCCAGGCCTCCAGACACCTGTCTCCCGGAGAGGACAGGCCCAGAGGCTTCCCTCAGCCTTGTCAATGACCTCTCTTTCTCTGCGTTTCTTTTCTGGGACGAGAGGGGCCCCAGAGCACCCCGACGACTCCGAGCAATGAGCCTGCCCTTTCTCCTCTCGCCCTCCTGTTTGGGACCCTACGAACGAACGAACGAACGAACGAACGAACGAACGAACGAACGAACGAGCATTTCTCTCGGCTCTGGGGCCGGGGGACGCAAAACGAAACTGCTTACCTATTGGGTGCTGAGACACTTGCGTGGAAATCATTTCTGCTCACTTGAGGCAGGCACTGCGGTCAAGTGGGCTTACAGGTCCAGGCGTTCCATGGACCGGGTACATTCTAAGCGGCCATCGTGACCGTCCAAAGCGGACGTGTGGGTTGTTTGGGCCTTGCCTCCAGTCGTAACCGTCCGTTTTTGGGGAGGGCGAAAAAAAGTGAGAACCCATCATCTTAAGCACATTGCGCTCTGCCAGAGCACGCCACGCCACCAGGTGATTTTCCTATGGATTGCCGTGCCAAGCTACCATAGCGGACAATGCCGCAGGGATACTGTCAAGATTTCCAAACCAAAGCAGATAGCCCTTCTGGCCGAGGCGCAGCTGCCTAGTCGATCAAGCCCCAGGCCCCGGTGCTCCTGAGGGCTGCGGGGACACCCAGGACTACGCTGCTGATGGCAGGTGGCTCCGGGCCTCAGTGCCCTGCCAGTGGGCCCTACTTGGGAATCCGTGCTCTTGCACGGGGAGCGGGGAGTCGGTTGCAGGGGGGCCTCTCTACACACGCCTCTTCTTCTGTCACTTAGGCTGCGGCTGAGCCTGGCACTGGGCGCGTGCATGCTCAGGAGACAGGCTTCTGCCTGTCTCTGGACAGGCCCCGTGCCAGCTGGGACCTGAGCCTCAGCCCAGGTGCAACACCTGCGCTCAGGTTCGTTGGACCGGCCCAGGTCAGCTGAGAGGCAGGAGAAGGTGGTCCTCACCGCGGAGGGAAGCAAAAGTGCCGACACCTGCCGGCGGGAGAGCCGCATCCTGACAGCCCTGTGGGATCTAAGCCCCCTCTCGCTCCATCGGCTGCCTCCGCCCCACCCCCTCCTGTCGGGGCGCCCGGCCGGCGCCCGGGGTGGGGGTGGGGGTGGGCAAGCGCTAGGCCTCCCGCGCCGCCGGTAGACCGCTCTCCGACGCCCGCCGTGCCGGGACCACAGCGCAGGCGCCGCAGCCCGCTGGGCCGGCCACGCCCACCGCCACCCTGGCGCGCAGGCGCCCCTCGCCCCGCCCCCGGCACACTCGCCCCGCCCCCGCCCCGCCCGGTTGCTCCGGAGACGCTGGCCACTGGCGGGAGCTGCCCGAGCCCGGGAGTGGGAAGACAGTTGTGATGGATGGGGGCGGGGGGCGTTTTCTGCCCTCGGGAGTTGTCCCCAGTGCCAGTGCCAGTGCCAGTGGCGGGACAGATGCGGCCAACAGGCATCCTGCCGAAACCCACCCAATGCCCTTTCGGGGAGCGCGTCCACTGCCAGGAGAACCTCCAGCGCTGGGGGAAGCGGGGTTCCAAAATGTTTACACCGAATGCCACCAGGAGGCCACGGGGACGCGACGGAAGGGGTCGCCGACGTGGGTGGAGCCTGCTGGGTGGGGACTGGGCTAGGAGAGAAGCTCTGCTCTGGTGTCCTGGACAGTTGTTCCCTCCTGTCTGTCTGGGGAAAAGCCAAGAGACTGAAGAAGCTCCAGGAACCAGAGAGCGGCTCCGTTGCCCAAAGTCTGAGCCAAAACTTCCACCGCTAGGGGCCACTGTTGGATAGGAATAGTTCCTTCCTCACGCTTGCTGGAGGCCAGAGGGCTGAGTTCTAAGGCGGGGGGAGGGGCAGGGCCCCTTGCAGAAGGGGCTGTGGGGGAAGGGAGCCCTGGGGCAGATCTGGGGCTGCTGGGAGAGCCCCCTCTCCAGGCCATAGCTCAGCTGGCCCAGGCCGAGGGTCTGGGCCGGGCCAGCCTGCCGGGCCCCTCCGAAGAGGGGGTTTCCTCGCCAACCAAAGTCCCCGAGGCCTCCTCCAGCGGGGGCCTAGCTAGGGCCGGCCGGCGTTGCCCTGCAGGTCTCTCCCACGGCAATGGTCACAGACATGCTGTCTCCCATCGCCGTCACCTCCACCTTTTGTCAGGGCAACCCCGGCCTTTCCCACCGGTGGCCTGCGGGCTTCGGCCTGGGCTCCCGGCCAGGCCTCCAGACACCTGTCTCCCGGAGAGGACAGGCCCAGAGGCTTCCCTCACCCTTGTCAATGACCTCTCTTTCTCTGCGTTTCTTTTCTGGGACGAGAGGGGCCCCAGAGCACCCCGACGACTCCGAGCAATGAGCCTGCCCTTTCTCCTCTCGCCCTCCTGTTTGGGACCCTACGAACGAACGAACGAACGAACGAACGAACGAACGAACGAACGAACGAACGAACGAGCATTTCTCTCGGCTCTGGGGCCGGGGGACGCAAAACGAAACTGCTTACCTATTGGGTGCTGAGACACTTGCGTGGAAATCATTTCTGCTCACTTGAGGCAGGCACTGCGGTCAAGTGGGCTTACAGGTCCAGGCGTTCCATGGACCGGGTACATTCTAAGCGGCCATCGTGACCGTCCAAAGCGGACGTGTGGGTTGTTTGGGCCTTGCCTCCAGTCGTAACCGTCCGTTTTTGGGGAGGGCGAAAAAAAGTGAGAACCCATCATCTTAAGCACATTGCGCTCTGCCAGAGCACGCCACGCCACCAGGTGATTTTCCTATGGATTGCCGTGCCAAGCTACCATAGCGGACAATGCCGCAGGGATACTGTCAAGATTTCCAAACCAAAGCAGATAGCCCTTCTGGCCGAGGCGCAGCTGCCTAGTCGATCAAGCCCCAGGCCCCGGTGCTCCTGAGGGCTGCGGGGACACCCAGGACTACGCTGCTGATGGCAGGTGGCTCCGGGCCTCAGTGCCCTGCCAGTGGGCCCTACTTGGGAATCCGTGCTCTTGCACGGGGAGCGGGGAGTCGGTTGCAGGGGGGCCTCTCTACACACGCCTCTTCTTCTGTCACTTTGGCTGCGGCTGAGCCTGGCACTGGGCGCGTGCATGCTCAGGAGACAGGCTTCTGCCTGTCTCTGGACAGGCCCCATGCCAGCTGGGACCTGAGCCTCAGCCCAGGTGCAACACCTGCGCTCAGGTTCGTTGGACCGGCCCAGGTCAGCTGAGAGGCAGGAGAAGGTGGTCCTCACCGCGGAGGGAAGCAAAAGTGCCGACACCTGCCGGCGGGAGAGCCGCATCCTGACAGCCCTGTGGGATCTAAGCCCCCTCTCGCTCCATCGGCTGCCTCCGCCCCACCCCCTCCTGTCGGGGCGCCCGGCCGGCGCCCGGGGTGGGGGTGGGGGTGGGCAAGCGCTAGGCCTCCCGCGCCGCCGGTAGACCGCTCTCCGACGCCCGCCGTGCCGGGACCACAGCGCAGGCGCCGCAGCCCGCTGGGCCGGCCACGCCCACCGCCGCCCTGGCGCGCAGGCGCCCCTCGCCCCGCCCCCGGCACACTCGCCCCGCCCCCGCCCCGCCCGGTTGCTCCGGAGACGCTGGCCACTGGCGGGAGCTGCCCGAGCCCGGGAGTGGGAAGACAGTTGTGATGGATGGGGGCGGGGGGGCGTTTTCTGCCCTCGGGAGTTGTCCCCAGTGCCAGTGCCAGTGCCAGTGGCGGGACAGATGCGGCCAACAGGCATCCTGCCGAAACCCACCCAATGCCCTTTCGGGGAGCGCGTCCACTGCCAGGAGAACCTCCAGCGCTGGGGGAAGCGGGGTTCCAAAATGTTTACACCGAATGCCACCAGGAGGCCACGGGGACGCGACGGAAGGGGTCGCCGACGTGGGTGGAGCCTGCTGGGTGGGGACTGGGCTAGGAGAGAAGCTCTGCTCTGGTGTCCTGGACAGTTGTTCCCTCCTGTCTGTCTGGGGAAAAGCCAAGAGACTGAAGAAGCTCCAGGAACCAGAGAGCGGCTCCGTTGCCCAAAGTCTGAGCCAAAACTTCCACCGCTAGGGGCCACTGTTGGATAGGAATAGTTCCTTCCTCACGCTTGCTGGAGGCCAGAGGGCTGAGTTCTAAGGCGGGGGGAGGGGCAGGGCCCCTTGCAGAAGGGGCTGTGGGGGAAGGGAGCCCTGGGGCAGATCTGGGGCTGCTGGGAGAGCCCCCTCTCCAGGCCATAGCTCAGCTGGCCCAGGCCGAGGGTCTGGGCCGGGCCAGCCTGCCGGGCCCCTCCGAAGAGGGGGTTTCCTCGCCAACCAAAGTCCCCGAGGCCTCCTCCAGCGGGGGCCTAGCTAGGGCCGGCCGGCGTTGCCCTGCAGGTCTCTCCCACGGCAATGGTCACAGACATGCTGTCTCCCATCGCCGTCACCTCCACCTTTTGTCAGGGCAACCCCGGCCTTTCCCACCGGTGGCCTGCGGGCTTCGGCCTGGGCTCCCGGCCAGGCCTCCAGACACCTGTCTCCCGGAGAGGACAGGCCCAGAGGCTTCCCTCACCCTTGTCAATGACCTCTCTTTCTCTGCGTTTCTTTTCTGGGACGAGAGGGGCCCCAGAGCACCCCGACGACTCCGAGCAATGAGCCTGCCCTTTCTCCTCTCGCCCTCCTGTTTGGGACCCTACGAACGAACGAACGAACGAACGAACGAACGAACGAACGAACGAACGAACGAACGAACGAGCATTTCTCTCGGCTCTGGGGCCGGGGGACGCAAAACGAAACTGCTTACCTATTGGGTGCTGAGACACTTGCGTGGAAATCATTTCTGCTCACTTGAGGCAGGCACTGCGGTCAAGTGGGCTTACAGGTCCAGGCGTTCCATGGACCGGGTACATTCTAAGCGGCCATCGTGACCGTCCAAAGCGGACGTGTGGGTTGTTTGGGCCTTGCCTCCAGTCGTAACCGTCCGTTTTTGGGGAGGGCGAAAAAAAGTGAGAACCCATCATCTTAAGCACATTGCGCTCTGCCAGAGCACGCCACGCCACCAGGTGATTTTCCTATGGATTGCCGTGCCAAGCTACCATAGCGGACAATGCCGCAGGGATACTGTCAAGATTTCCAAACCAAAGCAGATAGCCCTTCTGGCCGAGGCGCAGCTGCCTAGTCGATCAAGCCCCAGGCCCCGGTGCTCCTGAGGGCTGCGGGGACACCCAGGACTACGCTGCTGATGGCAGGTGGCTCCGGGCCTCAGTGCCCTGCCAGTGGGCCCTACTTGGGAATCCGTGCTCTTGCACGGGGAGCGGGGAGTCGGTTGCAGGGGGGCCTCTCTACACACGCCTCTTCTTCTGTCACTTTGGCTGCGGCTGAGCCTGGCACTGGGCGCGTGCATGCTCAGGAGACAGGCTTCTGCCTGTCTCTGGACAGGCCCCGTGCCAGCTGGGACCTGAGCCTCAGCCCAGGTGCAACACCTGCGCTCAGGTTCGTTGGACCGGCCCAGGTCAGCTGAGAGGCAGGAGAAGGTGGTCCTCACCGCGGAGGGAAGCAAAAGTGCCGACACCTGCCGGCGGGAGAGCCGCATCCTGACAGCCCTGTGGGATCTAAGCCCCCTCTCGCTCCATCGGCTGCCTCCGCCCCACCCCCTCCTGTCGGGGCGCCCGGCCGGCGCCCGGGGTGGGGGTGGGGGTGGGCAAGCGCTAGGCCTCCCGCGCCGCCGGTAGACCGCTCTCCGACGCCCGCCGTGCCGGGACCACAGCGCAGGCGCCGCAGCCCGCTGGGCCGGCCACGCCCACCGCCGCCCTGGCGCGCAGGCGCCCCTCGCCGCGCCCCCGGCACACTCGCCCCGCCCCCGCCCCGCCCGGTTGCTCCGGAGACGCTGGCCACTGGCGGGAGCTGCCCGAGCCCGGGAGTGGGAAGACAGTTGTGATGGATGGGGGCGGGGGGCGTTTTCTGCCCTCGGGAGTTGTCCCCAGTGCCAGTGCCAGTGCCAGTGGCGGGACAGATGCGGCCAACAGGCATCCTGCCGAAACCCACCCAATGCCCTTTCGGGGAGCGCGTCCACTGCCAGGAGAACCTCCAGCGCTGGGGGAAGCGGGGTTCCAAAATGTTTACACCGAATGCCACCAGGAGGCCACGGGGACGCGACGGAAGGGGTCGCCGACGTGGGTGGAGCCTGCTGGGTGGGGACTGGGCTAGGAGAGAAGCTCTGCTCTGGTGTCCTGGACAGTTGTTCCCTCCTGTCTGTCTGGGGAAAAGCCAAGAGACTGAAGAAGCTCCAGGAACCAGAGAGCGGCTCCGTTGCCCAAAGTCTGAGCCAAAACTTCCACCGCTAGGGGCCACTGTTGGATAGGAATAGTTCCTTCCTCACGCTTGCTGGAGGCCAGAGGGCTGAGTTCTAAGGCGGGGGGAGGGGCAGGGCCCCTTGCAGAAGGGGCTGTGGGGGAAGGGAGCCCTGGGGCAGATCTGGGGCTGCTGGGAGAGCCCCCTCTCCAGGCCATAGCTCAGCTGGCCCAGGCCGAGGGTCTGGGCCGGGCCAGCCTGCCGGGCCCCTCCGAAGAGGGGGTTTCCTCGCCAACCAAAGTCCCCGAGGCCTCCTCCAGCGGGGGCCTAGCTAGGGCCGGCCGGCGTTGCCCTGCAGGTCTCTCCCACGGCAATGGTCACAGACATGCTGTCTCCCATCGCCGTCACCTCCACCTTTTGTCAGGGCAACCCCGGCCTTTCCCACCGGTGGCCTGCGGGCTTCGGCCTGGGCTCCCGGCCAGGCCTCCAGACACCTGTCTCCCGGAGAGGACAGGCCCAGAGGCTTCCCTCACCCTTGTCAATGACCTCTCTTTCTCTGCGTTTCTTTTCTGGGACGAGAGGGGCCCCAGAGCACCCCGACGACTCCGAGCAATGAGCCTGCCCTTTCTCCTCTCGCCCTCCTGTTTGGGACCCTACGAACGAACGAACGAACGAACGAACGAACGAACGAACGAACGAACGAACGAGCATTTCTCTCGGCTCTGGGGCCGGGGGACGCAAAACGAAACTGCTTACCTATTGGGTGCTGAGACACTTGCGTGGAAATCATTTCTGCTCACTTGAGGCAGGCACTGCGGTCAAGTGGGCTTACAGGTCCAGGCGTTCCATGGACCGGGTACATTCTAAGCGGCCATCGTGACCGTCCAAAGCGGACGTGTGGGTTGTTTGGGCCTTGCCTCCAGTCGTAACCGTCCGTTTTTGGGGAGGGCGAAAAAAAGTGAGAACCCATCATCTTAAGCACATTGCGCTCTGCCAGAGCACGCCACGCCACCAGGTGATTTTCCTATGGATTGCCGTGCCAAGCTACCATAGCGGACAATGCCGCAGGGATACTGTCAAGATTTCCAAACCAAAGCAGATAGCCCTTCTGGCCGAGGCGCAGCTGCCTAGTCGATCAAGCCCCAGGCCCCGGTGCTCCTGAGGGCTGCGGGGACACCCAGGACTACGCTGCTGATGGCAGGTGGCTCCGGGCCTCAGTGCCCTGCCAGTGGGCCCTACTTGGGAATCCGTGCTCTTGCACGGGGAGCGGGGAGTCGGTTGCAGGGGGGCCTCTCTACACACGCCTCTTCTTCTGTCACTTTGGCTGCGGCTGAGCCTGGCACTGGGCGCGTGCATGCTCAGGAGACAGGCTTCTGCCTGTCTCTGGACAGGCCCCATGCCAGCTGGGACCTGAGCCTCAGCCCAGGTGCAACACCTGCGCTCAGGTTCGTTGGACCGGCCCAGGTCAGCTGAGAGGCAGGAGAAGGTGGTCCTCACCGCGGAGGGAAGCAAAAGTGCCGACACCTGCCGGCGGGAGAGCCGCATCCTGACAGCCCTGTGGGATCTAAGCCCCCTCTCGCTCCATCGGCTGCCTCCGCCCCACCCCCTCCTGTCGGGGCGCCCGGCCGGCGCCCGGGGTGGGGGTGGGGGTGGGCAAGCGCTAGGCCTCCCGCGCCGCCGGTAGACCGCTCTCCGACGCCCGCCGTGCCGGGACCACAGCGCAGGCGCCGCAGCCCGCTGGGCCGGCCACGCCCACCGCCGCCCTGGCGCGCAGGCGCCCCTCGCCCCGCCCCCGGCACACTCGCCCCGCCCCCGCCCCGCCCGGTTGCTCCGGAGACGCTGGCCACTGGCGGGAGCTGCCCGAGCCCGGGAGTGGGAAGACAGTTGTGATGGATGGGGGCGGGGGGCGTTTTCTGCCCTCGGGAGTTGTCCCCAGTGCCAGTGCCAGTGCCAGTGGCGGGACAGATGCGGCCAACAGGCATCCTGCCGAAACCCACCCAATGCCCTTTCGGGGAGCGCGTCCACTGCCAGGAGAACCTCCAGCGCTGGGGGAAGCGGGGTTCCAAAATGTTTACACCGAATGCCACCAGGAGGCCACGGGGACGCGACGGAAGGGGTCGCCGACGTGGGTGGAGCCTGCTGGGTGGGGACTGGGCTAGGAGAGAAGCTCTGCTCTGGTGTCCTGGACAGTTGTTCCCTCCTGTCTGTCTGGGGAAAAGCCAAGAGACTGAAGAAGCTCCAGGAACCAGAGAGCGGCTCCGTTGCCCAAAGTCTGAGCCAAAACTTCCACCGCTAGGGGCCACTGTTGGATAGGAATAGTTCCTTCCTCACGCTTGCTGGAGGCCAGAGGGCTGAGTTCTAAGGCGGGGGGAGGGGCAGGGCCCCTTGCAGAAGGGGCTGTGGGGGAAGGGAGCCCTGGGGCAGATCTGGGGCTGCTGGGAGAGCCCCCTCTCCAGGCCATAGCTCAGCTGGCCCAGGCCGAGGGTCTGGGCCGGGCCAGCCTGCCGGGCCCCTCCGAAGAGGGGGTTTCCTCGCCAACCAAAGTCCCCGAGGCCTCCTCCAGCGGGGGCCTAGCTAGGGCCGGCCGGCGTTGCCCTGCAGGTCTCTCCCACGGCAATGGTCACAGACATGCTGTCTCCCATCGCCGTCACCTCCACCTTTTGTCAGGGCAACCCCGGCCTTTCCCACCGGTGGCCTGCGGGCTTCGGCCTGGGCTCCCGGCCAGGCCTCCAGACACCTGTCTCCCGGAGAGGACAGGCCCAGAGGCTTCCCTCACCCTTGTCAATGACCTCTCTTTCTCTGCGTTTCTTTTCTGGGACGAGAGGGGCCCCAGAGCACCCCGACGACTCCGAGCAATGAGCCTGCCCTTTCTCCTCTCGCCCTCCTGTTTGGGACCCTACGAACGAACGAACGAACGAACGAACGAACGAACGAACGAACGAACGAACGAGCATTTCTCTCGGCTCTGGGGCCCGGGGACGCAAAACGAAACTGCTTACCTATTGGGTGCTGAGACACTTGCGTGGAAATCATTTCTGCTCACTTGAGGCAGGCACTGCGGTCAAGTGGGCTTACAGGTCCAGGCGTTCCATGGACCGGGTACATTCTAAGCGGCCATCGTGACCGTCCAAAGCGGACGTGTGGGTTGTTTGGGCCTTGCCTCCAGTCGTAACCGTCCGTTTTTGGGGAGGGCGAAAAAAAGTGAGAACCCATCATCTTAAGCACATTGCGCTCTGCCAGAGCACGCCACGCCACCAGGTGATTTTCCTATGGATTGCCGTGCCAAGCTACCATAGCGGACAATGCCGCAGGGATACTGTCAAGATTTCCAAACCAAAGCAGATAGCCCTTCTGGCCGAGGCGCAGCTGCCTAGTCGATCAAGCCCCAGGCCCCGGTGCTCCTGAGGGCTGCGGGGACACCCAGGACTACGCTGCTGATGGCAGGTGGCTCCGGGCCTCAGTGCCCTGCCAGTGGGCCCTACTTGGGAATCCGTGCTCTTGCACGGGGAGCGGGGAGTCGGTTGCAGGGGGGCCTCTCTACACACGCCTCTTCTTCTGTCACTTTGGCTGCGGCTGAGCCTGGCACTGGGCGCGTGCATGCTCAGGAGACAGGCTTCTGCCTGTCTCTGGACAGGCCCCGTGCCAGCTGGGACCTGAGCCTCAGCCCAGGTGCAACACCTGCGCTCAGGTTCGTTGGACCGGCCCAGGTCAGCTGAGAGGCAGGAGAAGGTGGTCCTCACCGCGGAGGGAAGCAAAAGTGCCGACACCTGCCGGCGGGAGAGCCGCATCCTGACAGCCCTGTGGGATCTAAGCCCCCTCTCGCTCCATCGGCTGCCTCCGCCCCACCCCCTCCTGTCGGGGCGCCCGGCCGGCGCCCGGGGTGGGGGTGGGGGTGGGCAAGCGCTAGGCCTCCCGCGCCGCCGGTAGACCGCTCTCCGACGCCCGCCGTGCCGGGACCACAGCGCAGGCGCCGCAGCCCGCTGGGCCGGCCACGCCCACCGCCGCCCTGGCGCGCAGGCGCCCCTCGCCCCGCCCCCGGCACACTCGCCCCGCCCCCGCCCCGCCCGGTTGCTCCGGAGACGCTGGCCACTGGCGGGAGCTGCCCGAGCCCGGGAGTGGGAAGACAGTTGTGATGGATGGGGGCGGGGGGCGTTTTCTGCCCTCGGGAGTTGTCCCCAGTGCCAGTGCCAGTGCCAGTGGCGGGACAGATGCGGCCAACAGGCATCCTGCCGAAACCCACCCAATGCCCTTTCGGGGAGCGCGTCCACTGCCAGGAGAACCTCCAGCGCTGGGGGAAGCGGGGTTCCAAAATGTTTACACCGAATGCCACCAGGAGGCCACGGGGACGCGACGGAAGGGGTCGCCGACGTGGGTGGAGCCTGCTGGGTGGGGACTGGGCTAGGAGAGAAGCTCTGCTCTGGTGTCCTGGACAGTTGTTCCCTCCTGTCTGTCTGGGGAAAAGCCAAGAGACTGAAGAAGCTCCAGGAACCAGAGAGCGGCTCCGTTGCCCAAAGTCTGAGCCAAAACTTCCACCGCTAGGGGCCACTGTTGGATAGGAATAGTTCCTTCCTCACGCTTGCTGGAGGCCAGAGGGCTGAGTTCTAAGGCGGGGGGAGGGGCAGGGCCCCTTGCAGAAGGGGCTGTGGGGGAAGGGAGCCCTGGGGCAGATCTGGGGCTGCTGGGAGAGCCCCCTCTCCAGGCCATAGCTCAGCTGGCCCAGGCCGAGGGTCTGGGCCGGGCCAGCCTGCCGGGCCCCTCCGAAGAGGGGGTTTCCTCGCCAACCAAAGTCCCCGAGGCCTCCTCCAGCGGGGGCCTAGCTAGGGCCGGCCGGCGTTGCCCTGCAGGTCTCTCCCACGGCAATGGTCACAGACATGCTGTCTCCCATCGCCGTCACCTCCACCTTTTGTCAGGGCAACCCCGGCCTTTCCCACCGGTGGCCTGCGGGCTTCGGCCTGGGCTCCCGGCCAGGCCTCCAGACACCTGTCTCCCGGAGAGGACAGGCCCAGAGGCTTCCCTCACCCTTGTCAATGACCTCTCTTTCTCTGCGTTTCTTTTCTGGGACGAGAGGGGCCCCAGAGCACCCCGACGACTCCGAGCAATGAGCCTGCCCTTTCTCCTCTCGCCCTCCTGTTTGGGACCCTACGAACGAACGAACGAACGAACGAACGAACGAACGAGCATTTCTCTCGGCTCTGGGGCCGGGGGACGCAAAACGAAACTGCTTACCTATTGGGTGCTGAGACACTTGCGTGGAAATCATTTCTGCTCACTTGAGGCAGGCACTGCGGTCAAGTGGGCTTACAGGTCCAGGCGTTCCATGGACCGGGTACATTCTAAGCGGCCATCGTGACCGTCCAAAGCGGACGTGTGGGTTGTTTGGGCCTTGCCTCCAGTCGTAACCGTCCGTTTTTGGGGAGGGCGAAAAAAAGTGAGAACCCATCATCTTAAGCACATTGCGCTCTGCCAGAGCACGCCACGCCACCAGGTGATTTTCCTATGGATTGCCGTGCCAAGCTACCATAGCGGACAATGCCGCAGGGATACTGTCAAGATTTCCAAACCAAAGCAGATAGCCCTTCTGGCCGAGGCGCAGCTGCCTAGTCGATCAAGCCCCAGGCCCCGGTGCTCCTGAGGGCTGCGGGGACACCCAGGACTACGCTGCTGATGGCAGGTGGCTCCGGGCCTCAGTGCCCTGCCAGTGGGCCCTACTTGGGAATCCGTGCTCTTGCATGGGGAGCGGGGAGTCGGTTGCAGGGGGGCCTCTCTACACACGCCTCTTCTTCTGTCACTTTGGCTGCGGCTGAGCCTGGCACTGGGCGCGTGCATGCTCAGGAGACAGGCTTCTGCCTGTCTCTGGACAGGCCCCGTGCCAGCTGGGACCTGAGCCTCAGCCCAGGTGCAACACCTGCGCTCAGGTTCGTTGGACCGGCCCAGGTCAGCTGAGAGGCAGGAGAAGGTGGTCCTCACCGCGGAGGGAAGCAAAAGTGCCGACACCTGCCGGCGGGAGAGCCGCATCCTGACAGCCCTGTGGGATCTAAGCCCCCTCTCGCTCCATCGGCTGCCTCCGCCCCACCCCCTCCTGTCGGGGCGCCCGGCCGGCGCCCGGGGTGGGGGTGGGGGTGGGCAAGCGCTAGGCCTCCCGCGCCGCCGGTAGACCGCTCTCCGACGCCCGCCGTGCCGGGACCACAGCGCAGGCGCCGCAGCCCGCTGGGCCGGCCACGCCCACCGCCGCCCTGGCGCGCAGGCGCCCCTCGCCGCGCCCCCGGCACACTCGCCCCGCCCCCGCCACGCCCGGTTGCTCCGGAGACGCTGGCCACTGGCGGGAGCTGCCCGAGCCCGGGAGTGGGAAGACAGTTGTGATGGATGGGGGCGGGGGGCGTTTTCTGCCCTCGGGAGTTGTCCCCAGTGCCAGTGCCAGTGCCAGTGGCGGGACAGATGCGGCCAACAGGCATCCTGCCGAAACCCACCCAATGCCCTTTCGGGGAGCGCGTCCACTGCCAGGAGAACCTCCAGCGCTGGGGGAAGCGGGGTTCCAAAATGTTTACACCGAATGCCACCAGGAGGCCACGGGGACGCGACGGAAGGGGTCGCCGACGTGGGTGGAGCCTGCTGGGTGGGGACTGGGCTAGGAGAGAAGCTCTGCTCTGGTGTCCTGGACAGTTGTTCCCTCCTGTCTGTCTGGGGAAAAGCCAAGAGACTGAAGAAGCTCCAGGAACCAGAGAGCGGCTCCGTTGCCCAAAGTCTGAGCCAAAACTTCCACCGCTAGGGGCCACTGTTGGATAGGAATAGTTCCTTCCTCACGCTTGCTGGAGGCCAGAGGGCTGAGTTCTAAGGCGGGGGGAGGGGCAGGGCCCCTTGCAGAAGGGGCTGTGGGGGAAGGGAGCCCTGGGGCAGATCTGGGGCTGCTGGGAGAGCCCCCTCTCCAGGCCATAGCTCAGCTGGCCCAGGCCGAGGGTCTGGGCCGGGCCAGCCTGCCGGGCCCCTCCGAAGAGGGGGTTTCCTCGCCAACCAAAGTCCCCGAGGCCTCCTCCAGCGGGGGCCTAGCTAGGGCCGGCCAGCGTTGCCCTGCAGGTCTCTCCCACGGCAATGGTCACAGACATGCTGTCTCCCATCGCCGTCACCTCCACCTTTTGTCAGGGCAACCCCGGCCTTTCCCACCGGTGGCCTGCGGGCTTCGGCCTGGGCTCCCGGCCAGGCCTCCAGACACCTGTCTCCCGGAGAGGACAGGCCCAGAGGCTTCCCTCACCCTTGTCAATGACCTCTCTTTCTCTGCGTTTCTTTTCTGGGACGAGAGGGGCCCCAGAGCACCCCGACGACTCCGAGCAATGAGCCTGCCCTTTCTCCTCTCGCCCTCCTGTTTGGGACCCTACGAACGAACGAACGAACGAACGAACGAACGAACGAACGAACGAACGAACGAACGAACGAGCATTTCTCTCGGCTCTGGGGCCGGGGGACGCAAAACGAAACTGCTTACCTATTGGGTGCTGAGACACTTGCGTGGAAATCATTTCTGCTCACTTGAGGCAGGCACTGCGGTCAAGTGGGCTTACAGGTCCAGGCGTTCCATGGACCGGGTACATTCTAAGCGGCCATCGTGACCGTCCAAAGCGGACGTGTGGGTTGTTTGGGCCTTGCCTCCAGTCGTAACCGTCCGTTTTTGGGGAGGGCGAAAAAAAGTGAGAACCCATCATCTTAAGCACATTGCGCTCTGCCAGAGCACGCCACGCCACCAGGTGATTTTCCTATGGATTGCCGTGCCAAGCTACCATAGCGGACAATGCCGCAGGGATACTGTCAAGATTTCCAAACCAAAGCAGATAGCCCTTCTGGCCGAGGCGCAGCTGCCTAGTCGATCAAGCCCCAGGCCCCGGTGCTCCTGAGGGCTGCGGGGGACACCCAGGACTACGCTGCTGATGGCAGGTGGCTCCGGGCCTCAGTGCCCTGCCAGTGGGCCCTACTTGGGAATCCGTGCTCTTGCACGGGGAGCGGGGAGTCGGTTGCAGGGGGGCCTCTCTACACACGCCTCTTCTTCTGTCACTTTGGCTGCGGCTGAGCCTGGCACTGGGCGCGTGCATGCTCAGGAGACAGGCTTCTGCCTGTCTCTGGACAGGCCCCGTGCCAGCTGGGACCTGAGCCTCAGCCCAGGTGCAACACCTGCGCTCAGGTTCGTTGGACCGGCCCAGGTCAGCTGAGAGGCAGGAGAAGGTGGTCCTCACCGCGGAGGGAAGCAAAAGTGCCGACACCTGCCGGCGGGAGAGCCGCATCCTGACAGCCCTGTGGGATCTAAGCCCCCTCTCGCTCCATCGGCTGCCTCCGCCCCACCCCCTCCTGTCGGGGCGCCCCGGCCGGCGCCCGGGGTGGGGGTGGGGGTGGGCAAGCGCTAGGCCTCCCGCGCCGCCGGTAGACCGCTCTCCGACGCCCGCCGTGCCGGGACCACAGCGCAGGCGCCGCAGCCCGCTGGGCCGGCCACGCCCACCGCCGCCCTGGCGCGCAGGCGCCCCTCGCCGCGCCCCCGGCACACTCGCCCCGCCCCCGCCCCGCCCGGTTGCTCCGGAGACGCTGGCCACTGGCGGGAGCTGCCGAGCCCGGGAGTGGGAAGACAGTTGTGATGGATGGGGGCGGGGGGCGTTTTCTGCCCTCGGGAGTTGTCCCCAGTGCCAGTGCCAGTGCCAGTGGCGGGACAGATGCGGCCAACAGGCATCCTGCCGAAACCCACCCAATGCCCTTTCGGGGAGCGCGTCCACTGCCAGGAGAACCTCCAGCGCTGGGGGAAGCGGGGTTCCAAAATGTTTACACCGAATGCCACCAGGAGGCCACGGGGACGCGACGGAAGGGGTCGCCGACGTGGGTGGAGCCTGCTGGGTGGGGACTGGGCTAGGAGAGAAGCTCTGCTCTGGTGTCCTGGACAGTTGTTCCCTCCTGTCTGTCTGGGGAAAAGCCAAGAGACTGAAGAAGCTCCAGGAACCAGAGAGCGGCTCCGTTGCCCAAAGTCTGAGCCAAAACTTCCACCGCTAGGGGCCACTGTTGGATAGGAATAGTTCCTTCCTCACGCTTGCTGGAGGCCAGAGGGCTGAGTTCTAAGGCGGGGGGAGGGGCAGGGCCCCTTGCAGAAGGGGCTGTGGGGGAAGGGAGCCCTGGGGCAGATCTGGGGCTGCTGGGAGAGCCCCCTCTCCAGGCCATAGCTCAGCTGGCCCAGGCCGAGGGTCTGGGCCGGGCCAGCCTGCCGGGCCCCTCCGAAGAGGGGGTTTCCTCGCCAACCAAAGTCCCCGAGGCCTCCTCCAGCGGGGGCCTAGCTAGGGCCGGCCGGCGTTGCCCTGCAGGTCTCTCCCACGGCAATGGTCACAGACATGCTGTCTCCCATCGCCGTCACCTCCACTTTTGTCAGGGCAACCCCGGCCTTTCCCACCGGTGGCCTGCGGGCTTCGGGCCTGGGCTCCCGGCCAGGCCTCCAGACACCTGTCTCCCGGAGAGGACAGGCCCAGAGGCTTCCCTCACCCTTGTCAATGACCTCTCTTTCTCTGCGTTTCTTTTCTGGGACGAGAGGGGCCCCCAGAGCACCCCGACGACTCCGAGCAATGAGCCTGCCTTTCTCCTCTCGCCCTCCTGTTTGGGACCCTACGAACGAACGAACGAACGAACGAACGAACGAACGAACGAGCATTTCTCTCGGCTCTGGGGGCCGGGGGACGCAAAACGAAACTGCTTACCTATTGGGTGCTGAGACACTTGCGTGGAAATCATTTCTGCTCACTTGAGGCAGGCACTGCGGTCAAGTGGGCTTACAGGTCCAGGGCGTTCCATGGACCGGGTACATTCTAAGCGGCCATCGTGACCGTCCAAAGCGGACGTGTGGGTTGTTTGGGCCTTGCCTCCAGTCGTAACCGTCCGTTTTTGGGGAGGGCGAAAAAAAGTGAGAACCCATCATCTTAAGCACATTGCGCTCTGCCAGAGCACGCCACGCCAGGTGATTTTCCTATGGATTGCCGTGCCAAGCTACCATAGCGGACAATGCCCGCAGGGATACTGTCAAGATTTCCAAACCAAAGCAGATAGCCCTTCTGGCCGAGGCGCAGCTGCCTAGTCGATCAAGCCCCAGGCCCCGGTGCTCCTGAGGGCTGCGGGGACACCCAGGACTACGCTGCTGATGGCAGGTGGCTCCGGGCCTCAGTGCCCTGCCAGTGGGCCCTACTTGGGAATCCGTGCTCTTGCACGGGGAGCGGGGAGTCGGTTGCAGGGGGGCCTCTCTACACACGCCTCTTCTTCTGTCACTTTGGCTGCGGCTGAGCCTGGCACTGGGCGCGTGCATGCTCAGGAGACAGGCTTCTGCCTGTCTCTGGACAGGCCCCATGCCAGCTGGGACCTGAGCCTCAGCCCAGGTGCAACACCTGCGCTCAGGTTCGTTGGACCGGCCCAGGTCAGCTGAGAGGCAGGAGAAGGTGGTCCTCACCGCGGAGGGAAGCAAAAGTGCCGACACCTGCCGGCGGGAGAGCCGCATCCTGACAGCCCTGTGGGATCTAAGCCCCCTCTCGCTCCATCGGCTGCCTCCGCCCCACCCCCTCCTGTCGGGGCGCCCGGCCGGCGCCCGGGGTGGGGGTGGGGGTGGGCAAGCGCTAGGCCCTCCCGCGCCGCCGGTAGACCGCTCTCCGACGCCCGCCGTGCCGGGGACCACAGCGCAGGCGCCGCAGCCCGCTGGGCCGGCCACGCCCACCGCCGCCCCTGGCGCGCAGGCGCCCCTCGCCGCGCCCCCGGCACACTCGCCCCGCCCCCGCCCCGCCCGGTTGCTCCGGAGACGCTGGCCACTGGCGGGAGCTGCCCGAGCCCGGGAGTGGGAAGACAGTTGTGATGGATGGGGCGGGAGGGCGTTTTCTGCCCTCGGGAGTTGTCCCCAGTGCCAGTGCCAGTGCCAGTGGCGGGACAGATGCGGCCAACAGGCATCCTGCCGAAACCCACCCAATGCCCTTTCGGGGAGCGCGTCCACTGCCAGGAGAACCTCCCAGCGCTGGGGGAAGCGGGGTTCCAAAATGTTTACACCGAATGCCACCAGGAGGCCACGGGGACGCGACGGAAGGGGTCGCCGACGTGGGTGGAGCCTGCTGGGTGGGGGACTGGGCTAGGAGAGAAGCTCTGCTCTGGTGTCCTGGACAGTTGTTCCCTCCTGTCTGTCTGGGGAAAAGCCAAGAGACTGAAGAAGCTCCAGGAACCAGAGAGCGGCTCCGTTGCCAAAGTCTGAGCCAAAACTTCCACCGCTAGGGGCCACTGTTGGATAGGAATAGTTCCTTCCTCACGCTTGCTGGAGGCCAGAGGGCTGAGTTCTAAGGCGGGGGGAGGGGCAGGGCCCCTTGCAGAAGGGGCTGTGGGGGAAGGGAGCCCTGGGGCAGATCTGGGGCTGCTGGGAGAGCCCCCTCTCCAGGCCATAGCTCAGCTGGCCCAGGCCGAGGGTCTGGCCGGGCCAGCCTGCCGGGCCCCCTCCGAAGAGGGGGTTTCCTCGCCAACCAAAGTCCCCGAGGCCTCCTCCAGCGGGGGCCTAGCTAGGGCCGGCCGGCGTTGCCCTGCAGGTCTCTCCCACGGCAATGGTCACAGACATGCTGTCTCCCATCGCCGTCACCTCCACCTTTTGTCAGGGCAACCCCGGCCTTTCCCACCGGTGGCCTGCGGGCTTCGGCCTGGGCTCCCGGCCAGGCCTCCAGACACCTGTCTCCGGAGAGGGACAGGCCCAGAGGCTTCCCTCACCCTTGTCAATGACCTCTCTTTCTCTGCGTTTCTTTTCTGGGACGAGAGGGGCCCCAGAGCACCCCGACGACTCCGAGCAATGAGCCTGCCCTTTCTCCTCTCGCCCTCCTGTTTGGGACCCTACGAACGAACGAACGAACGAACGAACGAACGAACGAACGAACGAACGAACGAGCATTTCTCTCGGCTCTGGGGCCGGGGGACGCAAAACGAAACTGCTTACCTATTGGGTGCTGAGACACTTGCGTGGAAATCATTTCTGCTCACTTGAGGCAGGCACTGCGGTCAAGTGGGCTTACAGGTCCAGGCGTTCCATGGACCGGGTACATTCTAAGCGGCCATCGTGACCGTCCAAAGCGGACGTGTGGGTTGTTTGGCCTTGCCTCCAGTCGTAACCGTCCGTTTTTGGGGAGGGCGAAAAAAAGTGAGAACCCATCATCTTAAGCACATTGCGCTCTGCCAGAGCACGCCACGCCACCAGGTGATTTTCCTATGATTGCCGTGCCAAGCTACCATAGCGGACAATGCCGCAGGGATACTGTCAAGATTTCCAAACCAAAGCAGATAGCCCTTCTGGCCGAGGCGCAGCTGCCTAGTCGATCAAGCCCCAGGCCCCGGTGCTCCTGAGGGCTGCGGGGACACCCAGGACTACGCTGCTGATGGCAGGTGGCTCCAGGCCTCAGTGCCCTGCCAGTGGGCCCTACTTGGGAATCCGTGCTCTTGCACGGGGAGCGGGGAGTCGGTTGCAGGGGGGGCCTCTCTACACACGCCTCTTCTTCTGTCACTTTGGCTGCGGCTGAGCCTGGCACTGGGCGCGTGCATGCTCAGGAGACAGGCTTCTGCCTGTCTCTGGACAGGCCCCGTGCCAGCTGGGACCTGAGCCTCAGCCCAGGTGCAACACCTGCGCTCAGGTTCGTTGGACCGGCCCAGGTCAGCTGAGAGGCAGGAGAAGGTGGTCCTCACCGCGGAGGGAAGCAAAAGTGCCGACACCTGCCGGCGGGAGAGCCGCATCCTGACAGCCCTGTGGGATCTAAGCCCCCTCTCGCTCCATCGGCTGCCTCCGCCCCACCCCCTCCTGTCGGGGCGCCCGGCCGGCGCCCGGGGTGGGGGTGGGGGTGGGCAAGCGCTAGGCCTCCCGCGCCGCCGGTAGACCGCTCTCCGACGCCCGCCGTGCCGGGACCACAGCGCAGGCGCCGCAGCCCGCTGGGCCGGCCACGCCCACCGCCGCCCTGGCGCGCAGGCGCCCCTCGCCGCGCCCCCGGCACACTCGCCCCGCCCCCGCCCCGCCCGGTTGCTCCGGAGACGCTGGCCACTGGCGGGAGCTGCCCGAGCCCGGGAGTGGGAAGACAGTTGTGATGGATGGGGGCGGGGGGCGTTTTCTGCCCTCGGGAGTTGTCCCCAGTGCCAGTGCCAGTGCCAGTGGCGGGACAGATGCGGCCAACAGGCATCCTGCCGAAACCCACCCAATGCCCTTTCGGGGAGCGCGTCCACTGCCAGGAGAACCTCCAGCGCTGGGGGAAGCGGGGTTCCAAAATGTTTACACCGAATGCCACCAGGAGGCCACGGGGACGCGACGGAAGGGGTCGCCGACGTGGGTGGAGCCTGCTGGGTGGGGACTGGGCTAGGAGAGAAGCTCTGCTCTGGTGTCCTGGACAGTTGTTCCCTCCTGTCTGTCTGGGGAAAAGCCAAGAGACTGAAGAAGCTCCAGGAACCAGAGAGCGGCTCCGTTGCCCAAAGTCTGAGCCAAAACTTCCACCGCTAGGGGCCACTGTTGGATAGGAATAGTTCCTTCCTCACGCTTGCTGGAGGCCAGAGGGCTGAGTTCTAAGGCGGGGGGAGGGGCAGGGCCCCTTGCAGAAGGGGCTGTGGGGGAAGGGAGCCCTGGGGCAGATCTGGGGCTGCTGGGAGAGCCCCCTCTCCAGGCCATAGCTCAGCTGGCCCAGGCCGAGGGTCTGGGCCGGGCCAGCCTGCCGGGCCCCTCCGAAGAGGGGGTTTCCTCGCCAACCAAAGTCCCCGAGGCCTCCTCCAGCGGGGGCCTAGCTAGGGCCGGCCGGCGTTGCCCTGCAGGTCTCTCCCACGGCAATGGTCACAGACATGCTGTCTCCCATCGCCGTCACCTCCACCTTTTGTCAGGGCAACCCCGGCCTTTCCCACCGGTGGCCTGCGGGCTTCGGCCTGGGCTCCCGGCCAGGCCTCCAGACACCTGTCTCCCGGAGAGGACAGGCCCAGAGGCTTCCCTCACCCTTGTCAATGACCTCTCTTTCTCTGCGTTTCTTTTCTGGGACGAGAGGGGCCCCAGAGCACCCCGACGACTCCGAGCAATGAGCCTGCCCTTTCTCCTCTCGCCCTCCTGTTTGGGACCCTACGAACGAACGAACGAACGAACGAACGAACGAACGAACGAACGAGCATTTCTCTCGGCTCTGGGGCCGGGGGACGCAAAACGAAACTGCTTACCTATTGGGTGCTGAGACACTTGCGTGGAAATCATTTCTGCTCACTTGAGGCAGGCACTGCGGTCAAGTGGGCTTACAGGTCCAGGCGTTCCATGGACCGGGTACATTCTAAGCGGCCATCGTGACCGTCCAAAGCGGACGTGTGGGTTGTTTGGGCCTTGCCTCCAGTCGTAACCGTCCGTTTTTGGGGAGGGCGAAAAAAAGTGAGAACCCATCATCTTAAGCACATTGCGCTCTGCCAGAGCACGCCACGCCACCAGGTGATTTTCCTATGGATTGCCGTGCCAAGCTACCATAGCGGACAATGCCGCAGGGATACTGTCAAGATTTCCAAACCAAAGCAGATAGCCCTTCTGGCCGAGGCGCAGCTGCCTAGTCGATCAAGCCCCAGGCCCCGGTGCTCCTGAGGGCTGCGGGGACACCCAGGACTACGCTGCTGATGGCAGGTGGCTCCGGGCCTCAGTGCCCTGCCAGTGGGCCCTACTTGGGAATCCGTGCTCTTGCACGGGGAGCGGGGAGTCGGTTGCAGGGGGGCCTCTCTACACACGCCTCTTCTTCTGTCACTTTGGCTGCGGCTGAGCCTGGCACTGGGCGCGTGCATGCTCAGGAGACAGGCTTCTGCCTGTCTCTGGACAGGCCCCGTGCCAGCTGGGACCTGAGCCTCAGCCCAGGTGCAACACCTGCGCTCAGGTTCGTTGGACCGGCCCAGGTCAGCTGAGAGGCAGGAGAAGGTGGTCCTCACCGCGGAGGGAAGCAAAAGTGCCGACACCTGCCGGCGGGAGAGCCGCATCCTGACAGCCCTGTGGGATCTAAGCCCCCTCTCGCTCCATCGGCTGCCTCCGCCCCACCCCCTCCTGTCGGGGCGCCCGGCCGGCGCCGGGGGTGGGGGTGGGGGTGGGCAAGCGCTAGGCCTCCCGCGCCGCCGGTAGACCGCTCTCCGACGCCCGCCGTGCCGGGACCACAGCGCAGGCGCCGCAGCCCGCTGGGCCGGCCACGCCCACCGCCGCCCTGGCGCGCAGGCGCCCCTCGCCGCGCCCCCGGCACACTCGCCCCGCCCCCCCGCCCCGCCCGGTTGCTCCGGAGACGCTGGCCACTGGCGGGAGCTGCCCGAGCCCGGGAGTGGGAAGACAGTTGTGATGGATGGGGGCGGGGGGCGTTTTCTGCCCTCGGGAGTTGTCCCCAGTGCCAGTGCCAGTGCCAGTGGCGGGACAGATGCGGCCAACAGGCATCCTGCCGAAACCCACCCAATGCCCTTTCGGGGAGCGCGTCCACTGCCAGGAGAACCTCCAGCGCTGGGGGAAGCGGGGTTCCAAAATGTTTACACCGAATGCCACCAGGAGGCCACGGGGACGCGACGGAAGGGGTCGCCGACGTGGGTGGAGCCTGCTGGGTGGGGACTGGGCTAGGAGAGAAGCTCTGCTCTGGTGTCCTGGACAGTTGTTCCCTCCTGTCTGTCTGGGGAAAAGCCAAGAGACTGAAGAAGCTCCAGGAACCAGAGAGCGGCTCCGTTGCCCAAAGTCTGAGCCAAAACTTCCACCGCTAGGGGCCACTGTTGGATAGGAATAGTTCCTTCCTCACGCTTGCTGGAGGCCAGAGGGCTGAGTTCTAAGGCGGGGGGAGGGGCAGGGCCCCTTGCAGAAGGGGCTGTGGGGGAAGGGAGCCCTGGGGCAGATCTGGGGCTGCTGGGAGAGCCCCCTCTCCAGGCCATAGCTCAGCTGGCCCAGGCCGAGGGTCTGGGCCGGGCCAGCCTGCCGGGCCCCTCCGAAGAGGGGGTTTCCTCGCCAACCAAAGTCCCCGAGGCCTCCTCCAGCGGGGGCCTAGCTAGGGCCGGCCGGCGTTGCCCTGCAGGTCTCTCCCACGGCAATGGTCACAGACATGCTGTCTCCCATCGCCGTCACCTCCACCTTTTGTCAGGGCAACCCCGGCCTTTCCCACCGGTGGCCTGCGGGCTTCGGCCTGGGCTCCCGGCCAGGCCTCCAGACACCTGTCTCCCGGAGAGGACAGGCCCAGAGGCTTCCCTCACCCTTGTCAATGACCTCTCTTTCTCTGCGTTTCTTTTCTGGGACGAGAGGGGCCCCAGAGCACCCCGACGACTCCGAGCAATGAGCCTGCCCTTTCTCCTCTCGCCCTCCTGTTTGGGACCCTACGAACGAACGAACGAACGAACGAACGAACGAACGAGCATTTCTCTCGGCTCTGGGGCCGGGGGACGCAAAACGAAACTGCTTACCTATTGGGTGCTGAGACACTTGCGTGGAAATCATTTCTGCTCACTTGAGGCAGGCACTGCGGTCAAGTGGGCTTACAGGTCCAGGCGTTCCATGGACCGGGTACATTCTAAGCGGCCATCGTGACCGTCCAAAGCGGACGTGTGGGTTGTTTGGGCCTTGCCTCCAGTCGTAACCGTCCGTTTTTGGGGAGGGCGAAAAAAAGTGAGAACCCATCATCTTAAGCACATTGCGCTCTGCCAGAGCACGCCACGCCACCAGGTGATTTTCCTATGGATTGCCGTGCCAAGCTACCATAGCGGACAATGCCGCAGGGATACTGTCAAGATTTCCAAACCAAAGCAGATAGCCCTTCTGGCCGAGGCGCAGCTGCCTAGTCGATCAAGCCCCAGGCCCCGGTGCTCCTGAGGGCTGCGGGGACACCCAGGACTACGCTGCTGATGGCAGGTGGCTCCGGGCCTCAGTGCCCTGCCAGTGGGCCCTACTTGGGAATCCGTGCTCTTGCACGGGGAGCGGGGAGTCGGTTGCAGGGGGGCCTCTCTACACACGCCTCTTCTTCTGTCACTTTGGCTGCGGCTGAGCCTGGCACTGGGCGCGTGCATGCTCAGGAGACAGGCTTCTGCCTGTCTCTGGACAGGCCCCGTGCCAGCTGGGACCTGAGCCTCAGCCCAGGTGCAACACCTGCGCTCAGGTTCGTTGGACCGGCCCAGGTCAGCTGAGAGGCAGGAGAAGGTGGTCCTCACCGCGGAGGGAAGCAAAAGTGCCGACACCTGCCGGCGGGAGAGCCGCATCCTGACAGCCCTGTGGGATCTAAGCCCCCTCTCGCTCCATCGGCTGCCTCCGCCCCACCCCCTCCTGTCGGGGCGCCCGGCCGGCGCCGGGGGTGGGGGTGGGGGTGGGCAAGCGCTAGGCCTCCCGCGCCGCCGGTAGACCGCTCTCCGACGCCCGCCGTGCCGGGACCACAGCGCAGGCGCCGCAGCCCGCTGGGCCGGCCACGCCCACCGCCGCCCTGGCGCGCAGGCGCCCCTCGCCGCGCCCCCGGCACACTCGCCCCGCCCCCCCGCCCCGCCCGGTTGCTCCGGAGACGCTGGCCACTGGCGGGAGCTGCCCGAGCCCGGGAGTGGGAAGACAGTTGTGATGGATGGGGGCGGGGGGCGTTTTCTGCCCTCGGGAGTTGTCCCCAGTGCCAGTGCCAGTGCCAGTGGCGGGACAGATGCGGCCAACAGGCATCCTGCCGAAACCCACCCAATGCCCTTTCGGGGAGCGCGTCCACTGCCAGGAGAACCTCCAGCGCTGGGGGAAGCGGGGTTCCAAAATGTTTACACCGAATGCCACCAGGAGGCCACGGGGACGCGACGGAAGGGGTCGCCGACGTGGGTGGAGCCTGCTGGGTGGGGACTGGGCTAGGAGAGAAGCTCTGCTCTGGTGTCCTGGACAGTTGTTCCCTCCTGTCTGTCTGGGGAAAAGCCAAGAGACTGAAGAAGCTCCAGGAACCAGAGAGCGGCTCCGTTGCCCAAAGTCTGAGCCAAAACTTCCACCGCTAGGGGCCACTGTTGGATAGGAATAGTTCCTTCCTCACGCTTGCTGGAGGCCAGAGGGCTGAGTTCTAAGGCGGGGGGAGGGGCAGGGCCCCTTGCAGAAGGGGCTGTGGGGGAAGGGAGCCCTGGGGCAGATCTGGGGCTGCTGGGAGAGCCCCCTCTCCAGGCCATAGCTCAGCTGGCCCAGGCCGAGGGTCTGGGCCGGGCCAGCCTGCCGGGCCCCTCCGAAGAGGGGGTTTCCTCGCCAACCAAAGTCCCCGAGGCCTCCTCCAGCGGGGGCCTAGCTAGGGCCGGCCGGCGTTGCCCTGCAGGTCTCTCCCACGGCAATGGTCACAGACATGCTGTCTCCCATCGCCGTCACCTCCACCTTTTGTCAGGGCAACCCCGGCCTTTCCCACCGGTGGCCTGCGGGCTTCGGCCTGGGCTCCCGGCCAGGCCTCCAGACACCTGTCTCCCGGAGAGGACAGGCCCAGAGGCTTCCCTCACCCTTGTCAATGACCTCTCTTTCTCTGCGTTTCTTTTCTGGGACGAGAGGGGCCCCAGAGCACCCCGACGACTCCGAGCAATGAGCCTGCCCTTTCTCCTCTCGCCCTCCTGTTTGGGACCCTACGAACGAACGAACGAACGAACGAACGAACGAACGAGCATTTCTCTCGGCTCTGGGGCCGGGGGACGCAAAACGAAACTGCTTACCTATTGGGTGCTGAGACACTTGCGTGGAAATCATTTCTGCTCACTTGAGGCAGGCACTGCGGTCAAGTGGGCTTACAGGTCCAGGCGTTCCATGGACCGGGTACATTCTAAGCGGCCATCGTGACCGTCCAAAGCGGACGTGTGGGTTGTTTGGGCCTTGCCTCCAGTCGTAACCGTCCGTTTTTGGGGAGGGCGAAAAAAAGTGAGAACCCATCATCTTAAGCACATTGCGCTCTGCCAGAGCACGCCACGCCACCAGGTGATTTTCCTATGGATTGCCGTGCCAAGCTACCATAGCGGACAATGCCGCAGGGATACTGTCAAGATTTCCAAACCAAAGCAGATAGCCCTTCTGGCCGAGGCGCAGCTGCCTAGTCGATCAAGCCCCAGGCCCCGGTGCTCCTGAGGGCTGCGGGGACACCCAGGACTACGCTGCTGATGGCAGGTGGCTCCGGGCCTCAGTGCCCTGCCAGTGGGCCCTACTTGGGAATCCGTGCTCTTGCACGGGGAGCGGGGAGTCGGTTGCAGGGGGGCCTCTCTACACACGCCTCTTCTTCTGTCACTTTGGCTGCGGCTGAGCCTGGCACTGGGCGCGTGCATGCTCAGGAGACAGGCTTCTGCCTGTCTCTGGACAGGCCCCGTGCCAGCTGGGACCTGAGCCTCAGCCCAGGTGCAACACCTGCGCTCAGGTTCGTTGGACCGGCCCAGGTCAGCTGAGAGGCAGGAGAAGGTGGTCCTCACCGCGGAGGGAAGCAAAAGTGCCGACACCTGCCGGCGGGAGAGCCGCATCCTGACAGCCCTGTGGGATCTAAGCCCCCTCTCGCTCCATCGGCTGCCTCCGCCCCACCCCCTCCTGTCGGGGCGCCCGGCCGGCGCCCGGGGTGGGGGTGGGGGTGGGCAAGCGCTAGGCCTCCCGCGCCGCCGGTAGACCGCTCTCCGACGCCCGCCGTGCCGGGACCACAGCGCAGGCGCCGCAGCCCGCTGGGCCGGCCACGCCCACCGCCACCCTGGCGCGCAGGCGCCCCTCGCCCCGCCCCCGGCACACTCGCCCCGCCCCCGCCCCGCCCGGTTGCTCCGGAGACGCTGGCCACTGGCGGGAGCTGCCCGAGCCCGGGAGTGGGAAGACAGTTGTGATGGATGGGGGCGGGGGGCGTTTTCTGCCCTCGGGAGTTGTCCCCAGTGCCAGTGCCAGTGCCAGTGGCGGGACAGATGCGGCCAACAGGCATCCTGCCGAAACCCACCCAATGCCCTTTCGGGGAGCGCGTCCACTGCCAGGAGAACCTCCAGCGCTGGGGGAAGCGGGGTTCCAAAATGTTTACACCGAATGCCACCAGGAGGCCACGGGGACGCGACGGAAGGGGTCGCCGACGTGGGTGGAGCCTGCTGGGTGGGGACTGGGCTAGGAGAGAAGCTCTGCTCTGGTGTCCTGGACAGTTGTTCCCTCCTGTCTGTCTGGGGAAAAGCCAAGAGACTGAAGAAGCTCCAGGAACCAGAGAGCGGCTCCGTTGCCCAAAGTCTGAGCCAAAACTTCCACCGCTAGGGGCCACTGTTGGATAGGAATAGTTCCTTCCTCACGCTTGCTGGAGGCCAGAGGGCTGAGTTCTAAGGCGGGGGGAGGGGCAGGGCCCCTTGCAGAAGGGGCTGTGGGGGAAGGGAGCCCTGGGGCAGATCTGGGGCTGCTGGGAGAGCCCCCTCTCCAGGCCATAGCTCAGCTGGCCCAGGCCGAGGGTCTGGGCCGGGCCAGCCTGCCGGGCCCCTCCGAAGAGGGGGTTTCCTCGCCAACCAAAGTCCCCGAGGCCTCCTCCAGCGGGGGCCTAGCTAGGGCCGGCCGGCGTTGCCCTGCAGGTCTCTCCCACGGCAATGGTCACAGACATGCTGTCTCCCATCGCCGTCACCTCCACCTTTTGTCAGGGCAACCCCGGCCTTTCCCACCGGTGGCCTGCGGGCTTCGGCCTGGGCTCCCGGCCAGGCCTCCAGACACCTGTCTCCCGGAGAGGACAGGCCCAGAGGCTTCCCTCACCCTTGTCAATGACCTCTCTTTCTCTGCGTTTCTTTTCTGGGACGAGAGGGGCCCCAGAGCACCCCGACGTCTCCGAGCAATGAGCCTGCCCTTTCTCCTCTCGCCCTCCTGTTTGGGACCCTACGAACGAACGAACGAACGAACGAACGAACGAACGAACGAACGAACGAACGAACGAGCATTTCTCTCGGCTCTGGGGCCGGGGGACGCAAAACGAAACTGCTTACCTATTGGGTGCTGAGACACTTGCGTGGAAATCATTTCTGCTCACTTGAGGCAGGCACTGCGGTCAAGTGGGCTTACAGGTCCAGGCGTTCCATGGACCGGGTACATTCTAAGCGGCCATCGTGACCGTCCAAAGCGGACGTGTGGGTTGTTTGGGCCTTGCCTCCAGTCGTAACCGTCCGTTTTTGGGGAGGGCGAAAAAAAGTGAGAACCCATCATCTTAAGCACATTGCGCTCTGCCAGAGCACGCCACGCCACCAGGTGATTTTCCTATGGATTGCCGTGCCAAGCTACCATAGCGGACAATGCCGCAGGGATACTGTCAAGATTTCCAAACCAAAGCAGATAGCCCTTCTGGCCGAGGCGCAGCTGCCTAGTCGATCAAGCCCCAGGCCCCGGTGCTCCTGAGGGCTGCGGGGACACCCAGGACTACGCTGCTGATGGCAGGTGGCTCCGGGCCTCAGTGCCCTGCCAGTGGGCCCTACTTGGGAATCCGTGCTCTTGCACGGGGAGCGGGGAGTCGGTTGCAGGGGGGCCTCTCTACACACGCCTCTTCTTCTGTCACTTTGGCTGCGGCTGAGCCTGGCACTGGGCGCGTGCATGCTCAGGAGACAGGCTTCTGCCTGTCTCTGGACAGGCCCCATGCCAGCTGGGACCTGAGCCTCAGCCCAGGTGCAACACCTGCGCTCAGGTTCGTTGGACCGGCCCAGGTCAGCTGAGAGGCAGGAGAAGGTGGTCCTCACCGCGGAGGGAAGCAAAAGTGCCGACACCTGCCGGCGGGAGAGCCGCATCCTGACAGCCCTGTGGGATCTAAGCCCCCTCTCGCTCCATCGGCTGCCTCCGCCCCACCCCCTCCTGTCGGGGCGCCCGGCCGGCGCCCGGGGTGGGGGTGGGGGTGGGCAAGCGCTAGGCCTCCCGCGCCGCCGGTAGACCGCTCTCCGACGCCCGCCGTGCCGGGACCACAGCGCAGGCGCCGCAGCCCGCTGGGCCGGCCACGCCCACCGCCGCCCTGGCGCGCAGGCGCCCCTCGCCCCGCCCCCGGCACACTCGCCCCGCCCCCGCCCCGCCCGGTTGCTCCGGAGACGCTGGCCACTGGCGGGAGCTGCCCGAGCCCGGGAGTGGGAAGACAGTTGTGATGGATGGGGGCGGGGGGCGTTTTCTGCCCTCGGGAGTTGTCCCCAGTGCCAGTGCCAGTGCCAGTGGCGGGACAGATGCGGCCAACAGGCATCCTGCCGAAACCCACCCAATGCCCTTTCGGGGAGCGCGTCCACTGCCAGGAGAACCTCCAGCGCTGGGGGAAGCGGGGTTCCAAAATGTTTACACCGAATGCCACCAGGAGGCCACGGGGACGCGACGGAAGGGGTCGCCGACGTGGGTGGAGCCTGCTGGGTGGGGACTGGGCTAGGAGAGAAGCTCTGCTCTGGTGTCCTGGACAGTTGTTCCCTCCTGTCTGTCTGGGGAAAAGCCAAGAGACTGAAGAAGCTCCAGGAACCAGAGAGCGGCTCCGTTGCCCAAAGTCTGAGCCAAAACTTCCACCGCTAGGGGCCACTGTTGGATAGGAATAGTTCCTTCCTCACGCTTGCTGGAGGCCAGAGGGCTGAGTTCTAAGGCGGGGGGAGGGGCAGGGCCCCTTGCAGAAGGGGCTGTGGGGGAAGGGAGCCCTGGGGCAGATCTGGGGCTGCTGGGAGAGCCCCCTCTCCAGGCCATAGCTCAGCTGGCCCAGGCCGAGGGTCTGGGCCGGGCCAGCCTGCCGGGCCCCTCCGAAGAGGGGGTTTCCTCGCCAACCAAAGTCCCCGAGGCCTCCTCCAGCGGGGGCCTAGCTAGGGCCGGCCGGCGTTGCCCTGCAGGTCTCTCCCACGGCAATGGTCACAGACATGCTGTCTCCCATCGCCGTCACCTCCACCTTTTGTCAGGGCAACCCCGGCCTTTCCCACCGGTGGCCTGCGGGCTTCGGCCTGGGCTCCCGGCCAGGCCTCCAGACACCTGTCTCCCGGAGAGGACAGGCCCAGAGGCTTCCCTCACCCTTGTCAATGACCTCTCTTTCTCTGCGTTTCTTTTCTGGGACGAGAGGGGCCCCAGAGCACCCCGACGACTCCGAGCAATGAGCCTGCCCTTTCTCCTCTCGCCCTCCTGTTTGGGACCCTACGAACGAACGAACGAACGAACGAACGAACGAACGAACGAACGAACGAGCATTTCTCTCGGCTCTGGGGCCGGGGGACGCAAAACGAAACTGCTTACCTATTGGGTGCTGAGACACTTGCGTGGAAATCATTTCTGCTCACTTGAGGCAGGCACTGCGGTCAAGTGGGCTTACAGGTCCAGGCGTTCCATGGACCGGGTACATTCTAAGCGGCCATCGTGACCGTCCAAAGCGGACGTGTGGGTTGTTTGGGCCTTGCCTCCAGTCGTAACCGTCCGTTTTTGGGGAGGGCGAAAAAAAGTGAGAACCCATCATCTTAAGCACATTGCGCTCTGCCAGAGCACGCCACGCCACCAGGTGATTTTCCTATGGATTGCCGTGCCAAGCTACCATAGCGGACAATGCCGCAGGGATACTGTCAAGATTTCCAAACCAAAGCAGATAGCCCTTCTGGCCGAGGCGCAGCTGCCTAGTCGATCAAGCCCCAGGCCCCGGTGCTCCTGAGGGCTGCGGGGACACCCAGGACTACGCTGCTGATGGCAGGTGGCTCCGGGCCTCAGTGCCCTGCCAGTGGGCCCTACTTGGGAATCCGTGCTCTTGCACGGGGAGCGGGGAGTCGGTTGCAGGGGGGCCTCTCTACACACGCCTCTTCTTCTGTCACTTTGGCTGCGGCTGAGCCTGGCACTGGGCGCGTGCATGCTCAGGAGACAGGCTTCTGCCTGTCTCTGGACAGGCCCCATGCCAGCTGGGACCTGAGCCTCAGCCCAGGTGCAACACCTGCGCTCAGGTTCGTTGGACCGGCCCAGGTCAGCTGAGAGGCAGGAGAAGGTGGTCCTCACCGCGGAGGGAAGCAAAAGTGCCGACACCTGCCGGCGGGAGAGCCGCATCCTGACAGCCCTGTGGGATCTAAGCCCCCTCTCGCTCCATCGGCTGCCTCCGCCCCACCCCCTCCTGTCGGGGCGCCCGGCCGGCGCCCGGGGTGGGGGTGGGGGTGGGCAAGCGCTAGGCCTCCCGCGCCGCCGGTAGACCGCTCTCCGACGCCCGCCGTGCCGGGACCACAGCGCAGGCGCCGCAGCCCGCTGGGCCGGCCACGCCCACCGCCGCCCTGGCGCGCAGGCGCCCCTCGCCCCGCCCCCGGCACACTCGCCCCGCCCCCGCCCCGCCCGGTTGCTCCGGAGACGCTGGCCACTGGCGGGAGCTGCCCGAGCCCGGGAGTGGGAAGACAGTTGTGATGGATGGGGGCGGGGGGCGTTTTCTGCCCTCGGGAGTTGTCCCCAGTGCCAGTGCCAGTGCCAGTGGCGGGACAGATGCGGCCAACAGGCATCCTGCCGAAACCCACCCAATGCCCTTTCGGGGAGCGCGTCCACTGCCAGGAGAACCTCCAGCGCTGGGGGAAGCGGGGTTCCAAAATGTTTACACCGAATGCCACCAGGAGGCCACGGGGACGCGACGGAAGGGGTCGCCGACGTGGGTGGAGCCTGCTGGGTGGGGACTGGGCTAGGAGAGAAGCTCTGCTCTGGTGTCCTGGACAGTTGTTCCCTCCTGTCTGTCTGGGGAAAAGCCAAGAGACTGAAGAAGCTCCAGGAACCAGAGAGCGGCTCCGTTGCCCAAAGTCTGAGCCAAAACTTCCACCGCTAGGGGCCACTGTTGGATAGGAATAGTTCCTTCCTCACGCTTGCTGGAGGCCAGAGGGCTGAGTTCTAAGGCGGGGGGAGGGGCAGGGCCCCTTGCAGAAGGGGCTGTGGGGGAAGGGAGCCCTGGGGCAGATCTGGGGCTGCTGGGAGAGCCCCCTCTCCAGGCCATAGCTCAGCTGGCCCAGGCCGAGGGTCTGGGCCGGGCCAGCCTGCCGGGCCCCTCCGAAGAGGGGGTTTCCTCGCCAACCAAAGTCCCCGAGGCCTCCTCCAGCGGGGGCCTAGCTAGGGCCGGCCGGCGTTGCCCTGCAGGTCTCTCCCACGGCAATGGTCACAGACATGCTGTCTCCCATCGCCGTCACCTCCACCTTTTGTCAGGGCAACCCCGGCCTTTCCCACCGGTGGCCTGCGGGCTTCGGCCTGGGCTCCCGGCCAGGCCTCCAGACACCTGTCTCCCGGAGAGGACAGGCCCAGAGGCTTCCCTCACCCTTGTCAATGACCTCTCTTTCTCTGCGTTTCTTTTCTGGGACGAGAGGGGCCCCAGAGCACCCCGACGACTCCGAGCAATGAGCCTGCCCTTTCTCCTCTCGCCCTCCTGTTTGGGACCCTACGAACGAACGAACGAACGAACGAACGAACGAACGAGCATTTCTCTCGGCTCTGGGGCCGGGGGACGCAAAACGAAACTGCTTACCTATTGGGTGCTGAGACACTTGCGTGGAAATCATTTCTGCTCACTTGAGGCAGGCACTGCGGTCAAGTGGGCTTACAGGTCCAGGCGTTCCATGGACCGGGTACATTCTAAGCGGCCATCGTGACCGTCCAAAGCGGACGTGTGGGTTGTTTGGGCCTTGCCTCCAGTCGTAACCGTCCGTTTTTGGGGAGGGCGAAAAAAAGTGAGAACCCATCATCTTAAGCACATTGCGCTCTGCCAGAGCACGCCACGCCACCAGGTGATTTTCCTATGGATTGCCGTGCCAAGCTACCATAGCGGACAATGCCGCAGGGATACTGTCAAGATTTCCAAACCAAAGCAGATAGCCCTTCTGGCCGAGGCGCAGCTGCCTAGTCGATCAAGCCCCAGGCCCCGGTGCTCCTGAGGGCTGCGGGGACACCCAGGACTACGCTGCTGATGGCAGGTGGCTCCGGGCCTCAGTGCCCTGCCAGTGGGCCCTACTTGGGAATCCGTGCTCTTGCACGGGGAGCGGGGAGTCGGTTGCAGGGGGGCCTCTCTACACACGCCTCTTCTTCTGTCACTTTGGCTGCGGCTGAGCCTGGCACTGGGCGCGTGCATGCTCAGGAGACAGGCTTCTGCCTGTCTCTGGACAGGCCCCGTGCCAGCTGGGACCTGAGCCTCAGCCCAGGTGCAACACCTGCGCTCAGGTTCGTTGGACCGGCCCAGGTCAGCTGAGAGGCAGGAGAAGGTGGTCCTCACCGCGGAGGGAAGCAAAAGTGCCGACACCTGCCGGCGGGAGAGCCGCATCCTGACAGCCCTGTGGGATCTAAGCCCCCTCTCGCTCCATCGGCTGCCTCCGCCCCACCCCCTCCTGTCGGGGCGCCCGGCCGGCGCCCGGGGTGGGGGTGGGGGTGGGCAAGCGCTAGGCCTCCCGCGCCGCCGGTAGACCGCTCTCCGACGCCCGCCGTGCCGGGACCACAGCGCAGGCGCCGCAGCCCGCTGGGCCGGCCACGCCCACCGCCGCCCTGGCGCGCAGGCGCCCCTCGCCGCGCCCCCGGCACACTCGCCCCGCCCCCGCCACGCCCGGTTGCTCCGGAGACGCTGGCCACTGGCGGGAGCTGCCCGAGCCCGGGAGTGGGAAGACAGTTGTGATGGATGGGGGCGGGGGGCGTTTTCTGCCCTCGGGAGTTGTCCCCAGTGCCAGTGCCAGTGCCAGTGGCGGGACAGATGCGGCCAACAGGCATCCTGCCGAAACCCACCCAATGCCCTTTCGGGGAGCGCGTCCACTGCCAGGAGAACCTCCAGCGCTGGGGGAAGCGGGGTTCCAAAATGTTTACACCGAATGCCACAGGAGGCCACGGGGACGCGACGGAAGGGGTCGCCGACGTGGGTGGAGCCTGCTGGGTGGGGACTGGGCTAGGAGAGAAGCTCTGCTCTGGTGTCCTGGACAGTTGTTCCCTCCTGTCTGTCTGGGGAAAAGCCAAGAGACTGAAGAAGCTCCAGGAACCAGAGAGCGGCTCCGTTGCCCAAAGTCTGAGCCAAAACTTCCACCGCTAGGGGCCACTGTTGGATAGGAATAGTTCCTTCCTCACGCTTGCTGGAGGCCAGAGGGCTGAGTTCTAAGGCGGGGGGAGGGGCAGGGCCCCTTGCAGAAGGGGCTGTGGGGGAAGGGAGCCCTGGGGCAGATCTGGGGCTGCTGGGAGAGCCCCCTCTCCAGGCCATAGCTCAGCTGGCCCAGGCCGAGGGTCTGGGCCGGGCCAGCCTGCCGGGCCCCTCCGAAGAGGGGGTTTCCTCGCCAACCAAAGTCCCCGAGGCCTCCTCCAGCGGGGGCCTAGCTAGGGCCGGCCGGCGTTGCCCTGCAGGTCTCTCCCACGGCAATGGTCACAGACATGCTGTCTCCCATCGCCGTCACCTCCACCTTTTGTCAGGGCAACCCCGGCCTTTCCCACCGGTGGCCTGCGGGCTTCGGCCTGGGCTCCTGGCCAGGCCTCCAGACACCTGTCTCCCGGAGAGGACAGGCCCAGAGGCTTCCCTCACCCTTGTCAATGACCTCTCTTTCTCTGCGTTTCTTTTCTGGGACGAGAGGGGCCCCAGAGCACCCCGACGACTCCGAGCAATGAGCCTGCCCTTTCTCCTCTCGCCCTCCTGTTTGGGACCCTACGAACGAACGAACGAACGAACGAACGAACGAACGAACGAACGAACGAACGAGCATTTCTCTCGGCTCTGGGGCCGGGGGACGCAAAACGAAACTGCTTACCTATTGGGTGCTGAGACACTTGCGTGGAAATCATTTCTGCTCACTTGAGGCAGGCACTGCGGTCAAGTGGGCTTACAGGTCCAGGCGTTCCATGGACCGGGTACATTCTAAGCGGCCATCGTGACCGTCCAAAGCGGACGTGTGGGTTGTTTGGGCCTTGCCTCCAGTCGTAACCGTCCGTTTTTGGGGAGGGCGAAAAAAAGTGAGAACCCATCATCTTAAGCACATTGCGCTCTGCCAGAGCACGCCACGCCACCAGGTGATTTTCCTATGGATTGCCGTGCCAAGCTACCATAGCGGACAATGCCGCAGGGATACTGTCAAGATTTCCAAACCAAAGCAGATAGCCCTTCTGGCCGAGGCGCAGCTGCCTAGTCGATCAAGCCCCAGGCCCCGGTGCTCCTGAGGGCTGCGGGGACACCCAGGACTACGCTGCTGATGGCAGGTGGCTCCGGGCCTCAGTGCCCTGCCAGTGGGCCCTACTTGGGAATCCGTGCTCTTGCACGGGGAGCGGGGAGTCGGTTGCAGGGGGGCCTCTCTACACACGCCTCTTCTTCTGTCACTTTGGCTGCGGCTGAGCCTGGCACTGGGCGCGTGCATGCTCAGGAGACAGGCTTCTGCCTGTCTCTGGACAGGCCCCATGCCAGCTGGGACCTGAGCCTCAGCCCAGGTGCAACACCTGCGCTCAGGTTCGTTGGACCGGCCCAGGTCAGCTGAGAGGCAGGAGAAGGTGGTCCTCACCGCGGAGGGAAGCAAAAGTGCCGACACCTGCCGGCGGGAGAGCCGCATCCTGACAGCCCTGTGGGATCTAAGCCCCCTCTCGCTCCATCGGCTGCCTCCGCCCCACCCCCTCCTGTCGGGGCGCCCGGCCGGCGCCCGGGGTGGGGGTGGGGGTGGGCAAGCGCTAGGCCTCCCGCGCCGCCGGTAGACCGCTCTCCGACGCCCGCCGTGCCGGGACCACAGCGCAGGCGCCGCAGCCCGCTGGGCCGGCCACGCCCACCGCCGCCCTGGCGCGCAGGCGCCCCTCGCCGCGCCCCCGGCACACTCGCCCCGCCCCCGCCCCGCCCGGTTGCTCCGGAGACGCTGGCCACTGGCGGGAGCTGCCCGAGCCCGGGAGTGGGAAGACAGTTGTGATGGATGGGGGCGGGGGGCGTTTTCTGCCCTCGGGAGTTGTCCCCAGTGCCAGTGCCAGTGCCAGTGGCGGGACAGATGCGGCCAACAGGCATCCTGCCGAAACCCACCCAATGCCCTTTCGGGGAGCGCGTCCACTGCCAGGAGAACCTCCAGCGCTGGGGGAAGCGGGGTTCCAAAATGTTTACACCGAATGCCACCAGGAGGCCACGGGGACGCGACGGAAGGGGTCGCCGACGTGGGTGGAGCCTGCTGGGTGGGGACTGGGCTAGGAGAGAAGCTCTGCTCTGGTGTCCTGGACAGTTGTTCCCTCCTGTCTGTCTGGGGAAAAGCCAAGAGACTGAAGAAGCTCCAGGAACCAGAGAGCGGCTCCGTTGCCCAAAGTCTGAGCCAAAACTTCCACCGCTAGGGGCCACTGTTGGATAGGAATAGTTCCTTCCTCACGCTTGCTGGAGGCCAGAGGGCTGAGTTCTAAGGCGGGGGGAGGGGCAGGGCCCCTTGCAGAAGGGGCTGTGGGGGAAGGGAGCCCTGGGGCAGATCTGGGGCTGCTGGGAGAGCCCCCTCTCCAGGCCATAGCTCAGCTGGCCCAGGCCGAGGGTCTGGGCCGGGCCAGCCTGCCGGGCCCCTCCGAAGAGGGGGTTTCCTCGCCAACCAAAGTCCCCGAGGCCTCCTCCAGCGGGGGCCTAGCTAGGGCCGGCCGGCGTTGCCCTGCAGGTCTCTCCCACGGCAATGGTCACAGACATGCTGTCTCCCATCGCCGTCACCTCCACCTTTTGTCAGGGCAACCCCGGCCTTTCCCACCGGTGGCCTGCGGGCTTCGGCCTGGGCTCCCGGCCAGGCCTCCAGACACCTGTCTCCCGGAGAGGACAGGCCCAGAGGCTTCCCTCACCCTTGTCAATGACCTCTCTTTCTCTGCGTTTCTTTTCTGGGACGAGAGGGGCCCCAGAGCACCCCGACGACTCCGAGCAATGAGCCTGCCCTTTCTCCTCTCGCCCTCCTGTTTGGGACCCTACGAACGAACGAACGAACGAACGAACGAACGAACGAACGAACGAGCATTTCTCTCGGCTCTGGGGCCGGGGGACGCAAAACGAAACTGCTTACCTATTGGGTGCTGAGACACTTGCGTGGAAATCATTTCTGCTCACTTGAGGCAGGCACTGCGGTCAAGTGGGCTTACAGGTCCAGGCGTTCCATGGACCGGGTACATTCTAAGCGGCCATCGTGACCGTCCAAAGCGGACGTGTGGGTTGTTTGGGCCTTGCCTCCAGTCGTAACCGTCCGTTTTTGGGGAGGGCGAAAAAAAGTGAGAACCCATCATCTTAAGCACATTGCGCTCTGCCAGAGCACGCCACGCCACCAGGTGATTTTCCTATGGATTGCCGTGCCAAGCTACCATAGCGGACAATGCCGCAGGGATACTGTCAAGATTTCCAAACCAAAGCAGATAGCCCTTCTGGCCGAGGCGCAGCTGCCTAGTCGATCAAGCCCCAGGCCCCGGTGCTCCTGAGGGCTGCGGGGACACCCAGGACTACGCTGCTGATGGCAGGTGGCTCCGGGCCTCAGTGCCCTGCCAGTGGGCCCTACTTGGGAATCCGTGCTCTTGCACGGGGAGCGGGGAGTCGGTTGCAGGGGGGCCTCTCTACACACGCCTCTTCTTCTGTCACTTTGGCTGCGGCTGAGCCTGGCACTGGGCGCGTGCATGCTCAGGAGACAGGCTTCTGCCTGTCTCTGGACAGGCCCCATGCCAGCTGGGACCTGAGCCTCAGCCCAGGTGCAACACCTGCGCTCAGGTTCGTTGGACCGGCCCAGGTCAGCTGAGAGGCAGGAGAAGGTGGTCCTCACCGCGGAGGGAAGCAAAAGTGCCGACACCTGCCGGCGGGAGAGCCGCATCCTGACAGCCCTGTGGGATCTAAGCCCCCTCTCGCTCCATCGGCTGCCTCCGCCCCACCCCCTCCTGTCGGGGCGCCCGGCCGGCGCCCGGGGTGGGGGTGGGGGTGGGCAAGCGCTAGGCCTCCCGCGCCGCCGGTAGACCGCTCTCCGACGCCCGCCGTGCCGGGACCACAGCGCAGGCGCCGCAGCCCGCTGGGCCGGCCACGCCCACCGCCGCCCTGGCGCGCAGGCGCCCCTCGCCGCGCCCCCGGCACACTCGCCCCGCCCCCGCCCCGCCCGGTTGCTCCGGAGACGCTGGCCACTGGCGGGAGCTGCCCGAGCCCGGGAGTGGGAAGACAGTTGTGATGGATGGGGGCGGGGGGCGTTTTCTGCCCTCGGGAGTTGTCCCCAGTGCCAGTGCCAGTGCCAGTGGCGGGACAGATGCGGCCAACAGGCATCCTGCCGAAACCCACCCAATGCCCTTTCGGGGAGCGCGTCCACTGCCAGGAGAACCTCCAGCGCTGGGGGAAGCGGGGTTCCAAAATGTTTACACCGAATGCCACCAGGAGGCCACGGGGACGCGACGGAAGGGGTCGCCGACGTGGGTGGAGCCTGCTGGGTGGGGACTGGGCTAGGAGAGAAGCTCTGCTCTGGTGTCCTGGACAGTTGTTCCCTCCTGTCTGTCTGGGGAAAAGCCAAGAGACTGAAGAAGCTCCAGGAACCAGAGAGCGGCTCCGTTGCCCAAAGTCTGAGCCAAAACTTCCACCGCTAGGGGCCACTGTTGGATAGGAATAGTTCCTTCCTCACGCTTGCTGGAGGCCAGAGGGCTGAGTTCTAAGGCGGGGGGAGGGGCAGGGCCCCTTGCAGAAGGGGCTGTGGGGGAAGGGAGCCCTGGGGCAGATCTGGGGCTGCTGGGAGAGCCCCCTCTCCAGGCCATAGCTCAGCTGGCCCAGGCCGAGGGTCTGGGCCGGGCCAGCCTGCCGGGCCCCTCCGAAGAGGGGGTTTCCTCGCCAACCAAAGTCCCCGAGGCCTCCTCCAGCGGGGGCCTAGCTAGGGCCGGCCGGCGTTGCCCTGCAGGTCTCTCCCACGGCAATGGTCACAGACATGCTGTCTCCCATCGCCGTCACCTCCACCTTTTGTCAGGGCAACCCCGGCCTTTCCCACCGGTGGCCTGCGGGCTTCGGCCTGGGCTCCCGGCCAGGCCTCCAGACACCTGTCTCCCGGAGAGGACAGGCCCAGAGGCTTCCCTCACCCTTGTCAATGACCTCTCTTTCTCTGCGTTTCTTTTCTGGGACGAGAGGGGCCCCAGAGCACCCCGACGACTCCGAGCAATGAGCCTGCCCTTTCTCCTCTCGCCCTCCTGTTTGGGACCCTACGAACGAACGAACGAACGAACGAACGAACGAACGAACGAACGAACGAGCATTTCTCTCGGCTCTGGGGCCGGGGGACGCAAAACGAAACTGCTTACCTATTGGGTGCTGAGACACTTGCGTGGAAATCATTTCTGCTCACTTGAGGCAGGCACTGCGGTCAAGTGGGCTTACAGGTCCAGGCGTTCCATGGACCGGGTACATTCTAAGCGGCCATCGTGACCGTCCAAAGCGGACGTGTGGGTTGTTTGGGCCTTGCCTCCAGTCGTAACCGTCCGTTTTTGGGGAGGGCGAAAAAAAGTGAGAACCCATCATCTTAAGCACATTGCGCTCTGCCAGAGCACGCCACGCCACCAGGTGATTTTCCTATGGATTGCCGTGCCAAGCTACCATAGCGGACAATGCCGCAGGGATACTGTCAAGATTTCCAAACCAAAGCAGATAGCCCTTCTGGCCGAGGCGCAGCTGCCTAGTCGATCAAGCCCCAGGCCCCGGTGCTCCTGAGGGCTGCGGGGACACCCAGGACTACGCTGCTGATGGCAGGTGGCTCCGGGCCTCAGTGCCCTGCCAGTGGGCCCTACTTGGGAATCCGTGCTCTTGCACGGGGAGCGGGGAGTCGGTTGCAGGGGGGCCTCTCTACACACGCCTCTTCTTCTGTCACTTTGGCTGCGGCTGAGCCTGGCACTGGGCGCGTGCATGCTCAGGAGACAGGCTTCTGCCTGTCTCTGGACAGGCCCCATGCCAGCTGGGACCTGAGCCTCAGCCCAGGTGCAACACCTGCGCTCAGGTTCGTTGGACCGGCCCAGGTCAGCTGAGAGGCAGGAGAAGGTGGTCCTCACCGCGGAGGGAAGCAAAAGTGCCGACACCTGCCGGCGGGAGAGCCGCATCCTGACAGCCCTGTGGGATCTAAGCCCCCTCTCGCTCCATCGGCTGCCTCCGCCCCACCCCCTCCTGTCGGGGCGCCCGGCCGGCGCCCGGGGTGGGGGTGGGGGTGGGGGTGGGCAAGCGCTAGGCCTCCCGCGCCGCCGGTAGACCGCTCTCCGACGCCCGCCGTGCCGGGACCACAGCGCAGGCGCCGCAGCCCGCTGGGCCGGCCACGCCCACCGCCGCCCTGGCGCGCAGGCGCCCCTCGCCGCGCCCCCGGCACACTCGCCCCGCCCCCGCCCCGCCCGGTTGCTCCGGAGACGCTGGCCACTGGCGGGAGCTGCCCGAGCCCGGGAGTGGGAAGACAGTTGTGATGGATGGGGGCGGGGGGCGTTTTCTGCCCTCGGGAGTTGTCCCCAGTGCCAGTGCCAGTGCCAGTGGCGGGACAGATGCGGCCAACAGGCATCCTGCCGAAACCCACCCAATGCCCTTTCGGGGAGCGCGTCCACTGCCAGGAGAACCTCCAGCGCTGGGGGAAGCGGGGTTCCAAAATGTTTACACCGAATGCCACCAGGAGGCCACGGGGACGCGACGGAAGGGGTCGCCGACGTGGGTGGAGCCTGCTGGGTGGGGACTGGGCTAGGAGAGAAGCTCTGCTCTGGTGTCCTGGACAGTTGTTCCCTCCTGTCTGTCTGGGGAAAAGCCAAGAGACTGAAGAAGCTCCAGGAACCAGAGAGCGGCTCCGTTGCCCAAAGTCTGAGCCAAAACTTCCACCGCTAGGGGCCACTGTTGGATAGGAATAGTTCCTTCCTCACGCTTGCTGGAGGCCAGAGGGCTGAGTTCTAAGGCGGGGGGAGGGGCAGGGCCCCTTGCAGAAGGGGCTGTGGGGGAAGGGAGCCCTGGGGCAGATCTGGGGCTGCTGGGAGAGCCCCCTCTCCAGGCCATAGCTCAGCTGGCCCAGGCCGAGGGTCTGGGCCGGGCCAGCCTGCCGGGCCCCTCCGAAGAGGGGGTTTCCTCGCCAACCAAAGTCCCCGAGGCCTCCTCCAGCGGGGGCCTAGCTAGGGCCGGCCGGCGTTGCCCTGCAGGTCTCTCCCACGGCAATGGTCACAGACATGCTGTCTCCCATCGCCGTCACCTCCACCTTTTGTCAGGGCAACCCCGGCCTTTCCCACCGGTGGCCTGCGGGCTTCGGCCTGGGCTCCCGGCCAGGCCTCCAGACACCTGTCTCCCGGAGAGGACAGGCCCAGAGGCTTCCCTCACCCTTGTCAATGACCTCTCTTTCTCTGCGTTTCTTTTCTGGGACGAGAGGGGCCCCAGAGCACCCCGACGACTCCGAGCAATGAGCCTGCCCTTTCTCCTCTCGCCCTCCTGTTTGGGACCCTACGAACGAACGAACGAACGAACGAACGAACGAACGAACGAACGAGCATTTCTCTCGGCTCTGGGGCCGGGGGACGCAAAACGAAACTGCTTACCTATTGGGTGCTGAGACACTTGCGTGGAAATCATTTCTGCTCACTTGAGGCAGGCACTGCGGTCAAGTGGGCTTACAGGTCCAGGCGTTCCATGGACCGGGTACATTCTAAGCGGCCATCGTGACCGTCCAAAGCGGACGTGTGGGTTGTTTGGGCCTTGCCTCCAGTCGTAACCGTCCGTTTTTGGGGAGGGCGAAAAAAAGTGAGAACCCATCATCTTAAGCACATTGCGCTCTGCCAGAGCACGCCACGCCACCAGGTGATTTTCCTATGGATTGCCGTGCCAAGCTACCATAGCGGACAATGCCGCAGGGATACTGTCAAGATTTCCAAACCAAAGCAGATAGCCCTTCTGGCCGAGGCGCAGCTGCCTAGTCGATCAAGCCCCAGGCCCCGGTGCTCCTGAGGGCTGCGGGGACACCCAGGACTACGCTGCTGATGGCAGGTGGCTCCAGGCCTCAGTGCCCTGCCAGTGGGCCCTACTTGGGAATCCGTGCTCTTGCACGGGGAGCGGGGAGTCGGTTGCAGGGGGGCCTCTCTACACACGCCTCTTCTTCTGTCACTTTGGCTGCGGCTGAGCCTGGCACTGGGCGCGTGCATGCTCAGGAGACAGGCTTCTGCCTGTCTCTGGACAGGCCCCGTGCCAGCTGGGACCTGAGCCTCAGCCCAGGTGCAACACCTGCGCTCAGGTTCGTTGGACCGGCCCAGGTCAGCTGAGAGGCAGGAGAAGGTGGTCCTCACCGCGGAGGGAAGCAAAAGTGCCGACACCTGCCGGCGGGAGAGCCGCATCCTGACAGCCCTGTGGGATCTAAGCCCCCTCTCGCTCCGTCGGCTGCCTCCGCCCCACCCCCTCCTGTCGGGGCGCCCGGCCGGCGCCCGGGGTGGGGGTGGGGGTGGGCAAGCGCTAGGCCTCCCGCGCCGCCGGTAGACCGCTCTCCGACGCCCACCGTGCCGGGACCACAGCGCAGGCGCCGCAGCCCGCTGGGCCGGCCACGCCCACCGCCGCCCTGGCGCGCAGGCGCCCCTCGCCGCGCCCCCGGCACACTCGCCCCGCCCCCCCGCCCCGCCCGGTTGCTCCGGAGACGCTGGCCACTGGCGGGAGCTGCCCGAGCCCGGGAGTGGGAAGACAGTTGTGATGGATGGGGGCGGGGGGCGTTTTCTGCCCTCGGGAGTTGTCCCCAGTGCCAGTGCCAGTGCCAGTGGCGGGACAGATGCGGCCAACAGGCATCCTGCCGAAACCCACCCAATGCCCTTTCGGGGAGCGCGTCCACTGCCAGGAGAACCTCCAGCGCTGGGGGAAGCGGGGTTCCAAAATGTTTACACCGAATGCCACCAGGAGGCCACGGGGACGCGACGGAAGGGGTCGCCGACGTGGGTGGAGCCTGCTGGGTGGGGACTGGGCTAGGAGAGAAGCTCTGCTCTGGTGTCCTGGACAGTTGTTCCCTCCTGTCTGTCTGGGGAAAAGCCAAGAGACTGAAGAAGCTCCAGGAACCAGAGAGCGGCTCCGTTGCCCAAAGTCTGAGCCAAAACTTCCACCGCTAGGGGCCACTGTTGGATAGGAATAGTTCCTTCCTCACGCTTGCTGGAGGCCAGAGGGCTGAGTTCTAAGGCGGGGGGAGGGGCAGGGCCCCTTGCAGAAGGGGCTGTGGGGGAAGGGAGCCCTGGGGCAGATCTGGGGCTGCTGGGAGAGCCCCCTCTCCAGGCCATAGCTCAGCTGGCCCAGGCCGAGGGTCTGGGCCGGGCCAGCCTGCCGGGCCCCTCCGAAGAGGGGGTTTCCTCGCCAACCAAAGTCCCCGAGGCCTCCTCCAGCGGGGGCCTAGCTAGGGCCGGCCGGCGTTGCCCTGCAGGTCTCTCCCACGGCAATGGTCACAGACATGCTGTCTCCCATCGCCGTCACCTCCACCTTTTGTCAGGGCAACCCCGGCCTTTCCCACCGGTGGCCTGCGGGCTTCGGCCTGGGCTCCCGGCCAGGCCTCCAGACACCTGTCTCCCGGAGAGGACAGGCCCAGAGGCTTCCCTCACCCTTGTCAATGACCTCTCTTTCTCTGCGTTTCTTTTCTGGGACGAGAGGGGCCCCAGAGCACCCCGACGACTCCGAGCAATGAGCCTGCCCTTTCTCCTCTCGCCCTCCTGTTTGGGACCCTACGAACGAACGAACGAACGAACGAACGAACGAGCATTTCTCTCGGCTCTGGGGCCGGGGGACGCAAAACGAAACTGCTTACCTATTGGGTGCTGAGACACTTGCGTGGAAATCATTTCTGCTCACTTGAGGCAGGCACTGCGGTCAAGTGGGCTTACAGGTCCAGGCGTTCCATGGACCGGGTACATTCTAAGCGGCCATCGTGACCGTCCAAAGCGGACGTGTGGGTTGTTTGGGCCTTGCCTCCAGTCGTAACCGTCCGTTTTTGGGGAGGGCGAAAAAAAGTGAGAACCCATCATCTTAAGCACATTGCGCTCTGCCAGAGCACGCCACGCCACCAGGTGATTTTCCTATGGATTGCCGTGCCAAGCTACCATAGCGGACAATGCCGCAGGGATACTGTCAAGATTTCCAAACCAAAGCAGATAGCCCTTCTGGCCGAGGCGCAGCTGCCTAGTCGATCAAGCCCCAGGCCCCGGTGCTCCTGAGGGCTGCGGGGACACCCAGGACTACGCTGCTGATGGCAGGTGGCTCCGGGCCTCAGTGCCCTGCCAGTGGGCCCTACTTGGGAATCCGTGCTCTTGCACGGGGAGCGGGGAGTCGGTTGCAGGGGGGCCTCTCTACACACGCCTCTTCTTCTGTCACTTTGGCTGCGGCTGAGCCTGGCACTGGGCGCGTGCATGCTCAGGAGACAGGCTTCTGCCTGTCTCTGGACAGGCCCCGTGCCAGCTGGGACCTGAGCCTCAGCCCAGGTGCAACACCTGCGCTCAGGTTCGTTGGACCGGCCCAGGTCAGCTGAGAGGCAGGAGAAGGTGGTCCTCACCGCGGAGGGAAGCAAAAGTGCCGACACCTGCCGGCGGGAGAGCCGCATCCTGACAGCCCTGTGGGATCTAAGCCCCCTCTCGCTCCATCGGCTGCCTCCGCCCCACCCCCTCCTGTCGGGGCGCCCGGCCGGCGCCGGGGGTGGGGGTGGGGGTGGGCAAGCGCTAGGCCTCCCGCGCCGCCGGTAGACCGCTCTCCGACGCCCGCCGTGCCGGGACCACAGCGCAGGCGCCGCAGCCCGCTGGGCCGGCCACGCCCACCGCCGCCCTGGCGCGCAGGCGCCCCTCGCCGCGCCCCCGGCACACTCGCCCCGCCCCCCCGCCCCGCCCGGTTGCTCCGGAGACGCTGGCCACTGGCGGGAGCTGCCCGAGCCCGGGAGTGGGAAGACAGTTGTGATGGATGGGGGCGGGGGGCGTTTTCTGCCCTCGGGAGTTGTCCCCAGTGCCAGTGCCAGTGCCAGTGGCGGGACAGATGCGGCCAACAGGCATCCTGCCGAAACCCACCCAATGCCCTTTCGGGGAGCGCGTCCACTGCCAGGAGAACCTCCAGCGCTGGGGGAAGCGGGGTTCCAAAATGTTTACACCGAATGCCACCAGGAGGCCACGGGGACGCGACGGAAGGGGTCGCCGACGTGGGTGGAGCCTGCTGGGTGGGGACTGGGCTAGGAGAGAAGCTCTGCTCTGGTGTCCTGGACAGTTGTTCCCTCCTGTCTGTCTGGGGAAAAGCCAAGAGACTGAAGAAGCTCCAGGAACCAGAGAGCGGCTCCGTTGCCCAAAGTCTGAGCCAAAACTTCCACCGCTAGGGGCCACTGTTGGATAGGAATAGTTCCTTCCTCACGCTTGCTGGAGGCCAGAGGGCTGAGTTCTAAGGCGGGGGGAGGGGCAGGGCCCCTTGCAGAAGGGGCTGTGGGGGAAGGGAGCCCTGGGGCAGATCTGGGGCTGCTGGGAGAGCCCCCTCTCCAGGCCATAGCTCAGCTGGCCCAGGCCGAGGGTCTGGGCCGGGCCAGCCTGCCGGGCCCCTCCGAAGAGGGGGTTTCCTCGCCAACCAAAGTCCCCGAGGCCTCCTCCAGCGGGGGCCTAGCTAGGGCCGGCCGGCGTTGCCCTGCAGGTCTCTCCCACGGCAATGGTCACAGACATGCTGTCTCCCATCGCCGTCACCTCCACCTTTTGTCAGGGCAACCCCGGCCTTTCCCACCGGTGGCCTGCGGGCTTCGGCCTGGGCTCCCGGCCAGGCCTCCAGACACCTGTCTCCCGGAGAGGACAGGCCCAGAGGCTTCCCTCACCCTTGTCAATGACCTCTCTTTCTCTGCGTTTCTTTTCTGGGACGAGAGGGGCCCCAGAGCACCCCGACGACTCCGAGCAATGAGCCTGCCCTTTCTCCTCTCGCCCTCCTGTTTGGGACCCTACGAACGAACGAACGAACGAACGAACGAACGAACGAGCATTTCTCTCGGCTCTGGGGCCGGGGGACGCAAAACGAAACTGCTTACCTATTGGGTGCTGAGACACTTGCGTGGAAATCATTTCTGCTCACTTGAGGCAGGCACTGCGGTCAAGTGGGCTTACAGGTCCAGGCGTTCCATGGACCGGGTACATTCTAAGCGGCCATCGTGACCGTCCAAAGCGGACGTGTGGGTTGTTTGGGCCTTGCCTCCAGTCGTAACCGTCCGTTTTTGGGGAGGGCGAAAAAAAGTGAGAACCCATCATCTTAAGCACATTGCGCTCTGCCAGAGCACGCCACGCCACCAGGTGATTTTCCTATGGATTGCCGTGCCAAGCTACCATAGCGGACAATGCCGCAGGGATACTGTCAAGATTTCCAAACCAAAGCAGATAGCCCTTCTGGCCGAGGCGCAGCTGCCTAGTCGATCAAGCCCCAGGCCCCGGTGCTCCTGAGGGCTGCGGGGACACCCAGGACTACGCTGCTGATGGCAGGTGGCTCCGGGCCTCAGTGCCCTGCCAGTGGGCCCTACTTGGGAATCCGTGCTCTTGCACGGGGAGCGGGGAGTCGGTTGCAGGGGGGCCTCTCTACACACGCCTCTTCTTCTGTCACTTTGGCTGCGGCTGAGCCTGGCACTGGGCGCGTGCATGCTCAGGAGACAGGCTTCTGCCTGTCTCTGGACAGGCCCCGTGCCAGCTGGGACCTGAGCCTCAGCCCAGGTGCAACACCTGCGCTCAGGTTCGTTGGACCGGCCCAGGTCAGCTGAGAGGCAGGAGAAGGTGGTCCTCACCGCGGAGGGAAGCAAAAGTGCCGACACCTGCCGGCGGGAGAGCCGCATCCTGACAGCCCTGTGGGATCTAAGCCCCCTCTCGCTCCATCGGCTGCCTCCGCCCCACCCCCTCCTGTCGGGGCGCCCGGCCGGCGCCGGGGGTGGGGGTGGGGGTGGGCAAGCGCTAGGCCTCCCGCGCCGCCGGTAGACCGCTCTCCGACGCCCGCCGTGCCGGGACCACAGCGCAGGCGCCGCAGCCCGCTGGGCCGGCCACGCCCACCGCCGCCCTGGCGCGCAGGCGCCCCTCGCCGCGCCCCCGGCACACTCGCCCCGCCCCCCCGCCCCGCCCGGTTGCTCCGGAGACGCTGGCCACTGGCGGGAGCTGCCCGAGCCCGGGAGTGGGAAGACAGTTGTGATGGATGGGGGCGGGGGGCGTTTTCTGCCCTCGGGAGTTGTCCCCAGTGCCAGTGCCAGTGCCAGTGGCGGGACAGATGCGGCCAACAGGCATCCTGCCGAAACCCACCCAATGCCCTTTCGGGGAGCGCGTCCACTGCCAGGAGAACCTCCAGCGCTGGGGGAAGCGGGGTTCCAAAATGTTTACACCGAATGCCACCAGGAGGCCACGGGGACGCGACGGAAGGGGTCGCCGACGTGGGTGGAGCCTGCTGGGTGGGGACTGGGCTAGGAGAGAAGCTCTGCTCTGGTGTCCTGGACAGTTGTTCCCTCCTGTCTGTCTGGGGAAAAGCCAAGAGACTGAAGAAGCTCCAGGAACCAGAGAGCGGCTCCGTTGCCCAAAGTCTGAGCCAAAACTTCCACCGCTAGGGGCCACTGTTGGATAGGAATAGTTCCTTCCTCACGCTTGCTGGAGGCCAGAGGGCTGAGTTCTAAGGCGGGGGGAGGGGCAGGGCCCCTTGCAGAAGGGGCTGTGGGGGAAGGGAGCCCTGGGGCAGATCTGGGGCTGCTGGGAGAGCCCCCTCTCCAGGCCATAGCTCAGCTGGCCCAGGCCGAGGGTCTGGGCCGGGCCAGCCTGCCGGGCCCCTCCGAAGAGGGGGTTTCCTCGCCAACCAAAGTCCCCGAGGCCTCCTCCAGCGGGGGCCTAGCTAGGGCCGGCCGGCGTTGCCCTGCAGGTCTCTCCCACGGCAATGGTCACAGACATGCTGTCTCCCATCGCCGTCACCTCCACCTTTTGTCAGGGCAACCCCGGCCTTTCCCACCGGTGGCCTGCGGGCTTCGGCCTGGGCTCCCGGCCAGGCCTCCAGACACCTGTCTCCCGGAGAGGACAGGCCCAGAGGCTTCCCTCACCCTTGTCAATGACCTCTCTTTCTCTGCGTTTCTTTTCTGGGACGAGAGGGGCCCCAGAGCACCCCGACGACTCCGAGCAATGAGCCTGCCCTTTCTCCTCTCGCCCTCCTGTTTGGGACCCTACGAACGAACGAACGAACGAACGAACGAACGAACGAACGAACGAACGAACGAACGAGCATTTCTCTCGGCTCTGGGGCCGGGGGACGCAAAACGAAACTGCTTACCTATTGGGTGCTGAGACACTTGCGTGGAAATCATTTCTGCTCACTTGAGGCAGGCACTGCGGTCAAGTGGGCTTACAGGTCCAGGCGTTCCATGGACCGGGTACATTCTAAGCGGCCATCGTGACCGTCCAAAGCGGACGTGTGGGTTGTTTGGGCCTTGCCTCCAGTCGTAACCGTCCGTTTTTGGGGAGGGCGAAAAAAAGTGAGAACCCATCATCTTAAGCACATTGCGCTCTGCCAGAGCACGCCACGCCACCAGGTGATTTTCCTATGGATTGCCGTGCCAAGCTACCATAGCGGACAATGCCGCAGGGATACTGTCAAGATTTCCAAACCAAAGCAGATAGCCCTTCTGGCCGAGGCGCAGCTGCCTAGTCGATCAAGCCCCAGGCCCCGGTGCTCCTGAGGGCTGCGGGGACACCCAGGACTACGCTGCTGATGGCAGGTGGCTCCGGGCCTCAGTGCCCTGCCAGTGGGCCCTACTTGGGAATCCGTGCTCTTGCACGGGGAGCGGGGAGTCGGTTGCAGGGGGGCCTCTCTACACACGCCTCTTCTTCTGTCACTTTGGCTGCGGCTGAGCCTGGCACTGGGCGCGTGCATGCTCAGGAGACAGGCTTCTGCCTGTCTCTGGACAGGCCCCATGCCAGCTGGGACCTGAGCCTCAGCCCAGGTGCAACACCTGCGCTCAGGTTCGTTGGACCGGCCCAGGTCAGCTGAGAGGCAGGAGAAGGTGGTCCTCACCGCGGAGGGAAGCAAAAGTGCCGACACCTGCCGGCGGGAGAGCCGCATCCTGACAGCCCTGTGGGATCTAAGCCCCCTCTCGCTCCATCGGCTGCCTCCGCCCCACCCCCTCCTGTCGGGGCGCCCGGCCGGCGCCCGGGGTGGGGGTGGGGGTGGGCAAGCGCTAGGCCTCCCGCGCCGCCGGTAGACCGCTCTCCGACGCCCGCCGTGCCGGGACCACAGCGCAGGCGCCGCAGCCCGCTGGGCCGGCCACGCCCACCGCCGCCCTGGCGCGCAGGCGCCCCTCGCCCCGCCCCCGGCACACTCGCCCCGCCCCCGCCCCACCCGGTTGCTCCGGAGACGCTGGCCACTGGCGGGAGCTGCCCGAGCCCGGGAGTGGGAAGACAGTTGTGATGGATGGGGGCGGGGGGCGTTTTCTGCCCTCGGGAGTTGTCCCCAGTGCCAGTGCCAGTGCCAGTGGCGGGACAGATGCGGCCAACAGGCATCCTGCCGAAACCCACCCAATGCCCTTTCGGGGAGCGCGTCCACTGCCAGGAGAACCTCCAGCGCTGGGGGAAGCGGGGTTCCAAAATGTTTACACCGAATGCCACCAGGAGGCCACGGGGACGCGACGGAAGGGGTCGCCGACGTGGGTGGAGCCTGCTGGGTGGGGACTGGGCTAGGAGAGAAGCTCTGCTCTGGTGTCCTGGACAGTTGTTCCCTCCTGTCTGTCTGGGGAAAAGCCAAGAGACTGAAGAAGCTCCAGGAACCAGAGAGCGGCTCCGTTGCCCAAAGTCTGAGCCAAAACTTCCACCGCTAGGGGCCACTGTTGGATAGGAATAGTTCCTTCCTCACGCTTGCTGGAGGCCAGAGGGCTGAGTTCTAAGGCGGGGGGAGGGGCAGGGCCCCTTGCAGAAGGGGCTGTGGGGGAAGGGAGCCCTGGGGCAGATCTGGGGCTGCTGGGAGAGCCCCCTCTCCAGGCCATAGCTCAGCTGGCCCAGGCCGAGGGTCTGGGCCGGGCCAGCCTGCCGGGCCCCTCCGAAGAGGGGGTTTCCTCGCCAACCAAAGTCCCCGAGGCCTCCTCCAGCGGGGGCCTAGCTAGGGCCGGCCGGCGTTGCCCTGCAGGTCTCTCCCACGGCAATGGTCACAGACATGCTGTCTCCCATCGCCGTCACCTCCACCTTTTGTCAGGGCAACCCCGGCCTTTCCCACCGGTGGCCTGCGGGCTTCGGCCTGGGCTCCCGGCCAGGCCTCCAGACACCTGTCTCCCGGAGAGGACAGGCCCAGAGGCTTCCCTCACCCTTGTCAATGACCTCTCTTTCTCTGCGTTTCTTTTCTGGGACGAGAGGGGCCCCAGAGCACCCCGACGACTCCGAGCAATGAGCCTGCCCTTTCTCCTCTCGCCCTCCTGTTTGGGACCCTACGAACGAACGAACGAACGAACGAACGAACGAACGAGCATTTCTCTCGGCTCTGGGGCCGGGGGACGCAAAACGAAACTGCTTACCTATTGGGTGCTGAGACACTTGCGTGGAAATCATTTCTGCTCACTTGAGGCAGGCACTGCGGTCAAGTGGGCTTACAGGTCCAGGCGTTCCATGGACCGGGTACATTCTAAGCGGCCATCGTGACCGTCCAAAGCGGACGTGTGGGTTGTTTGGGCCTTGCCTCCAGTCGTAACCGTCCGTTTTTGGGGAGGGCGAAAAAAAGTGAGAACCCATCATCTTAAGCACATTGCGCTCTGCCAGAGCACGCCACGCCACCAGGTGATTTTCCTATGGATTGCCGTGCCAAGCTACCATAGCGGACAATGCCGCAGGGATACTGTCAAGATTTCCAAACCAAAGCAGATAGCCCTTCTGGCCGAGGCGCAGCTGCCTAGTCGATCAAGCCCCAGGCCCCGGTGCTCCTGAGGGCTGCGGGGACACCCAGGACTACGCTGCTGATGGCAGGTGGCTCCGGGCCTCAGTGCCCTGCCAGTGGGCCCTACTTGGGAATCCGTGCTCTTGCACGGGGAGCGGGGAGTCGGTTGCAGGGGGGCCTCTCTACACACGCCTCTTCTTCTGTCACTTTGGCTGCGGCTGAGCCTGGCACTGGGCGCGTGCATGCTCAGGAGACAGGCTTCTGCCTGTCTCTGGACAGGCCCCATGCCAGCTGGGACCTGAGCCTCAGCCCAGGTGCAACACCTGCGCTCAGGTTCGTTGGACCGGCCCAGGTCAGCTGAGAGGCAGGAGAAGGTGGTCCTCACCGCGGAGGGAAGCAAAAGTGCCGACACCTGCCGGCGGGAGAGCCGCATCCTGACAGCCCTGTGGGATCTAAGCCCCCTCTCGCTCCATCGGCTGCCTCCGCCCCACCCCCTCCTGTCGGGGCGCCCGGCCGGCGCCCGGGGTGGGGGTGGGGGTGGGCAAGCGCTAGGCCTCCCGCGCCGCCGGTAGACCGCTCTCCGACGCCCGCCGTGCCGGGACCACAGCGCAGGCGCCGCAGCCCGCTGGGCCGGCCACGCCCACCGCCGCCCTGGCGCGCAGGCGCCCCTCGCCGCGCCCCCGGCACACTCGCCCCGCCCCCGCCACGCCCGGTTGCTCCGGAGACGCTGGCCACTGGCGGGAGCTGCCCGAGCCCGGGAGTGGGAAGACAGTTGTGATGGATGGGGGCGGGGGGCGTTTTCTGCCCTCGGGAGTTGTCCCCAGTGCCAGTGCCAGTGCCAGTGGCGGGACAGATGCGGCCAACAGGCATCCTGCCGAAACCCACCCAATGCCCTTTCGGGGAGCGCGTCCACTGCCAGGAGAACCTCCAGCGCTGGGGGAAGCGGGGTTCCAAAATGTTTACACCGAATGCCACAGGAGGCCACGGGGACGCGACGGAAGGGGTCGCCGACGTGGGTGGAGCCTGCTGGGTGGGGACTGGGCTAGGAGAGAAGCTCTGCTCTGGTGTCCTGGACAGTTGTTCCCTCCTGTCTGTCTGGGGAAAAGCCAAGAGACTGAAGAAGCTCCAGGAACCAGAGAGCGGCTCCGTTGCCCAAAGTCTGAGCCAAAACTTCCACCGCTAGGGGCCACTGTTGGATAGGAATAGTTCCTTCCTCACGCTTGCTGGAGGCCAGAGGGCTGAGTTCTAAGGCGGGGGGAGGGGCAGGGCCCCTTGCAGAAGGGGCTGTGGGGGAAGGGAGCCCTGGGGCAGATCTGGGGCTGCTGGGAGAGCCCCCTCTCCAGGCCATAGCTCAGCTGGCCCAGGCCGAGGGTCTGGGCCGGGCCAGCCTGCCGGGCCCCTCCGAAGAGGGGGTTTCCTCGCCAACCAAAGTCCCCGAGGCCTCCTCCAGCGGGGGCCTAGCTAGGGCCGGCCGGCGTTGCCCTGCAGGTCTCTCCCACGGCAATGGTCACAGACATGCTGTCTCCCATCGCCGTCACCTCCACCTTTTGTCAGGGCAACCCCGGCCTTTCCCACCGGTGGCCTGCGGGCTTCGGCCTGGGCTCCCGGCCAGGCCTCCAGACACCTGTCTCCCGGAGAGGACAGGCCCAGAGGCTTCCCTCACCCTTGTCAATGACCTCTCTTTCTCTGCGTTTCTTTTCTGGGACGAGAGGGGCCCCAGAGCACCCCGACGACTCCGAGCAATGAGCCTGCCCTTTCTCCTCTCGCCCTCCTGTTTGGGACCCTACGAACGAACGAACGAACGAACGAACGAACGAACGAACGAACGAACGAACGAGCATTTCTCTCGGCTCTGGGGCCGGGGGACGCAAAACGAAACTGCTTACCTATTGGGTGCTGAGACACTTGCGTGGAAATCATTTCTGCTCACTTGAGGCAGGCACTGCGGTCAAGTGGGCTTACAGGTCCAGGCGTTCCATGGACCGGGTACATTCTAAGCGGCCATCGTGACCGTCCAAAGCGGACGTGTGGGTTGTTTGGGCCTTGCCTCCAGTCGTAACCGTCCGTTTTTGGGGAGGGCGAAAAAAAGTGAGAACCCATCATCTTAAGCACATTGCGCTCTGCCAGAGCACGCCACGCCACCAGGTGATTTTCCTATGGATTGCCGTGCCAAGCTACCATAGCGGACAATGCCGCAGGGATACTGTCAAGATTTCCAAACCAAAGCAGATAGCCCTTCTGGCCGAGGCGCAGCTGCCTAGTCGATCAAGCCCCAGGCCCCGGTGCTCCTGAGGGCTGCGGGGACACCCAGGACTACGCTGCTGATGGCAGGTGGCTCCGGGCCTCAGTGCCCTGCCAGTGGGCCCTACTTGGGAATCCGTGCTCTTGCACGGGGAGCGGGGAGTCGGTTGCAGGGGGGCCTCTCTACACACGCCTCTTCTTCTGTCACTTTGGCTGCGGCTGAGCCTGGCACTGGGCGCGTGCATGCTCAGGAGACAGGCTTCTGCCTGTCTCTGGACAGGCCCCGTGCCAGCTGGGACCTGAGCCTCAGCCCAGGTGCAACACCTGCGCTCAGGTTCGTTGGACCGGCCCAGGTCAGCTGAGAGGCAGGAGAAGGTGGTCCTCACCGCGGAGGGAAGCAAAAGTGCCGACACCTGCCGGCGGGAGAGCCGCATCCTGACAGCCCTGTGGGATCTAAGCCCCCTCTCGCTCCATCGGCTGCCTCCGCCCCACCCCCTCCTGTCGGGGCGCCCGGCCGGCGCCCGGGGTGGGGGTGGGGGTGGGCAAGCGCTAGGCCTCCCGCGCCGCCGGTAGACCGCTCTCCGACGCCCGCCGTGCCGGGACCACAGCGCAGGCGCCGCAGCCCGCTGGGCCGGCCACGCCCACCGCCGCCCTGGCGCGCAGGCGCCCCTCGCCGCGCCCCCGGCACACTCGCCCCGCCCCCCCGCCCCGCCCGGTTGCTCCGGAGACGCTGGCCACTGGCGGGAGCTGCCCGAGCCCGGGAGTGGGAAGACAGTTGTGATGGATGGGGGCGGGGGGCGTTTTCTGCCCTCGGGAGTTGTCCCCAGTGCCAGTGCCAGTGCCAGTGGCGGGACAGATGCGGCCAACAGGCATCCTGCCGAAACCCACCCAATGCCCTTTCGGGGAGCGCGTCCACTGCCAGGAGAACCTCCAGCGCTGGGGGAAGCGGGGTTCCAAAATGTTTACACCGAATGCCACCAGGAGGCCACGGGGACGCGACGGAAGGGGTCGCCGACGTGGGTGGAGCCTGCTGGGTGGGGACTGGGCTAGGAGAGAAGCTCTGCTCTGGTGTCCTGGACAGTTGTTCCCTCCTGTCTGTCTGGGGAAAAGCCAAGAGACTGAAGAAGCTCCAGGAACCAGAGAGCGGCTCCGTTGCCCAAAGTCTGAGCCAAAACTTCCACCGCTAGGGGCCACTGTTGGATAGGAATAGTTCCTTCCTCACGCTTGCTGGAGGCCAGAGGGCTGAGTTCTAAGGCGGGGGGAGGGGCAGGGCCCCTTGCAGAAGGGGCTGTGGGGGAAGGGAGCCCTGGGGCAGATCTGGGGCTGCTGGGAGAGCCCCCTCTCCAGGCCATAGCTCAGCTGGCCCAGGCCGAGGGTCTGGGCCGGGCCAGCCTGCCGGGCCCCTCCGAAGAGGGGGTTTCCTCGCCAACCAAAGTCCCCGAGGCCTCCTCCAGCGGGGGCCTAGCTAGGGCCGGCCGGCGTTGCCCTGCAGGTCTCTCCCACGGCAATGGTCACAGACATGCTGTCTCCCATCGCCGTCACCTCCACCTTTTGTCAGGGCAACCCCGGCCTTTCCCACCGGTGGCCTGCGGGCTTCGGCCTGGGCTCCCGGCCAGGCCTCCAGACACCTGTCTCCCGGAGAGGACAGGCCCAGAGGCTTCCCTCACCCTTGTCAATGACCTCTCTTTCTCTGCGTTTCTTTTCTGGGACGAGAGGGGCCCCAGAGCACCCCGACGACTCCGAGCAATGAGCCTGCCCTTTCTCCTCTCGCCCTCCTGTTTGGGACCCTACGAACGAACGAACGAACGAACGAACGAACGAACGAGCATTTCTCTCGGCTCTGGGGCCGGGGGACGCAAAACGAAACTGCTTACCTATTGGGTGCTGAGACACTTGCGTGGAAATCATTTCTGCTCACTTGAGGCAGGCACTGCGGTCAAGTGGGCTTACAGGTCCAGGCGTTCCATGGACCGGGTACATTCTAAGCGGCCATCGTGACCGTCCAAAGCGGACGTGTGGGTTGTTTGGGCCTTGCCTCCAGTCGTAACCGTCCGTTTTTGGGGAGGGCGAAAAAAAGTGAGAACCCATCATCTTAAGCACATTGCGCTCTGCCAGAGCACGCCACGCCACCAGGTGATTTTCCTATGGATTGCCGTGCCAAGCTACCATAGCGGACAATGCCGCAGGGATACTGTCAAGATTTCCAAACCAAAGCAGATAGCCCTTCTGGCCGAGGCGCAGCTGCCTAGTCGATCAAGCCCCAGGCCCCGGTGCTCCTGAGGGCTGCGGGGACACCCAGGACTACGCTGCTGATGGCAGGTGGCTCCGGGCCTCAGTGCCCTGCCAGTGGGCCCTACTTGGGAATCCGTGCTCTTGCACGGGGAGCGGGGAGTCGGTTGCAGGGGGGCCTCTCTACACACGCCTCTTCTTCTGTCACTTTGGCTGCGGCTGAGCCTGGCACTGGGCGCGTGCATGCTCAGGAGACAGGCTTCTGCCTGTCTCTGGACAGGCCCCGTGCCAGCTGGGACCTGAGCCTCAGCCCAGGTGCAACACCTGCGCTCAGGTTCGTTGGACCGGCCCAGGTCAGCTGAGAGGCAGGAGAAGGTGGTCCTCACCGCGGAGGGAAGCAAAAGTGCCGACACCTGCCGGCGGGAGAGCCGCATCCTGACAGCCCTGTGGGATCTAAGCCCCCTCTCGCTCCATCGGCTGCCTCCGCCCCACCCCCTCCTGTCGGGGCGCCCGGCCGGCGCCGGGGGTGGGGGTGGGGGTGGGCAAGCGCTAGGCCTCCCGCGCCGCCGGTAGACCGCTCTCCGACGCCCGCCGTGCCGGGACCACAGCGCAGGCGCCGCAGCCCGCTGGGCCGGCCACGCCCACCGCCGCCCTGGCGCGCAGGCGCCCCTCGCCGCGCCCCCGGCACACTCGCCCCGCCCCCCCGCCCCGCCCGGTTGCTCCGGAGACGCTGGCCACTGGCGGGAGCTGCCCGAGCCCGGGAGTGGGAAGACAGTTGTGATGGATGGGGGCGGGGGGCGTTTTCTGCCCTCGGGAGTTGTCCCCAGTGCCAGTGCCAGTGCCAGTGGCGGGACAGATGCGGCCAACAGGCATCCTGCCGAAACCCACCCAATGCCCTTTCGGGGAGCGCGTCCACTGCCAGGAGAACCTCCAGCGCTGGGGGAAGCGGGGTTCCAAAATGTTTACACCGAATGCCACCAGGAGGCCACGGGGACGCGACGGAAGGGGTCGCCGACGTGGGTGGAGCCTGCTGGGTGGGGACTGGGCTAGGAGAGAAGCTCTGCTCTGGTGTCCTGGACAGTTGTTCCCTCCTGTCTGTCTGGGGAAAAGCCAAGAGACTGAAGAAGCTCCAGGAACCAGAGAGCGGCTCCGTTGCCCAAAGTCTGAGCCAAAACTTCCACCGCTAGGGGCCACTGTTGGATAGGAATAGTTCCTTCCTCACGCTTGCTGGAGGCCAGAGGGCTGAGTTCTAAGGCGGGGGGAGGGGCAGGGCCCCTTGCAGAAGGGGCTGTGGGGGAAGGGAGCCCTGGGGCAGATCTGGGGCTGCTGGGAGAGCCCCCTCTCCAGGCCATAGCTCAGCTGGCCCAGGCCGAGGGTCTGGGCCGGGCCAGCCTGCCGGGCCCCTCCGAAGAGGGGGTTTCCTCGCCAACCAAAGTCCCCGAGGCCTCCTCCAGCGGGGGCCTAGCTAGGGCCGGCCGGCGTTGCCCTGCAGGTCTCTCCCACGGCAATGGTCACAGACATGCTGTCTCCCATCGCCGTCACCTCCACCTTTTGTCAGGGCAACCCCGGCCTTTCCCACCGGTGGCCTGCGGGCTTCGGCCTGGGCTCCCGGCCAGGCCTCCAGACACCTGTCTCCCGGAGAGGACAGGCCCAGAGGCTTCCCTCACCCTTGTCAATGACCTCTCTTTCTCTGCGTTTCTTTTCTGGGACGAGAGGGGCCCCAGAGCACCCCGACGACTCCGAGCAATGAGCCTGCCCTTTCTCCTCTCGCCCTCCTGTTTGGGACCCTACGAACGAACGAACGAACGAACGAACGAACGAACGAGCATTTCTCTCGGCTCTGGGGCCGGGGGACGCAAAACGAAACTGCTTACCTATTGGGTGCTGAGACACTTGCGTGGAAATCATTTCTGCTCACTTGAGGCAGGCACTGCGGTCAAGTGGGCTTACAGGTCCAGGCGTTCCATGGACCGGGTACATTCTAAGCGGCCATCGTGACCGTCCAAAGCGGACGTGTGGGTTGTTTGGGCCTTGCCTCCAGTCGTAACCGTCCGTTTTTGGGGAGGGCGAAAAAAAGTGAGAACCCATCATCTTAAGCACATTGCGCTCTGCCAGAGCACGCCACGCCACCAGGTGATTTTCCTATGGATTGCCGTGCCAAGCTACCATAGCGGACAATGCCGCAGGGATACTGTCAAGATTTCCAAACCAAAGCAGATAGCCCTTCTGGCCGAGGCGCAGCTGCCTAGTCGATCAAGCCCCAGGCCCCGGTGCTCCTGAGGGCTGCGGGGACACCCAGGACTACGCTGCTGATGGCAGGTGGCTCCGGGCCTCAGTGCCCTGCCAGTGGGCCCTACTTGGGAATCCGTGCTCTTGCACGGGGAGCGGGGAGTCGGTTGCAGGGGGGCCTCTCTACACACGCCTCTTCTTCTGTCACTTTGGCTGCGGCTGAGCCTGGCACTGGGCGCGTGCATGCTCAGGAGACAGGCTTCTGCCTGTCTCTGGACAGGCCCCGTGCCAGCTGGGACCTGAGCCTCAGCCCAGGTGCAACACCTGCGCTCAGGTTCGTTGGACCGGCCCAGGTCAGCTGAGAGGCAGGAGAAGGTGGTCCTCACCGCGGAGGGAAGCAAAAGTGCCGACACCTGCCGGCGGGAGAGCCGCATCCTGACAGCCCTGTGGGATCTAAGCCCCCTCTCGCTCCATCGGCTGCCTCCGCCCCACCCCCTCCTGTCGGGGCGCCCGGCCGGCGCCCGGGGTGGGGGTGGGGGTGGGCAAGCGCTAGGCCTCCCGCGCCGCCGGTAGACCGCTCTCCGACGCCCGCCGTGCCGGGACCACAGCGCAGGCGCCGCAGCCCGCTGGGCCGGCCACGCCCACCGCCACCCTGGCGCGCAGGCGCCCCTCGCCCCGCCCCCGGCACACTCGCCCCGCCCCCGCCCCGCCCGGTTGCTCCGGAGACGCTGGCCACTGGCGGGAGCTGCCCGAGCCCGGGAGTGGGAAGACAGTTGTGATGGATGGGGGCGGGGGGCGTTTTCTGCCCTCGGGAGTTGTCCCCAGTGCCAGTGCCAGTGCCAGTGGCGGGACAGATGCGGCCAACAGGCATCCTGCCGAAACCCACCCAATGCCCTTTCGGGGAGCGCGTCCACTGCCAGGAGAACCTCCAGCGCTGGGGGAAGCGGGGTTCCAAAATGTTTACACCGAATGCCACCAGGAGGCCACGGGGACGCGACGGAAGGGGTCGCCGACGTGGGTGGAGCCTGCTGGGTGGGGACTGGGCTAGGAGAGAAGCTCTGCTCTGGTGTCCTGGACAGTTGTTCCCTCCTGTCTGTCTGGGGAAAAGCCAAGAGACTGAAGAAGCTCCAGGAACCAGAGAGCGGCTCCGTTGCCCAAAGTCTGAGCCAAAACTTCCACCGCTAGGGGCCACTGTTGGATAGGAATAGTTCCTTCCTCACGCTTGCTGGAGGCCAGAGGGCTGAGTTCTAAGGCGGGGGGAGGGGCAGGGCCCCTTGCAGAAGGGGCTGTGGGGGAAGGGAGCCCTGGGGCAGATCTGGGGCTGCTGGGAGAGCCCCCTCTCCAGGCCATAGCTCAGCTGGCCCAGGCCGAGGGTCTGGGCCGGGCCAGCCTGCCGGGCCCCTCCGAAGAGGGGGTTTCCTCGCCAACCAAAGTCCCCGAGGCCTCCTCCAGCGGGGGCCTAGCTAGGGCCGGCCGGCGTTGCCCTGCAGGTCTCTCCCACGGCAATGGTCACAGACATGCTGTCTCCCATCGCCGTCACCTCCACCTTTTGTCAGGGCAACCCCGGCCTTTCCCACCGGTGGCCTGCGGGCTTCGGCCTGGGCTCCCGGCCAGGCCTCCAGACACCTGTCTCCCGGAGAGGACAGGCCCAGAGGCTTCCCTCACCCTTGTCAATGACCTCTCTTTCTCTGCGTTTCTTTTCTGGGACGAGAGGGGCCCCAGAGCACCCCGACGACTCCGAGCAATGAGCCTGCCCTTTCTCCTCTCGCCCTCCTGTTTGGGACCCTACGAACGAACGAACGAACGAACGAACGAACGAACGAGCATTTCTCTCGGCTCTGGGGCCGGGGGACGCAAAACGAAACTGCTTACCTATTGGGTGCTGAGACACTTGCGTGGAAATCATTTCTGCTCACTTGAGGCAGGCACTGCGGTCAAGTGGGCTTACAGGTCCAGGCGTTCCATGGACCGGGTACATTCTAAGCGGCCATCGTGACCGTCCAAAGCGGACGTGTGGGTTGTTTGGGCCTTGCCTCCAGTCGTAACCGTCCGTTTTTGGGGAGGGCGAAAAAAAGTGAGAACCCATCATCTTAAGCACATTGCGCTCTGCCAGAGCACGCCACGCCACCAGGTGATTTTCCTATGGATTGCCGTGCCAAGCTACCATAGCGGACAATGCCGCAGGGATACTGTCAAGATTTCCAAACCAAAGCAGATAGCCCTTCTGGCCGAGGCGCAGCTGCCTAGTCGATCAAGCCCCAGGCCCCGGTGCTCCTGAGGGCTGCGGGGACACCCAGGACTACGCTGCTGATGGCAGGTGGCTCCGGGCCTCAGTGCCCTGCCAGTGGGCCCTACTTGGGAATCCGTGCTCTTGCACGGGGAGCGGGGAGTCGGTTGCAGGGGGGCCTCTCTACACACGCCTCTTCTTCTGTCACTTAGGCTGCGGCTGAGCCTGGCACTGGGCGCGTGCATGCTCAGGAGACAGGCTTCTGCCTGTCTCTGGACAGGCCCCGTGCCAGCTGGGACCTGAGCCTCAGCCCAGGTGCAACACCTGCGCTCAGGTTCGTTGGACCGGCCCAGGTCAGCTGAGAGGCAGGAGAAGGTGGTCCTCACCGCGGAGGGAAGCAAAAGTGCCGACACCTGCCGGCGGGAGAGCCGCATCCTGACAGCCCTGTGGGATCTAAGCCCCCTCTCGCTCCATCGGCTGCCTCCGCCCCACCCCCTCCTGTCGGGGCGCCCGGCCGGCGCCCGGGGTGGGGGTGGGGGTGGGCAAGCGCTAGGCCTCCCGCGCCGCCGGTAGACCGCTCTCCGACGCCCGCCGTGCCGGGACCACAGCGCAGGCGCCGCAGCCCGCTGGGCCGGCCACGCCCACCGCCACCCTGGCGCGCAGGCGCCCCTCGCCCCGCCCCCGGCACACTCGCCCCGCCCCCGCCCCGCCCGGTTGCTCCGGAGACGCTGGCCACTGGCGGGAGCTGCCCGAGCCCGGGAGTGGGAAGACAGTTGTGATGGATGGGGGCGGGGGGCGTTTTCTGCCCTCGGGAGTTGTCCCCAGTGCCAGTGCCAGTGCCAGTGGCGGGACAGATGCGGCCAACAGGCATCCTGCCGAAACCCACCCAATGCCCTTTCGGGGAGCGCGTCCACTGCCAGGAGAACCTCCAGCGCTGGGGGAAGCGGGGTTCCAAAATGTTTACACCGAATGCCACCAGGAGGCCACGGGGACGCGACGGAAGGGGTCGCCGACGTGGGTGGAGCCTGCTGGGTGGGGACTGGGCTAGGAGAGAAGCTCTGCTCTGGTGTCCTGGACAGTTGTTCCCTCCTGTCTGTCTGGGGAAAAGCCAAGAGACTGAAGAAGCTCCAGGAACCAGAGAGCGGCTCCGTTGCCCAAAGTCTGAGCCAAAACTTCCACCGCTAGGGGCCACTGTTGGATAGGAATAGTTCCTTCCTCACGCTTGCTGGAGGCCAGAGGGCTGAGTTCTAAGGCGGGGGGAGGGGCAGGGCCCCTTGCAGAAGGGGCTGTGGGGGAAGGGAGCCCTGGGGCAGATCTGGGGCTGCTGGGAGAGCCCCCTCTCCAGGCCATAGCTCAGCTGGCCCAGGCCGAGGGTCTGGGCCGGGCCAGCCTGCCGGGCCCCTCCGAAGAGGGGGTTTCCTCGCCAACCAAAGTCCCCGAGGCCTCCTCCAGCGGGGGCCTAGCTAGGGCCGGCCGGCGTTGCCCTGCAGGTCTCTCCCACGGCAATGGTCACAGACATGCTGTCTCCCATCGCCGTCACCTCCACCTTTTGTCAGGGCAACCCCGGCCTTTCCCACCGGTGGCCTGCGGGCTTCGGCCTGGGCTCCCGGCCAGGCCTCCAGACACCTGTCTCCCGGAGAGGACAGGCCCAGAGGCTTCCCTCACCCTTGTCAATGACCTCTCTTTCTCTGCGTTTCTTTTCTGGGACGAGAGGGGCCCCAGAGCACCCCGACGACTCCGAGCAATGAGCCTGCCCTTTCTCCTCTTGCCCTCCTGTTTGGGACCCTACGAACGAACGAACGAACGAACGAACGAACGAACGAGCATTTCTCTCGGCTCTGGGGCCGGGGGACGCAAAACGAAACTGCTTACCTATTGGGTGCTGAGACACTTGCGTGGAAATCATTTCTGCTCACTTGAGGCAGGCACTGCGGTCAAGTGGGCTTACAGGTCCAGGCGTTCCATGGACCGGGTACATTCTAAGCGGCCATCGTGACCGTCCAAAGCGGACGTGTGGGTTGTTTGGGCCTTGCCTCCAGTCGTAACCGTCCGTTTTTGGGGAGGGCGAAAAAAAGTGAGAACCCATCATCTTAAGCACATTGCGCTCTGCCAGAGCACGCCACGCCACCAGGTGATTTTCCTATGGATTGCCGTGCCAAGCTACCATAGCGGACAATGCCGCAGGGATACTGTCAAGATTTCCAAACCAAAGCAGATAGCCCTTCTGGCCGAGGCGCAGCTGCCTAGTCGATCAAGCCCCAGGCCCCGGTGCTCCTGAGGGCTGCGGGGACACCCAGGACTACGCTGCTGATGGCAGGTGGCTCCGGGCCTCAGTGCCCTGCCAGTGGGCCCTACTTGGGAATCCGTGCTCTTGCACGGGGAGCGGGGAGTCGGTTGCAGGGGGGCCTCTCTACACACGCCTCTTCTTCTGTCACTTAGGCTGCGGCTGAGCCTGGCACTGGGCGCGTGCATGCTCAGGAGACAGGCTTCTGCCTGTCTCTGGACAGGCCCCGTGCCAGCTGGGACCTGAGCCTCAGCCCAGGTGCAACACCTGCGCTCAGGTTCGTTGGACCGGCCCAGGTCAGCTGAGAGGCAGGAGAAGGTGGTCCTCACCGCGGAGGGAAGCAAAAGTGCCGACACCTGCCGGCGGGAGAGCCGCATCCTGACAGCCCTGTGGGATCTAAGCCCCCTCTCGCTCCATCGGCTGCCTCCGCCCCACCCCCTCCTGTCGGGGCGCCCGGCCGGCGCCCGGGGTGGGGGTGGGGGTGGGCAAGCGCTAGGCCTCCCGCGCCGCCGGTAGACCGCTCTCCGACGCCCGCCGTGCCGGGACCACAGCGCAGGCGCCGCAGCCCGCTGGGCCGGCCACGCCCACCGCCACCCTGGCGCGCAGGCGCCCCTCGCCCCGCCCCCGGCACACTCGCCCCGCCCCCGCCCCGCCCGGTTGCTCCGGAGACGCTGGCCACTGGCGGGAGCTGCCCGAGCCCGGGAGTGGGAAGACAGTTGTGATGGATGGGGGCGGGGGGCGTTTTCTGCCCTCGGGAGTTGTCCCCAGTGCCAGTGCCAGTGCCAGTGGCGGGACAGATGCGGCCAACAGGCATCCTGCCGAAACCCACCCAATGCCCTTTCGGGGAGCGCGTCCACTGCCAGGAGAACCTCCAGCGCTGGGGGAAGCGGGGTTCCAAAATGTTTACACCGAATGCCACCAGGAGGCCACGGGGACGCGACGGAAGGGGTCGCCGACGTGGGTGGAGCCTGCTGGGTGGGGACTGGGCTAGGAGAGAAGCTCTGCTCTGGTGTCCTGGACAGTTGTTCCCTCCTGTCTGTCTGGGGAAAAGCCAAGAGACTGAAGAAGCTCCAGGAACCAGAGAGCGGCTCCGTTGCCCAAAGTCTGAGCCAAAACTTCCACCGCTAGGGGCCACTGTTGGATAGGAATAGTTCCTTCCTCACGCTTGCTGGAGGCCAGAGGGCTGAGTTCTAAGGCGGGGGGAGGGGCAGGGCCCCTTGCAGAAGGGGCTGTGGGGGAAGGGAGCCCTGGGGCAGATCTGGGGCTGCTGGGAGAGCCCCCTCTCCAGGCCATAGCTCAGCTGGCCCAGGCCGAGGGTCGGCCGGGCCAGCCTGCCGGGCCCCTCCGAAGAGGGGGTTTCCTCGCCAACCAAAGTCCCCGAGGCCTCCTCCAGCGGGGGCCTAGCTAGGGCCGGCCGGCGTTGCCCTGCAGGTCTCTCCCACGGCAATGGTCACAGACATGCTGTCTCCCATCGCCGTCACCTCCACCTTTTGTCAGGGCAACCCCGGCCTTTCCCACCGGTGGCCTGCGGGCTTCGGCCTGGGCTCCCGGCCAGGCCTCCAGACACCTGTCTCCCGGAGAGGACAGGCCCAGAGGCTTCCCTCACCCTTGTCAATGACCTCTCTTTCTCTGCGTTTCTTTTCTGGGACGAGAGGGGCCCCAGAGCACCCCGACGACTCCGAGCAATGAGCCTGCCCTTTCTCCTCTCGCCCTCCTGTTTGGGACCCTACGAACGAACGAACGAACGAACGAACGAACGAACGAACGAACGAGCATTTCTCTCGGCTCTGGGGCCGGGGGACGCAAAACGAAACTGCTTACCTATTGGGTGCTGAGACACTTGCGTGGAAATCATTTCTGCTCACTTGAGGCAGGCACTGCGGTCAAGTGGGCTTACAGGTCCAGGCGTTCCATGGACCGGGTACATTCTAAGCGGCCATCGTGACCGTCCAAAGCGGACGTGTGGGTTGTTTGGGCCTTGCCTCCAGTCGTAACCGTCCGTTTTTGGGGAGGGCGAAAAAAAGTGAGAACCCATCATCTTAAGCACATTGCGCTCTGCCAGAGCACGCCACGCCACCAGGTGATTTTCCTATGGATTGCCGTGCCAAGCTACCATAGCGGACAATGCCGCAGGGATACTGTCAAGATTTCCAAACCAAAGCAGATAGCCCTTCTGGCCGAGGCGCAGCTGCCTAGTCGATCAAGCCCCAGGCCCCGGTGCTCCTGAGGGCTGCGGGGACACCCAGGACTACGCTGCTGATGGCAGGTGGCTCCGGGCCTCAGTGCCCTGCCAGTGGGCCCTACTTGGGAATCCGTGCTCTTGCACGGGGAGCGGGGAGTCGGTTGCAGGGGGGCCTCTCTACACACGCCTCTTCTTCTGTCACTTAGGCTGCGGCTGAGCCTGGCACTGGGCGCGTGCATGCTCAGGAGACAGGCTTCTGCCTGTCTCTGGACAGGCCCCGTGCCAGCTGGGACCTGAGCCTCAGCCCAGGTGCAACACCTGCGCTCAGGTTCGTTGGACCGGCCCAGGTCAGCTGAGAGGCAGGAGAAGGTGGTCCTCACCGCGGAGGGAAGCAAAAGTGCCGACACCTGCCGGCGGGAGAGCCGCATCCTGACAGCCCTGTGGGATCTAAGCCCCCTCTCGCTCCATCGGCTGCCTCCGCCCCACCCCCTCCTGTCGGGGCGCCCGGCCGGCGCCCGGGGTGGGGGTGGGGGTGGGCAAGCGCTAGGCCTCCCGCGCCGCCGGTAGACCGCTCTCCGACGCCCGCCGTGCCGGGACCACAGCGCAGGCGCCGCAGCCCGCTGGGCCGGCCACGCCCACCGCCACCCTGGCGCGCAGGCGCCCCTCGCCCCGCCCCCGGCACACTCGCCCCGCCCCCGCCCCGCCCGGTTGCTCCGGAGACGCTGGCCACTGGCGGGAGCTGCCCGAGCCCGGGAGTGGGAAGACAGTTGTGATGGATGGGGGCGGGGGGCGTTTTCTGCCCTCGGGAGTTGTCCCCAGTGCCAGTGCCAGTGCCAGTGGCGGGACAGATGCGGCCAACAGGCATCCTGCCGAAACCCACCCAATGCCCTTTCGGGGAGCGCGTCCACTGCCAGGAGAACCTCCAGCGCTGGGGGAAGCGGGGTTCCAAAATGTTTACACCGAATGCCACCAGGAGGCCACGGGGACGCGACGGAAGGGGTCGCCGACGTGGGTGGAGCCTGCTGGGTGGGGACTGGGCTAGGAGAGAAGCTCTGCTCTGGTGTCCTGGACAGTTGTTCCCTCCTGTCTGTCTGGGGAAAAGCCAAGAGACTGAAGAAGCTCCAGGAACCAGAGAGCGGCTCCGTTGCCCAAAGTCTGAGCCAAAACTTCCACCGCTAGGGGCCACTGTTGGATAGGAATAGTTCCTTCCTCACGCTTGCTGGAGGCCAGAGGGCTGAGTTCTAAGGCGGGGGGAGGGGCAGGGCCCCTTGCAGAAGGGGCTGTGGGGGAAGGGAGCCCTGGGGCAGATCTGGGGCTGCTGGGAGAGCCCCCTCTCCAGGCCATAGCTCAGCTGGCCCAGGCCGAGGGTCTGGGCCGGGCCAGCCTGCCGGGCCCCTCCGAAGAGGGGGTTTCCTCGCCAACCAAAGTCCCCGAGGCCTCCTCCAGCGGGGGCCTAGCTAGGGCCGGCCGGCGTTGCCCTGCAGGTCTCTCCCACGGCAATGGTCACAGACATGCTGTCTCCCATCGCCGTCACCTCCACCTTTTGTCAGGGCAACCCCGGCCTTTCCCACCGGTGGCCTGCGGGCTTCGGCCTGGGCTCCCGGCCAGGCCTCCAGACACCTGTCTCCCGGAGAGGACAGGCCCAGAGGCTTCCCTCACCCTTGTCAATGACCTCTCTTTCTCTGCGTTTCTTTTCTGGGACGAGAGGGGCCCCAGAGCACCCCGACGACTCCGAGCAATGAGCCTGCCCTTTCTCCTCTCGCCCTCCTGTTTGGGACCCTACGAACGAACGAACGAACGAACGAACGAACGAACGAACGAACGAACGAGCATTTCTCTCGGCTCTGGGGCCGGGGGACGCAAAACGAAACTGCTTACCTATTGGGTGCTGAGACACTTGCGTGGAAATCATTTCTGCTCACTTGAGGCAGGCACTGCGGTCAAGTGGGCTTACAGGTCCAGGCGTTCCATGGACCGGGTACATTCTAAGCGGCCATCGTGACCGTCCAAAGCGGACGTGTGGGTTGTTTGGGCCTTGCCTCCAGTCGTAACCGTCCGTTTTTGGGGAGGGCGAAAAAAAGTGAGAACCCATCATCTTAAGCACATTGCGCTCTGCCAGAGCACGCCACGCCACCAGGTGATTTTCCTATGGATTGCCGTGCCAAGCTACCATAGCGGACAATGCCGCAGGGATACTGTCAAGATTTCCAAACCAAAGCAGATAGCCCTTCTGGCCGAGGCGCAGCTGCCTAGTCGATCAAGCCCCAGGCCCCGGTGCTCCTGAGGGCTGCGGGGACACCCAGGACTACGCTGCTGATGGCAGGTGGCTCCGGGCCTCAGTGCCCTGCCAGTGGGCCCTACTTGGGAATCCGTGCTCTTGCACGGGGAGCGGGGAGTCGGTTGCAGGGGGGCCTCTCTACACACGCCTCTTCTTCTGTCACTTAGGCTGCGGCTGAGCCTGGCACTGGGCGCGTGCATGCTCAGGAGACAGGCTTCTGCCTGTCTCTGGACAGGCCCCGTGCCAGCTGGGACCTGAGCCTCAGCCCAGGTGCAACACCTGCGCTCAGGTTCGTTGGACCGGCCCAGGTCAGCTGAGAGGCAGGAGAAGGTGGTCCTCACCGCGGAGGGAAGCAAAAGTGCCGACACCTGCCGGCGGGAGAGCCGCATCCTGACAGCCCTGTGGGATCTAAGCCCCCTCTCGCTCCATCGGCTGCCTCCGCCCCACCCCCTCCTGTCGGGGCGCCCGGCCGGCGCCCGGGGTGGGGGTGGGGGTGGGCAAGCGCTAGGCCTCCCGCGCCGCCGGTAGACCGCTCTCCGACGCCCGCCGTGCCGGGACCACAGCGCAGGCGCCGCAGCCCGCTGGGCCGGCCACGCCCACCGCCACCCTGGCGCGCAGGCGCCCCTCGCCCCGCCCCCGGCACACTCGCCCCGCCCCCGCCCCGCCCGGTTGCTCCGGAGACGCTGGCCACTGGCGGGAGCTGCCCGAGCCCGGGAGTGGGAAGACAGTTGTGATGGATGGGGGCGGGGGGCGTTTTCTGCCCTCGGGAGTTGTCCCCAGTGCCAGTGCCAGTGCCAGTGGCGGGACAGATGCGGCCAACAGGCATCCTGCCGAAACCCACCCAATGCCCTTTCGGGGAGCGCGTCCACTGCCAGGAGAACCTCCAGCGCTGGGGGAAGCGGGGTTCCAAAATGTTTACACCGAATGCCACCAGGAGGCCACGGGGACGCGACGGAAGGGGTCGCCGACGTGGGTGGAGCCTGCTGGGTGGGGACTGGGCTAGGAGAGAAGCTCTGCTCTGGTGTCCTGGACAGTTGTTCCCTCCTGTCTGTCTGGGGAAAAGCCAAGAGACTGAAGAAGCTCCAGGAACCAGAGAGCGGCTCCGTTGCCCAAAGTCTGAGCCAAAACTTCCACCGCTAGGGGCCACTGTTGGATAGGAATAGTTCCTTCCTCACGCTTGCTGGAGGCCAGAGGGCTGAGTTCTAAGGCGGGGGGAGGGGCAGGGCCCCTTGCAGAAGGGGCTGTGGGGGAAGGGAGCCCTGGGGCAGATCTGGGGCTGCTGGGAGAGCCCCCTCTCCAGGCCATAGCTCAGCTGGCCCAGGCCGAGGGTCTGGGCCGGGCCAGCCTGCCGGGCCCCTCCGAAGAGGGGGTTTCCTCGCCAACCAAAGTCCCCGAGGCCTCCTCCAGCGGGGGCCTAGCTAGGGCCGGCCGGCGTTGCCCTGCAGGTCTCTCCCACGGCAATGGTCACAGACATGCTGTCTCCCATCGCCGTCACCTCCACCTTTTGTCAGGGCAACCCCGGCCTTTCCCACCGGTGGCCTGCGGGCTTCGGCCTGGGCTCCCGGCCAGGCCTCCAGACACCTGTCTCCCGGAGAGGACAGGCCCAGAGGCTTCCCTCACCCTTGTCAATGACCTCTCTTTCTCTGCGTTTCTTTTCTGGGACGAGAGGGGCCCCAGAGCACCCCGACGACTCCGAGCAATGAGCCTGCCCTTTCTCCTCTCGCCCTCCTGTTTGGGACCCTACGAACGAACGAACGAACGAACGAACGAACGAACGAACGAACGAACGAGCATTTCTCTCGGCTCTGGGGCCGGGGGACGCAAAACGAAACTGCTTACCTATTGGGTGCTGAGACACTTGCGTGGAAATCATTTCTGCTCACTTGAGGCAGGCACTGCGGTCAAGTGGGCTTACAGGTCCAGGCGTTCCATGGACCGGGTACATTCTAAGCGGCCATCGTGACCGTCCAAAGCGGACGTGTGGGTTGTTTGGGCCTTGCCTCCAGTCGTAACCGTCCGTTTTTGGGGAGGGCGAAAAAAAGTGAGAACCCATCATCTTAAGCACATTGCGCTCTGCCAGAGCACGCCACGCCACCAGGTGATTTTCCTATGGATTGCCGTGCCAAGCTACCATAGCGGACAATGCCGCAGGGATACTGTCAAGATTTCCAAACCAAAGCAGATAGCCCTTCTGGCCGAGGCGCAGCTGCCTAGTCGATCAAGCCCCAGGCCCCGGTGCTCCTGAGGGCTGCGGGGACACCCAGGACTACGCTGCTGATGGCAGGTGGCTCCGGGCCTCAGTGCCCTGCCAGTGGGCCCTACTTGGGAATCCGTGCTCTTGCACGGGGAGCGGGGAGTCGGTTGCAGGGGGGCCTCTCTACACACGCCTCTTCTTCTGTCACTTTGGCTGCGGCTGAGCCTGGCACTGGGCGCGTGCATGCTCAGGAGACAGGCTTCTGCCTGTCTCTGGACAGGCCCCATGCCAGCTGGGACCTGAGCCTCAGCCCAGGTGCAACACCTGCGCTCAGGTTCGTTGGACCGGCCCAGGTCAGCTGAGAGGCAGGAGAAGGTGGTCCTCACCGCGGAGGGAAGCAAAAGTGCCGACACCTGCCGGCGGGAGAGCCGCATCCTGACAGCCCTGTGGGATCTAAGCCCCCTCTCGCTCCATCGGCTGCCTCCGCCCCACCCCCTCCTGTCGGGGCGCCCGGCCGGCGCCCGGGGTGGGGGTGGGGGTGGGCAAGCGCTAGGCCTCCCGCGCCGCCGGTAGACCGCTCTCCGACGCCCGCCGTGCCGGGACCACAGCGCAGGCGCCGCAGCCCGCTGGGCCGGCCACGCCCACCGCCGCCCTGGCGCGCAGGCGCCCCTCGCCCCGCCCCCGGCACACTCGCCCCGCCCCCGCCCCGCCCGGTTGCTCCGGAGACGCTGGCCACTGGCGGGAGCTGCCCGAGCCCGGGAGTGGGAAGACAGTTGTGATGGATGGGGGCGGGGGGCGTTTTCTGCCCTCGGGAGTTGTCCCCAGTGCCAGTGCCAGTGCCAGTGGCGGGACAGATGCGGCCAACAGGCATCCTGCCGAAACCCACCCAATGCCCTTTCGGGGAGCGCGTCCACTGCCAGGAGAACCTCCAGCGCTGGGGGAAGCGGGGTTCCAAAATGTTTACACCGAATGCCACCAGGAGGCCACGGGGACGCGACGGAAGGGGTCGCCGACGTGGGTGGAGCCTGCTGGGTGGGGACTGGGCTAGGAGAGAAGCTCTGCTCTGGTGTCCTGGACAGTTGTTCCCTCCTGTCTGTCTGGGGAAAAGCCAAGAGACTGAAGAAGCTCCAGGAACCAGAGAGCGGCTCCGTTGCCCAAAGTCTGAGCCAAAACTTCCACCGCTAGGGGCCACTGTTGGATAGGAATAGTTCCTTCCTCACGCTTGCTGGAGGCCAGAGGGCTGAGTTCTAAGGCGGGGGGAGGGGCAGGGCCCCTTGCAGAAGGGGCTGTGGGGGAAGGGAGCCCTGGGGCAGATCTGGGGCTGCTGGGAGAGCCCCCTCTCCAGGCCATAGCTCAGCTGGCCCAGGCCGAGGGTCTGGGCCGGGCCAGCCTGCCGGGCCCCTCCGAAGAGGGGGTTTCCTCGCCAACCAAAGTCCCCGAGGCCTCCTCCAGCGGGGGCCTAGCTAGGGCCGGCCGGCGTTGCCCTGCAGGTCTCTCCCACGGCAATGGTCACAGACATGCTGTCTCCCATCGCCGTCACCTCCACCTTTTGTCAGGGCAACCCCGGCCTTTCCCACCGGTGGCCTGCGGGCTTCGGCCTGGGCTCCCGGCCAGGCCTCCAGACACCTGTCTCCCGGAGAGGACAGGCCCAGAGGCTTCCCTCACCCTTGTCAATGACCTCTCTTTCTCTGCGTTTCTTTTCTGGGACGAGAGGGGCCCCAGAGCACCCCGACGACTCCGAGCAATGAGCCTGCCCTTTCTCCTCTCGCCCTCCTGTTTGGGACCCTACGAACGAACGAACGAACGAACGAACGAACGAACGAACGAACGAACGAGCATTTCTCTCGGCTCTGGGGCCGGGGGACGCAAAACGAAACTGCTTACCTATTGGGTGCTGAGACACTTGCGTGGAAATCATTTCTGCTCACTTGAGGCAGGCACTGCGGTCAAGTGGGCTTACAGGTCCAGGCGTTCCATGGACCGGGTACATTCTAAGCGGCCATCGTGACCGTCCAAAGCGGACGTGTGGGTTGTTTGGGCCTTGCCTCCAGTCGTAACCGTCCGTTTTTGGGGAGGGCGAAAAAAAGTGAGAACCCATCATCTTAAGCACATTGCGCTCTGCCAGAGCACGCCACGCCACCAGGTGATTTTCCTATGGATTGCCGTGCCAAGCTACCATAGCGGACAATGCCGCAGGGATACTGTCAAGATTTCCAAACCAAAGCAGATAGCCCTTCTGGCCGAGGCGCAGCTGCCTAGTCGATCAAGCCCCAGGCCCCGGTGCTCCTGAGGGCTGCGGGGACACCCAGGACTACGCTGCTGATGGCAGGTGGCTCCGGGCCTCAGTGCCCTGCCAGTGGGCCCTACTTGGGAATCCGTGCTCTTGCACGGGGAGCGGGGAGTCGGTTGCAGGGGGGCCTCTCTACACACGCCTCTTCTTCTGTCACTTTGGCTGCGGCTGAGCCTGGCACTGGGCGCGTGCATGCTCAGGAGACAGGCTTCTGCCTGTCTCTGGACAGGCCCCGTGCCAGCTGGGACCTGAGCCTCAGCCCAGGTGCAACACCTGCGCTCAGGTTCGTTGGACCGGCCCAGGTCAGCTGAGAGGCAGGAGAAGGTGGTCCTCACCGCGGAGGGAAGCAAAAGTGCCGACACCTGCCGGCGGGAGAGCCGCATCCTGACAGCCCTGTGGGATCTAAGCCCCCTCTCGCTCCATCGGCTGCCTCCGCCCCACCCCCTCCTGTCGGGGCGCCCGGCCGGCGCCCGGGGTGGGGGTGGGGGTGGGCAAGCGCTAGGCCTCCCGCGCCGCCGGTAGACCGCTCTCCGACGCCCGCCGTGCCGGGACCACAGCGCAGGCGCCGCAGCCCGCTGGGCCGGCCACGCCCACCGCCGCCCTGGCGCGCAGGCGCCCCTCGCCCCGCCCCCGGCACACTCGCCCCGCCCCCGCCCCGCCCGGTTGCTCCGGAGACGCTGGCCACTGGCGGGAGCTGCCCGAGCCCGGGAGTGGGAAGACAGTTGTGATGGATGGGGGCGGGGGGCGTTTTCTGCCCTCGGGAGTTGTCCCCAGTGCCAGTGCCAGTGCCAGTGGCGGGACAGATGCGGCCAACAGGCATCCTGCCGAAACCCACCCAATGCCCTTTCGGGGAGCGCGTCCACTGCCAGGAGAACCTCCAGCGCTGGGGGAAGCGGGGTTCCAAAATGTTTACACCGAATGCCACCAGGAGGCCACGGGGACGCGACGGAAGGGGTCGCCGACGTGGGTGGAGCCTGCTGGGTGGGGACTGGGCTAGGAGAGAAGCTCTGCTCTGGTGTCCTGGACAGTTGTTCCCTCCTGTCTGTCTGGGGAAAAGCCAAGAGACTGAAGAAGCTCCAGGAACCAGAGAGCGGCTCCGTTGCCCAAAGTCTGAGCCAAAACTTCCACCGCTAGGGGCCACTGTTGGATAGGAATAGTTCCTTCCTCACGCTTGCTGGAGGCCAGAGGGCTGAGTTCTAAGGCGGGGGGAGGGGCAGGGCCCCTTGCAGAAGGGGCTGTGGGGGAAGGGAGCCCTGGGGCAGATCTGGGGCTGCTGGGAGAGCCCCCTCTCCAGGCCATAGCTCAGCTGGCCCAGGCCGAGGGTCTGGGCCGGGCCAGCCTGCCGGGCCCCTCCGAAGAGGGGGTTTCCTCGCCAACCAAAGTCCCCGAGGCCTCCTCCAGCGGGGGCCTAGCTAGGGCCGGCCGGCGTTGCCCTGCAGGTCTCTCCCACGGCAATGGTCACAGACATGCTGTCTCCCATCGCCGTCACCTCCACCTTTTGTCAGGGCAACCCCGGCCTTTCCCACCGGTGGCCTGCGGGCTTCGGCCTGGGCTCCCGGCCAGGCCTCCAGACACCTGTCTCCCGGAGAGGACAGGCCCAGAGGCTTCCCTCACCCTTGTCAATGACCTCTCTTTCTCTGCGTTTCTTTTCTGGGACGAGAGGGGCCCCAGAGCACCCCGACGACTCCGAGCAATGAGCCTGCCCTTTCTCCTCTCGCCCTCCTGTTTGGGACCCTACGAACGAACGAACGAACGAACGAACGAACGAACGAGCATTTCTCTCGGCTCTGGGGCCGGGGGACGCAAAACGAAACTGCTTACCTATTGGGTGCTGAGACACTTGCGTGGAAATCATTTCTGCTCACTTGAGGCAGGCACTGCGGTCAAGTGGGCTTACAGGTCCAGGCGTTCCATGGACCGGGTACATTCTAAGCGGCCATCGTGACCGTCCAAAGCGGACGTGTGGGTTGTTTGGGCCTTGCCTCCAGTCGTAACCGTCCGTTTTTGGGGAGGGCGAAAAAAAGTGAGAACCCATCATCTTAAGCACATTGCGCTCTGCCAGAGCACGCCACGCCACCAGGTGATTTTCCTATGGATTGCCGTGCCAAGCTACCATAGCGGACAATGCCGCAGGGATACTGTCAAGATTTCCAAACCAAAGCAGATAGCCCTTCTGGCCGAGGCGCAGCTGCCTAGTCGATCAAGCCCCAGGCCCCGGTGCTCCTGAGGGCTGCGGGGACACCCAGGACTACGCTGCTGATGGCAGGTGGCTCCGGGCCTCAGTGCCCTGCCAGTGGGCCCTACTTGGGAATCCGTGCTCTTGCATGGGGAGCGGGGAGTCGGTTGCAGGGGGGCCTCTCTACACACGCCTCTTCTTCTGTCACTTTGGCTGCGGCTGAGCCTGGCACTGGGCGCGTGCATGCTCAGGAGACAGGCTTCTGCCTGTCTCTGGACAGGCCCCGTGCCAGCTGGGACCTGAGCCTCAGCCCAGGTGCAACACCTGCGCTCAGGTTCGTTGGACCGGCCCAGGTCAGCTGAGAGGCAGGAGAAGGTGGTCCTCACCGCGGAGGGAAGCAAAAGTGCCGACACCTGCCGGCGGGAGAGCCGCATCCTGACAGCCCTGTGGGATCTAAGCCCCCTCTCGCTCCATCGGCTGCCTCCGCCCCACCCCCTCCTGTCGGGGCGCCCGGCCGGCGCCCGGGGTGGGGGTGGGGGTGGGCAAGCGCTAGGCCTCCCGCGCCGCCGGTAGACCGCTCTCCGACGCCCGCCGTGCCGGGACCACAGCGCAGGCGCCGCAGCCCGCTGGGCCGGCCACGCCCACCGCCGCCCTGGCGCGCAGGCGCCCCTCGCCGCGCTCCCGGCACACTCGCCCCGCCCCCGCCACGCCCGGTTGCTCCGGAGACGCTGGCCACTGGCGGGAGCTGCCCGAGCCCGGGAGTGGGAAGACAGTTGTGATGGATGGGGGCGGGGGGCGTTTTCTGCCCTCGGGAGTTGTCCCCAGTGCCAGTGCCAGTGCCAGTGGCGGGACAGATGCGGCCAACAGGCATCCTGCCGAAACCCACCCAATGCCCTTTCGGGGAGCGCGTCCACTGCCAGGAGAACCTCCAGCGCTGGGGGAAGCGGGGTTCCAAAATGTTTACACCGAATGCCACCAGGAGGCCACGGGGACGCGACGGAAGGGGTCGCCGACGTGGGTGGAGCCTGCTGGGTGGGGACTGGGCTAGGAGAGAAGCTCTGCTCTGGTGTCCTGGACAGTTGTTCCCTCCTGTCTGTCTGGGGAAAAGCCAAGAGACTGAAGAAGCTCCAGGAACCAGAGAGCGGCTCCGTTGCCCAAAGTCTGAGCCAAAACTTCCACCGCTAGGGGCCACTGTTGGATAGGAATAGTTCCTTCCTCACGCTTGCTGGAGGCCAGAGGGCTGAGTTCTAAGGCGGGGGGAGGGGCAGGGCCCCTTGCAGAAGGGGCTGTGGGGGAAGGGAGCCCTGGGGCAGATCTGGGGCTGCTGGGAGAGCCCCCTCTCCAGGCCATAGCTCAGCTGGCCCAGGCCGAGGGTCTGGGCCGGGCCAGCCTGCCGGGCCCCTCCGAAGAGGGGGTTTCCTCGCCAACCAAAGTCCCCGAGGCCTCCTCCAGCGGGGGCCTAGCTAGGGCCGGCCGGCGTTGCCCTGCAGGTCTCTCCCACGGCAATGGTCACAGACATGCTGTCTCCCATCGCCGTCACCTCCACCTTTTGTCAGGGCAACCCCGGCCTTTCCCACCGGTGGCCTGCGGGCTTCGGCCTGGGCTCCCGGCCAGGCCTCCAGACACCTGTCTCCCGGAGAGGACAGGCCCAGAGGCTTCCCTCACCCTTGTCAATGACCTCTCTTTCTCTGCGTTTCTTTTCTGGGACGAGAGGGGCCCCAGAGCACCCCGACGACTCCGAGCAATGAGCCTGCCCTTTCTCCTCTCGCCCTCCTGTTTGGGACCCTACGAACGAACGAACGAACGAACGAACGAACGAACGAACGAACGAACGAACGAACGAACGAGCATTTCTCTCGGCTCTGGGGCCGGGGGACGCAAAACGAAACTGCTTACCTATTGGGTGCTGAGACACTTGCGTGGAAATCATTTCTGCTCACTTGAGGCAGGCACTGCGGTCAAGTGGGCTTACAGGTCCAGGCGTTCCATGGACCGGGTACATTCTAAGCGGCCATCGTGACCGTCCAAAGCGGACGTGTGGGTTGTTTGGGCCTTGCCTCCAGTCGTAACCGTCCGTTTTTGGGGAGGGCGAAAAAAAGTGAGAACCCATCATCTTAAGCACATTGCGCTCTGCCAGAGCACGCCACGCCACCAGGTGATTTTCCTATGGATTGCCGTGCCAAGCTACCATAGCGGACAATGCCGCAGGGATACTGTCAAGATTTCCAAACCAAAGCAGATAGCCCTTCTGGCCGAGGCGCAGCTGCCTAGTCGATCAAGCCCCAGGCCCCGGTGCTCCTGAGGGCTGCGGGGACACCCAGGACTACGCTGCTGATGGCAGGTGGCTCCGGGCCTCAGTGCCCTGCCAGTGGGCCCTACTTGGGAATCCGTGCTCTTGCACGGGGAGCGGGGAGTCGGTTGCAGGGGGGCCTCTCTACACACGCCTCTTCTTCTGTCACTTTGGCTGCGGCTGAGCCTGGCACTGGGCGCGTGCATGCTCAGGAGACAGGCTTCTGCCTGTCTCTGGACAGGCCCCGTGCCAGCTGGGACCTGAGCCTCAGCCCAGGTGCAACACCTGCGCTCAGGTTCGTTGGACCGGCCCAGGTCAGCTGAGAGGCAGGAGAAGGTGGTCCTCACCGCGGAGGGAAGCAAAAGTGCCGACACCTGCCGGCGGGAGAGCCGCATCCTGACAGCCCTGTGGGATCTAAGCCCCCTCTCGCTCCATCGGCTGCCTCCGCCCCACCCCCTCCTGTCGGGGCGCCCGGCCGGCGCCCGGGGTGGGGGTGGGGGTGGGCAAGCGCTAGGCCTCCCGCGCCGCCGGTAGACCGCTCTCCGACGCCCGCCGTGCCGGGACCACAGCGCAGGCGCCGCAGCCCGCTGGGCCGGCCACGCCCACCGCCGCCCTGGCGCGCAGGCGCCCCTCGCCGCGCCCCCGGCACACTCGCCCCGCCCCCGCCACGCCCGGTTGCTCCGGAGACGCTGGCCACTGGCGGGAGCTGCCCGAGCCCGGGAGTGGGAAGACAGTTGTGATGGATGGGGGCGGGGGGCGTTTTCTGCCCTCGGGAGTTGTCCCCAGTGCCAGTGCCAGTGCCAGTGGCGGGACAGATGCGGCCAACAGGCATCCTGCCGAAACCCACCCAATGCCCTTTCGGGGAGCGCGTCCACTGCCAGGAGAACCTCCAGCGCTGGGGGAAGCGGGGTTCCAAAATGTTTACACCGAATGCCACCAGGAGGCCACGGGGACGCGACGGAAGGGGTCGCCGACGTGGGTGGAGCCTGCTGGGTGGGGACTGGGCTAGGAGAGAAGCTCTGCTCTGGTGTCCTGGACAGTTGTTCCCTCCTGTCTGTCTGGGGAAAAGCCAAGAGACTGAAGAAGCTCCAGGAACCAGAGAGCGGCTCCGTTGCCCAAAGTCTGAGCCAAAACTTCCACCGCTAGGGGCCACTGTTGGATAGGAATAGTTCCTTCCTCACGCTTGCTGGAGGCCAGAGGGCTGAGTTCTAAGGCGGGGGGAGGGGCAGGGCCCCTTGCAGAAGGGGCTGTGGGGGAAGGGAGCCCTGGGGCAGATCTGGGGCTGCTGGGAGAGCCCCCTCTCCAGGCCATAGCTCAGCTGGCCCAGGCCGAGGGTCTGGGCCGGGCCAGCCTGCCGGGCCCCTCCGAAGAGGGGGTTTCCTCGCCAACCAAAGTCCCCGAGGCCTCCTCCAGCGGGGGCCTAGCTAGGGCCGGCCGGCGTTGCCCTGCAGGTCTCTCCCACGGCAATGGTCACAGACATGCTGTCTCCCATCGCCGTCACCTCCACCTTTTGTCAGGGCAACCCCGGCCTTTCCCACCGGTGGCCTGCGGGCTTCGGCCTGGGCTCCCGGCCAGGCCTCCAGACACCTGTCTCCCGGAGAGGACAGGCCCAGAGGCTTCCCTCACCCTTGTCAATGACCTCTCTTTCTCTGCGTTTCTTTTCTGGGACGAGAGGGGCCCCAGAGCACCCCGACGACTCCGAGCAATGAGCCTGCCCTTTCTCCTCTCGCCCTCCTGTTTGGGACCCTACGAACGAACGAACGAACGAACGAACGAACGAACGAACGAACGAGCATTTCTCTCGGCTCTGGGGCCGGGGGACGCAAAACGAAACTGCTTACCTATTGGGTGCTGAGACACTTGCGTGGAAATCATTTCTGCTCACTTGAGGCAGGCACTGCGGTCAAGTGGGCTTACAGGTCCAGGCGTTCCATGGACCGGGTACATTCTAAGCGGCCATCGTGACCGTCCAAAGCGGACGTGTGGGTTGTTTGGGCCTTGCCTCCAGTCGTAACCGTCCGTTTTTGGGGAGGGCGAAAAAAAGTGAGAACCCATCATCTTAAGCACATTGCGCTCTGCCAGAGCACGCCACGCCACCAGGTGATTTTCCTATGGATTGCCGTGCCAAGCTACCATAGCGGACAATGCCGCAGGGATACTGTCAAGATTTCCAAACCAAAGCAGATAGCCCTTCTGGCCGAGGCGCAGCTGCCTAGTCGATCAAGCCCCAGGCCCCGGTGCTCCTGAGGGCTGCGGGGACACCCAGGACTACGCTGCTGATGGCAGGTGGCTCCGGGCCTCAGTGCCCTGCCAGTGGGCCCTACTTGGGAATCCGTGCTCTTGCACGGGGAGCGGGGAGTCGGTTGCAGGGGGGCCTCTCTACACACGCCTCTTCTTCTGTCACTTTGGCTGCGGCTGAGCCTGGCACTGGGCGCGTGCATGCTCAGGAGACAGGCTTCTGCCTGTCTCTGGACAGGCCCCATGCCAGCTGGGACCTGAGCCTCAGCCCAGGTGCAACACCTGCGCTCAGGTTCGTTGGACCGGCCCAGGTCAGCTGAGAGGCAGGAGAAGGTGGTCCTCACCGCGGAGGGAAGCAAAAGTGCCGACACCTGCCGGCGGGAGAGCCGCATCCTGACAGCCCTGTGGGATCTAAGCCCCCTCTCGCTCCATCGGCTGCCTCCGCCCCACCCCCTCCTGTCGGGGCGCCCGGCCGGCGCCCGGGGTGGGGGTGGGGGTGGGCAAGCGCTAGGCCTCCCGCGCCGCCGGTAGACCGCTCTCCGACGCCCGCCGTGCCGGGACCACAGCGCAGGCGCCGCAGCCCGCTGGGCCGGCCACGCCCACCGCCGCCCTGGCGCGCAGGCGCCCCTCGCCGCGCCCCCGGCACACTCGCCCCGCCCCCGCCCCGCCCGGTTGCTCCGGAGACGCTGGCCACTGGCGGGAGCTGCCCGAGCCCGGGAGTGGGAAGACAGTTGTGATGGATGGGGGCGGGGGGCGTTTTCTGCCCTCGGGAGTTGTCCCCAGTGCCAGTGCCAGTGCCAGTGGCGGGACAGATGCGGCCAACAGGCATCCTGCCGAAACCCACCCAATGCCCTTTCGGGGGGCGCGTCCACTGCCAGGAGAACCTCCAGCGCTGGGGGAAGCGGGGTTCCAAAATGTTTACACCGAATGCCACCAGGAGGCCACGGGGACGCGACGGAAGGGGTCGCCGACGTGGGTGGAGCCTGCTGGGTGGGGACTGGGCTAGGAGAGAAGCTCTGCTCTGGTGTCCTGGACAGTTGTTCCCTCCTGTCTGTCTGGGGAAAAGCCAAGAGACTGAAGAAGCTCCAGGAACCAGAGAGCGGCTCCGTTGCCCAAAGTCTGAGCCAAAACTTCCACCGCTAGGGGCCACTGTTGGATAGGAATAGTTCCTTCCTCACGCTTGCTGGAGGCCAGAGGGCTGAGTTCTAAGGCGGGGGGAGGGGCAGGGCCCCTTGCAGAAGGGGCTGTGGGGGAAGGGAGCCCTGGGGCAGATCTGGGGCTGCTGGGAGAGCCCCCTCTCCAGGCCATAGCTCAGCTGGCCCAGGCCGAGGGTCTGGGCCGGGCCAGCCTGCCGGGCCCCTCCGAAGAGGGGGTTTCCTCGCCAACCAAAGTCCCCGAGGCCTCCTCCAGCGGGGGCCTAGCTAGGGCCGGCCGGCGTTGCCCTGCAGGTCTCTCCCACGGCAATGGTCACAGACATGCTGTCTCCCATCGCCGTCACCTCCACCTTTTGTCAGGGCAACCCCGGCCTTTCCCACCGGTGGCCTGCGGGCTTCAGCCTGGGCTCCCGGCCAGGCCTCCAGACACCTGTCTCCCGGAGAGGACAGGCCCAGAGGCTTCCCTCACCCTTGTCAATGACCTCTCTTTCTCTGCGTTTCTTTTCTGGGACGAGAGGGGCCCCAGAGCACCCCGACGACTCCGAGCAATGAGCCTGCCCTTTCTCCTCTCGCCCTCCTGTTTGGGACCCTACGAACGAACGAACGAACGAACGAACGAACGAACGAACGAACGAACGAACGAGCATTTCTCTCGGCTCTGGGGCCGGGGGACGCAAAACGAAACTGCTTACCTATTGGGTGCTGAGACACTTGCGTGGAAATCATTTCTGCTCACTTGAGGCAGGCACTGCGGTCAAGTGGGCTTACAGGTCCAGGCGTTCCATGGACCGGGTACATTCTAAGCGGCCATCGTGACCGTCCAAAGCGGACGTGTGGGTTGTTTGGGCCTTGCCTCCAGTCGTAACCGTCCGTTTTTGGGGAGGGCGAAAAAAAGTGAGAACCCATCATCTTAAGCACATTGCGCTCTGCCAGAGCACGCCACGCCACCAGGTGATTTTCCTATGGATTGCCGTGCCAAGCTACCATAGCGGACAATGCCGCAGGGATACTGTCAAGATTTCCAAACCAAAGCAGATAGCCCTTCTGGCCGAGGCGCAGCTGCCTAGTCGATCAAGCCCCAGGCCCCGGTGCTCCTGAGGGCTGCGGGGACACCCAGGACTACGCTGCTGATGGCAGGTGGCTCCAGGCCTCAGTGCCCTGCCAGTGGGCCCTACTTGGGAATCCGTGCTCTTGCACGGGGAGCGGGGAGTCGGTTGCAGGGGGGCCTCTCTACACACGCCTCTTCTTCTGTCACTTTGGCTGCGGCTGAGCCTGGCACTGGGCGCGTGCATGCTCAGGAGACAGGCTTCTGCCTGTCTCTGGACAGGCCCCGTGCCAGCTGGGACCTGAGCCTCAGCCCAGGTGCAACACCTGCGCTCAGGTTCGTTGGACCGGCCCAGGTCAGCTGAGAGGCAGGAGAAGGTGGTCCTCACCGCGGAGGGAAGCAAAAGTGCCGACACCTGCCGGCGGGAGAGCCGCATCCTGACAGCCCTGTGGGATCTAAGCCCCCTCTCGCTCCATCGGCTGCCTCCGCCCCACCCCCTCCTGTCGGGGCGCCCGGCCGGCGCCCGGGGTGGGGGTGGGGGTGGGCAAGCGCTAGGCCTCCCGCGCCGCCGGTAGACCGCTCTCCGACGCCCGCCGTGCCGGGACCACAGCGCAGGCGCCGCAGCCCGCTGGGCCGGCCACGCCCACCGCCGCCCTGGCGCGCAGGCGCCCCTCGCCGCGCCCCCGGCACACTCGCCCCGCCCCCGCCCCGCCCGGTTGCTCCGGAGACGCTGGCCACTGGCGGGAGCTGCCCGAGCCCGGGAGTGGGAAGACAGTTGTGATGGATGGGGGCGGGGGGCGTTTTCTGCCCTCGGGAGTTGTCCCCAGTGCCAGTGCCAGTGCCAGTGGCGGGACAGATGCGGCCAACAGGCATCCTGCCGAAACCCACCCAATGCCCTTTCGGGGAGCGCGTCCACTGCCAGGAGAACCTCCAGCGCTGGGGGAAGCGGGGTTCCAAAATGTTTACACCGAATGCCACCAGGAGGCCACGGGGACGCGACGGAAGGGGTCGCCGACGTGGGTGGAGCCTGCTGGGTGGGGACTGGGCTAGGAGAGAAGCTCTGCTCTGGTGTCCTGGACAGTTGTTCCCTCCTGTCTGTCTGGGGAAAAGCCAAGAGACTGAAGAAGCTCCAGGAACCAGAGAGCGGCTCCGTTGCCCAAAGTCTGAGCCAAAACTTCCACCGCTAGGGGCCACTGTTGGATAGGAATAGTTCCTTCCTCACGCTTGCTGGAGGCCAGAGGGCTGAGTTCTAAGGCGGGGGGAGGGGCAGGGCCCCTTGCAGAAGGGGCTGTGGGGGAAGGGAGCCCTGGGGCAGATCTGGGGCTGCTGGGAGAGCCCCCTCTCCAGGCCATAGCTCAGCTGGCCCAGGCCGAGGGTCTGGGCCGGGCCAGCCTGCCGGGCCCCTCCGAAGAGGGGGTTTCCTCGCCAACCAAAGTCCCCGAGGCCTCCTCCAGCGGGGGCCTAGCTAGGGCCGGCCGGCGTTGCCCTGCAGGTCTCTCCCACGGCAATGGTCACAGACATGCTGTCTCCCATCGCCGTCACCTCCACCTTTTGTCAGGGCAACCCCGGCCTTTCCCACCGGTGGCCTGCGGGCTTCGGCCTGGGCTCCCGGCCAGGCCTCCAGACACCTGTCTCCCGGAGAGGACAGGCCCAGAGGCTTCCCTCACCCTTGTCAATGACCTCTCTTTCTCTGCGTTTCTTTTCTGGGACGAGAGGGGCCCCAGAGCACCCCGACGACTCCGAGCAATGAGCCTGCCCTTTCTCCTCTCGCCCTCCTGTTTGGGACCCTACGAACGAACGAACGAACGAACGAACGAACGAACGAGCATTTCTCTCGGCTCTGGGGCCGGGGGACGCAAAACGAAACTGCTTACCTATTGGGTGCTGAGACACTTGCGTGGAAATCATTTCTGCTCACTTGAGGCAGGCACTGCGGTCAAGTGGGCTTACAGGTCCAGGCGTTCCATGGACCGGGTACATTCTAAGCGGCCATCGTGACCGTCCAAAGCGGACGTGTGGGTTGTTTGGGCCTTGCCTCCAGTCGTAACCGTCCGTTTTTGGGGAGGGCGAAAAAAAGTGAGAACCCATCATCTTAAGCACATTGCGCTCTGCCAGAGCACGCCACGCCACCAGGTGATTTTCCTATGGATTGCCGTGCCAAGCTACCATAGCGGACAATGCCGCAGGGATACTGTCAAGATTTCCAAACCAAAGCAGATAGCCCTTCTGGCCGAGGCGCAGCTGCCTAGTCGATCAAGCCCCAGGCCCCGGTGCTCCTGAGGGCTGCGGGGACACCCAGGACTACGCTGCTGATGGCAGGTGGCTCCGGGCCTCAGTGCCCTGCCAGTGGGCCCTACTTGGGAATCCGTGCTCTTGCACGGGGAGCGGGGAGTCGGTTGCAGGGGGGCCTCTCTACACACGCCTCTTCTTCTGTCACTTTGGCTGCGGCTGAGCCTGGCACTGGGCGCGTGCATGCTCAGGAGACAGGCTTCTGCCTGTCTCTGGACAGGCCCCGTGCCAGCTGGGACCTGAGCCTCAGCCCAGGTGCAACACCTGCGCTCAGGTTCGTTGGACCGGCCCAGGTCAGCTGAGAGGCAGGAGAAGGTGGTCCTCACCGCGGAGGAAAGCAAAAGTGCCGACACCTGCCGGCGGGAGAGCCGCATCCTGACAGCCCTGTGGGATCTAAGCCCCCTCTCGCTCCATCGGCTGCCTCCGCCCCACCCCCTCCTGTCGGGGCGCCCGGCCGGCGCCCGGGGTGGGGGTGGGGGTGGGCAAGCGCTAGGCCTCCCGCGCCGCCGGTAGACCGCTCTCCGACGCCCGCCGTGCCGGGACCACAGCGCAGGCGCCGCAGCCCGCTGGGCCGGCCACGCCCACCGCCGCCCTGGCGCGCAGGCGCCCCTCGCCGCGCCCCCGGCACACTCGCCCCGCCCCCCCGCCCCGCCCGGTTGCTCCGGAGACGCTGGCCACTGGCGGGAGCTGCCCGAGCCCGGGAGTGGGAAGACAGTTGTGATGGATGGGGGCGGGGGGCGTTTTCTGCCCTCGGGAGTTGTCCCCAGTGCCAGTGCCAGTGCCAGTGGCGGGACAGATGCGGCCAACAGGCATCCTGCCGAAACCCACCCAATGCCCTTTCGGGGAGCGCGTCCACTGCCAGGAGAACCTCCAGCGCTGGGGGAAGCGGGGTTCCAAAATGTTTACACCGAATGCCACCAGGAGGCCACGGGGACGCGACGGAAGGGGTCGCCGACGTGGGTGGAGCCTGCTGGGTGGGGACTGGGCTAGGAGAGAAGCTCTGCTCTGGTGTCCTGGACAGTTGTTCCCTCCTGTCTGTCTGGGGAAAAGCCAAGAGACTGAAGAAGCTCCAGGAACCAGAGAGCGGCTCCGTTGCCCAAAGTCTGAGCCAAAACTTCCACCGCTAGGGGCCACTGTTGGATAGGAATAGTTCCTTCCTCACGCTTGCTGGAGGCCAGAGGGCTGAGTTCTAAGGCGGGGGGAGGGGCAGGGCCCCTTGCAGAAGGGGCTGTGGGGGAAGGGAGCCCTGGGGCAGATCTGGGGCTGCTGGGAGAGCCCCCTCTCCAGGCCATAGCTCAGCTGGCCCAGGCCGAGGGTCTGGGCCGGGCCAGCCTGCCGGGCCCCTCCGAAGAGGGGGTTTCCTCGCCAACCAAAGTCCCCGAGGCCTCCTCCAGCGGGGGCCTAGCTAGGGCCGGCCGGCGTTGCCCTGCAGGTCTCTCCCACGGCAATGGTCACAGACATGCTGTCTCCCATCGCCGTCACCTCCACCTTTTGTCAGGGCAACCCCGGCCTTTCCCACCGGTGGCCTGCGGGCTTCGGCCTGGGCTCCCGGCCAGGCCTCCAGACACCTGTCTCCCGGAGAGGACAGGCCCAGAGGCTTCCCTCACCCTTGTCAATGACCTCTCTTTCTCTGCGTTTCTTTTCTGGGACGAGAGGGGCCCCAGAGCACCCCGACGACTCCGAGCAATGAGCCTGCCCTTTCTCCTCTCGCCCTCCTGTTTGGGACCCTACGAACGAACGAACGAACGAACGAACGAACGAACGAGCATTTCTCTCGGCTCTGGGGCCGGGGGACGCAAAACGAAACTGCTTACCTATTGGGTGCTGAGACACTTGCGTGGAAATCATTTCTGCTCACTTGAGGCAGGCACTGCGGTCAAGTGGGCTTACAGGTCCAGGCGTTCCATGGACCGGGTACATTCTAAGCGGCCATCGTGACCGTCCAAAGCGGACGTGTGGGTTGTTTGGGCCTTGCCTCCAGTCGTAACCGTCCGTTTTTGGGGAGGGCGAAAAAAAGTGAGAACCCATCATCTTAAGCACATTGCGCTCTGCCAGAGCACGCCACGCCACCAGGTGATTTTCCTATGGATTGCCGTGCCAAGCTACCATAGCGGACAATGCCGCAGGGATACTGTCAAGATTTCCAAACCAAAGCAGATAGCCCTTCTGGCCGAGGCGCAGCTGCCTAGTCGATCAAGCCCCAGGCCCCGGTGCTCCTGAGGGCTGCGGGGACACCCAGGACTACGCTGCTGATGGCAGGTGGCTCCGGGCCTCAGTGCCCTGCCAGTGGGCCCTACTTGGGAATCCGTGCTCTTGCACGGGGAGCGGGGAGTCGGTTGCAGGGGGGCCTCTCTACACACGCCTCTTCTTCTGTCACTTTGGCTGCGGCTGAGCCTGGCACTGGGCGCGTGCATGCTCAGGAGACAGGCTTCTGCCTGTCTCTGGACAGGCCCCGTGCCAGCTGGGACCTGAGCCTCAGCCCAGGTGCAACACCTGCGCTCAGGTTCGTTGGACCGGCCCAGGTCAGCTGAGAGGCAGGAGAAGGTGGTCCTCACCGCGGAGGGAAGCAAAAGTGCCGACACCTGCCGGCGGGAGAGCCGCATCCTGACAGCCCTGTGGGATCTAAGCCCCCTCTCGCTCCATCGGCTGCCTCCGCCCCACCCCCTCCTGTCGGGGCGCCCGGCCGGCGCCGGGGGTGGGGGTGGGGGTGGGCAAGCGCTAGGCCTCCCGCGCCGCCGGTAGACCGCTCTCCGACGCCCGCCGTGCCGGGACCACAGCGCAGGCGCCGCAGCCCGCTGGGCCGGCCACGCCCACCGCCGCCCTGGCGCGCAGGCGCCCCTCGCCGCGCCCCCGGCACACTCGCCCCGCCCCCCCGCCCCGCCCGGTTGCTCCGGAGACGCTGGCCACTGGCGGGAGCTGCCCGAGCCCGGGAGTGGGAAGACAGTTGTGATGGATGGGGGCGGGGGGCGTTTTCTGCCCTCGGGAGTTGTCCCCAGTGCCAGTGCCAGTGCCAGTGGCGGGACAGATGCGGCCAACAGGCATCCTGCCGAAACCCACCCAATGCCCTTTCGGGGAGCGCGTCCACTGCCAGGAGAACCTCCAGCGCTGGGGGAAGCGGGGTTCCAAAATGTTTACACCGAATGCCACCAGGAGGCCACGGGGACGCGACGGAAGGGGTCGCCGACGTGGGTGGAGCCTGCTGGGTGGGGACTGGGCTAGGAGAGAAGCTCTGCTCTGGTGTCCTGGACAGTTGTTCCCTCCTGTCTGTCTGGGGAAAAGCCAAGAGACTGAAGAAGCTCCAGGAACCAGAGAGCGGCTCCGTTGCCCAAAGTCTGAGCCAAAACTTCCACCGCTAGGGGCCACTGTTGGATAGGAATAGTTCCTTCCTCACGCTTGCTGGAGGCCAGAGGGCTGAGTTCTAAGGCGGGGGGAGGGGCAGGGCCCCTTGCAGAAGGGGCTGTGGGGGAAGGGAGCCCTGGGGCAGATCTGGGGCTGCTGGGAGAGCCCCCTCTCCAGGCCATAGCTCAGCTGGCCCAGGCCGAGGGTCTGGGCCGGGCCAGCCTGCCGGGCCCCTCCGAAGAGGGGGTTTCCTCGCCAACCAAAGTCCCCGAGGCCTCCTCCAGCGGGGGCCTAGCTAGGGCCGGCCGGCGTTGCCCTGCAGGTCTCTCCCACGGCAATGGTCACAGACATGCTGTCTCCCATCGCCGTCACCTCCACCTTTTGTCAGGGCAACCCCGGCCTTTCCCACCGGTGGCCTGCGGGCTTCGGCCTGGGCTCCCGGCCAGGCCTCCAGACACCTGTCTCCCGGAGAGGACAGGCCCAGAGGCTTCCCTCACCCTTGTCAATGACCTCTCTTTCTCTGCGTTTCTTTTCTGGGACGAGAGGGGCCCCAGAGCACCCCGACGACTCCGAGCAATGAGCCTGCCCTTTCTCCTCTCGCCCTCCTGTTTGGGACCCTACGAACGAACGAACGAACGAACGAACGAACGAACGAGCATTTCTCTCGGCTCTGGGGCCGGGGGACGCAAAACGAAACTGCTTACCTATTGGGTGCTGAGACACTTGCGTGGAAATCATTTCTGCTCACTTGAGGCAGGCACTGCGGTCAAGTGGGCTTACAGGTCCAGGCGTTCCATGGACCGGGTACATTCTAAGCGGCCATCGTGACCGTCCAAAGCGGACGTGTGGGTTGTTTGGGCCTTGCCTCCAGTCGTAACCGTCCGTTTTTGGGGAGGGCGAAAAAAAGTGAGAACCCATCATCTTAAGCACATTGCGCTCTGCCAGAGCACGCCACGCCACCAGGTGATTTTCCTATGGATTGCCGTGCCAAGCTACCATAGCGGACAATGCCGCAGGGATACTGTCAAGATTTCCAAACCAAAGCAGATAGCCCTTCTGGCCGAGGCGCAGCTGCCTAGTCGATCAAGCCCCAGGCCCCGGTGCTCCTGAGGGCTGCGGGGACACCCAGGACTACGCTGCTGATGGCAGGTGGCTCCGGGCCTCAGTGCCCTGCCAGTGGGCCCTACTTGGGAATCCGTGCTCTTGCACGGGGAGCGGGGAGTCGGTTGCAGGGGGGCCTCTCTACACACGCCTCTTCTTCTGTCACTTTGGCTGCGGCTGAGCCTGGCACTGGGCGCGTGCATGCTCAGGAGACAGGCTTCTGCCTGTCTCTGGACAGGCCCCGTGCCAGCTGGGACCTGAGCCTCAGCCCAGGTGCAACACCTGCGCTCAGGTTCGTTGGACCGGCCCAGGTCAGCTGAGAGGCAGGAGAAGGTGGTCCTCACCGCGGAGGGAAGCAAAAGTGCCGACACCTGCCGGCGGGAGAGCCGCATCCTGACAGCCCTGTGGGATCTAAGCCCCCTCTCGCTCCATCGGCTGCCTCCGCCCCACCCCCTCCTGTCGGGGCGCCCGGCCGGCGCCCGGGGTGGGGGTGGGGGTGGGCAAGCGCTAGGCCTCCCGCGCCGCCGGTAGACCGCTCTCCGACGCCCGCCGTGCCGGGACCACAGCGCAGGCGCCGCAGCCCGCTGGGCCGGCCACGCCCACCGCCACCCTGGCGCGCAGGCGCCCCTCGCCCCGCCCCCGGCACACTCGCCCCGCCCCCGCCCCGCCCGGTTGCTCCGGAGACGCTGGCCACTGGCGGGAGCTGCCCGAGCCCGGGAGTGGGAAGACAGTTGTGATGGATGGGGGCGGGGGGCGTTTTCTGCCCTCGGGAGTTGTCCCCAGTGCCAGTGCCAGTGCCAGTGGCGGGACAGATGCGGCCAACAGGCATCCTGCCGAAACCCACCCAATGCCCTTTCGGGGAGCGCGTCCACTGCCAGGAGAACCTCCAGCGCTGGGGGAAGCGGGGTTCCAAAATGTTTACACCGAATGCCACCAGGAGGCCACGGGGACGCGACGGAAGGGGTCGCCGACGTGGGTGGAGCCTGCTGGGTGGGGACTGGGCTAGGAGAGAAGCTCTGCTCTGGTGTCCTGGACAGTTGTTCCCTCCTGTCTGTCTGGGGAAAAGCCAAGAGACTGAAGAAGCTCCAGGAACCAGAGAGCGGCTCCGTTGCCCAAAGTCTGAGCCAAAACTTCCACCGCTAGGGGCCACTGTTGGATAGGAATAGTTCCTTCCTCACGCTTGCTGGAGGCCAGAGGGCTGAGTTCTAAGGCGGGGGGAGGGGCAGGGCCCCTTGCAGAAGGGGCTGTGGGGGAAGGGAGCCCTGGGGCAGATCTGGGGCTGCTGGGAGAGCCCCCTCTCCAGGCCATAGCTCAGCTGGCCCAGGCCGAGGGTCTGGGCCGGGCCAGCCTGCCGGGCCCCTCCGAAGAGGGGGTTTCCTCGCCAACCAAAGTCCCCGAGGCCTCCTCCAGCGGGGGCCTAGCTAGGGCCGGCCGGCGTTGCCCTGCAGGTCTCTCCCACGGCAATGGTCACAGACATGCTGTCTCCCATCGCCGTCACCTCCACCTTTTGTCAGGGCAACCCCGGCCTTTCCCACCGGTGGCCTGCGGGCTTCGGCCTGGGCTCCCGGCCAGGCCTCCAGACACCTGTCTCCCGGAGAGGACAGGCCCAGAGGCTTCCCTCACCCTTGTCAATGACCTCTCTTTCTCTGCGTTTCTTTTCTGGGACGAGAGGGGCCCCAGAGCACCCCGACGTCTCCGAGCAATGAGCCTGCCCTTTCTCCTCTCGCCCTCCTGTTTGGGACCCTACGAACGAACGAACGAACGAACGAACGAACGAACGAACGAACGAACGAACGAACGAGCATTTCTCTCGGCTCTGGGGCCGGGGGACGCAAAACGAAACTGCTTACCTATTGGGTGCTGAGACACTTGCGTGGAAATCATTTCTGCTCACTTGAGGCAGGCACTGCGGTCAAGTGGGCTTACAGGTCCAGGCGTTCCATGGACCGGGTACATTCTAAGCGGCCATCGTGACCGTCCAAAGCGGACGTGTGGGTTGTTTGGGCCTTGCCTCCAGTCGTAACCGTCCGTTTTTGGGGAGGGCGAAAAAAAGTGAGAACCCATCATCTTAAGCACATTGCGCTCTGCCAGAGCACGCCACGCCACCAGGTGATTTTCCTATGGATTGCCGTGCCAAGCTACCATAGCGGACAATGCCGCAGGGATACTGTCAAGATTTCCAAACCAAAGCAGATAGCCCTTCTGGCCGAGGCGCAGCTGCCTAGTCGATCAAGCCCCAGGCCCCGGTGCTCCTGAGGGCTGCGGGGACACCCAGGACTACGCTGCTGATGGCAGGTGGCTCCGGGCCTCAGTGCCCTGCCAGTGGGCCCTACTTGGGAATCCGTGCTCTTGCACGGGGAGCGGGGAGTCGGTTGCAGGGGGGCCTCTCTACACACGCCTCTTCTTCTGTCACTTTGGCTGCGGCTGAGCCTGGCACTGGGCGCGTGCATGCTCAGGAGACAGGCTTCTGCCTGTCTCTGGACAGGCCCCATGCCAGCTGGGACCTGAGCCTCAGCCCAGGTGCAACACCTGCGCTCAGGTTCGTTGGACCGGCCCAGGTCAGCTGAGAGGCAGGAGAAGGTGGTCCTCACCGCGGAGGGAAGCAAAAGTGCCGACACCTGCCGGCGGGAGAGCCGCATCCTGACAGCCCTGTGGGATCTAAGCCCCCTCTCGCTCCATCGGCTGCCTCCGCCCCACCCCCTCCTGTCGGGGCGCCCGGCCGGCGCCCGGGGTGGGGGTGGGGGTGGGCAAGCGCTAGGCCTCCCGCGCCGCCGGTAGACCGCTCTCCGACGCCCGCCGTGCCGGGACCACAGCGCAGGCGCCGCAGCCCGCTGGGCCGGCCACGCCCACCGCCGCCCTGGCGCGCAGGCGCCCCTCGCCCCGCCCCCGGCACACTCGCCCCGCCCCCGCCCCGCCCGGTTGCTCCGGAGACGCTGGCCACTGGCGGGAGCTGCCCGAGCCCGGGAGTGGGAAGACAGTTGTGATGGATGGGGGCGGGGGGCGTTTTCTGCCCTCGGGAGTTGTCCCCAGTGCCAGTGCCAGTGCCAGTGGCGGGACAGATGCGGCCAACAGGCATCCTGCCGAAACCCACCCAATGCCCTTTCGGGGAGCGCGTCCACTGCCAGGAGAACCTCCAGCGCTGGGGGAAGCGGGGTTCCAAAATGTTTACACCGAATGCCACCAGGAGGCCACGGGGACGCGACGGAAGGGGTCGCCGACGTGGGTGGAGCCTGCTGGGTGGGGACTGGGCTAGGAGAGAAGCTCTGCTCTGGTGTCCTGGACAGTTGTTCCCTCCTGTCTGTCTGGGGAAAAGCCAAGAGACTGAAGAAGCTCCAGGAACCAGAGAGCGGCTCCGTTGCCCAAAGTCTGAGCCAAAACTTCCACCGCTAGGGGCCACTGTTGGATAGGAATAGTTCCTTCCTCACGCTTGCTGGAGGCCAGAGGGCTGAGTTCTAAGGCGGGGGGAGGGGCAGGGCCCCTTGCAGAAGGGGCTGTGGGGGAAGGGAGCCCTGGGGCAGATCTGGGGCTGCTGGGAGAGCCCCCTCTCCAGGCCATAGCTCAGCTGGCCCAGGCCGAGGGTCTGGGCCGGGCCAGCCTGCCGGGCCCCTCCGAAGAGGGGGTTTCCTCGCCAACCAAAGTCCCCGAGGCCTCCTCCAGCGGGGGCCTAGCTAGGGCCGGCCGGCGTTGCCCTGCAGGTCTCTCCCACGGCAATGGTCACAGACATGCTGTCTCCCATCGCCGTCACCTCCACCTTTTGTCAGGGCAACCCCGGCCTTTCCCACCGGTGGCCTGCGGGCTTCGGCCTGGGCTCCCGGCCAGGCCTCCAGACACCTGTCTCCCGGAGAGGACAGGCCCAGAGGCTTCCCTCACCCTTGTCAATGACCTCTCTTTCTCTGCGTTTCTTTTCTGGGACGAGAGGGGCCCCAGAGCACCCCGACGACTCCGAGCAATGAGCCTGCCCTTTCTCCTCTCGCCCTCCTGTTTGGGACCCTACGAACGAACGAACGAACGAACGAACGAACGAACGAGCATTTCTCTCGGCTCTGGGGCCGGGGGACGCAAAACGAAACTGCTTACCTATTGGGTGCTGAGACACTTGCGTGGAAATCATTTCTGCTCACTTGAGGCAGGCACTGCGGTCAAGTGGGCTTACAGGTCCAGGCGTTCCATGGACCGGGTACATTCTAAGCGGCCATCGTGACCGTCCAAAGCGGACGTGTGGGTTGTTTGGGCCTTGCCTCCAGTCGTAACCGTCCGTTTTTGGGGAGGGCGAAAAAAAGTGAGAACCCATCATCTTAAGCACATTGCGCTCTGCCAGAGCACGCCACGCCACCAGGTGATTTTCCTATGGATTGCCGTGCCAAGCTACCATAGCGGACAATGCCGCAGGGATACTGTCAAGATTTCCAAACCAAAGCAGATAGCCCTTCTGGCCGAGGCGCAGCTGCCTAGTCGATCAAGCCCCAGGCCCCGGTGCTCCTGAGGGCTGCGGGGACACCCAGGACTACGCTGCTGAT